>NC_081554.1:160640955-160995955 GCF_963082655.1 Stomoxys calcitrans | reverse complement strand
ACACCATCTAAACGTATGGACAGACAGACGGACATACGAGTACAGCAGAATATGCTATTTAAGAAAGACCTCCTCACACACAACCGAGGAGAATGACATTTTTCATGCGGTTAATGTTCACAACATTTCATAATATTAACAATAATAATATTAATTTTATTTTGTTGTCGTAAACAAGTAATAAGCGACATGATTGTGAAATGAAATGGCCTAAGGCCTAATACTGGCATATAATGGGCTTACATTGATTTTGTGAAGGAGTTTTTGGTCCATCTGTTCGGCAGGCTGTACCTGTCTTTTGTCCGTCCTTCGATCGTCCCTGCTTCATGGTTGCTTTTTAAAATAAAGTCTCTGTCTGTCCTTCTGCACATCTGTGTGGATGCCAGTAGCCATTCTTTTGTGTGTCCAACGTGCCTGCTAGATAGATGCTTGGGAATTGATATAGCCTCTGATGGTGTATGTTTCACCCGATTATCGTGAAATGGTGTAATGCCCAAAGATGATTTGATATAGCTCCTCGAAAAGCGAAAGAGTGACAGATGGAGAGAGAGGGAGGGAGAGAGAGAGAGAGGGACAGAGGGAGAGAGAGAGGGACAGAGGGAGAGAGAGAGGGAGAGAGAGGGAGAGAGAGAGGGAGAGAGAGAGGGAGAGAGAGAGGGAGAGAGTGAGACGGAGGGAGAGGGAGAGAGAGGGAGGGAGAGAGAGAGAGGGAGAATGAGAGGGGGAGAGAGAGGGGGGAAGAGAG
Organism: Stomoxys calcitrans; assembly: GCF_963082655.1. Taxonomy (NCBI): domain Eukaryota; kingdom Metazoa; phylum Arthropoda; class Insecta; order Diptera; family Muscidae; genus Stomoxys; species Stomoxys calcitrans. Next base: position 160,995,210 of record NC_081554.1, on the reverse strand, counting down.
GGAGAGAGAGTGAGAGAGAGAGAGAGAGAGAAGTATTGGTCCGAATTTATTATATGCCCATCATCTTTGTTTCGGAGAATTTGACTTTCTGCCGCATAAAGAAATCAAAAACTAAGAGGAATTAAATTGCAGGACGAACTTGGTCTTAGTTCAATTTTATGAAGTAATAGATGGGTACCGTAGGAAAAATTACAATTTTTTCCAACTAGTATCTCTTTAAAAGATTTTTTTGTTGTACATCCAACAATGGATGGGTACAGTAGGAATAATTTCAATAAATATATTTTATGTTGAAAACAGATGGAACTCAATATTAAGAAAGTTTTACTTGTGTTAAGGAGACTTAAAAATCTTCATCATTTCTGAGGTTTGGGGTGACAGCAGGTAACCCGCCCGAAAGGTGAATTCACTCGGAGGCCAGTCCAAACCATTGTGGCAACCAATCACGAAAAAGAAGAAAACGATAAAGAAGGACCTGGTGAAAAATCATAATTATGCAATACCCGGCTCCCCGCTTAGTCCAAAGTGGAGACAGGAGATAATGCCACCACACGATTGCTTGCTCGGAGCGTAAGCCCACACTCAATCAATTAACTCGCCAAGTGCAAAACATTGATGCTCCGCGTTTGCGCATGCATGACAGCGCGTTGAGGATCTCATCACATCCCTCGTCGAATCAAACCTGTTTTATCCAGGTATATAAGGAGACTCGTCCGAGACACATGTGCAAGTTCGCCGAGATCGAAGAATAACTTTCAAGGGCATGAGCTGAGCAGGTGTTTGATGTCCTCATTAAGATATCGTTCACAATAATCGTTATGCAGTACTCCCATGCGCGCAGCCATATGGTTATCGGTTATGACTTCTGTAATCGTACTCAGACTGTGCACTCGTTCGGATATCTGATATCTCATTACAACAATGAAAAATTAACGGTAGTATCCCTGGAAAGGTGTCCTCATTAAGACATCGTTCACAATAATCGTTGTGCAGTACTCCCATGCGCGCGGCAATATGGTTATCGGTTATGACTCCTGTAATCGTACTCAGACTGTGCACTCATTTGGATATCTGATAACTCGTTACAACAATGAAAAATTAACGGTAGTATGCCTAGAAAGGTGTCCTCATTAAGACATCGTTCACAATAATCGTTGTGCAGTTATCGTTATCCCATGCGCGCGGCAATATGGTTATCGGTTATGACTCCTGTAATCGTATTCAGACTGTGCACTCGTTCGGATATCTGATATCTCATTACAGCAATGAAAAATTAACGGTAGTATCCCTGGAAAGGTGTCCTTATTAAGACATCGTTCACAATAATCGTTGTGTAGTACTCCCATGCGCGCGGCCATATGGTTATCGGTTATGACTCCTGTAATCGTACTCAGATATCCGAACGAGTGTTCGGATATCTGATATCTCGTTACAACAATGAAAAATTTACGGTAGTATCCCTAGAAAGGTGTCGTCATTACGACATCGTTCACAATAATCGTTGTGCAGTACTCCCATGCGCGCGGCCATATGGTTATCGGTTATGACTCCTGTAATCGTACTCAGACTGTGCACTCATTCGGATATCTGATATCTCGTTACAGCAATGAAAAATTAACGGTAGTATCCCTGGAAAGGTGTCCTCATTAAGACATCGTTCACAATAATCGTTGTGCAGTTATCGTTATCCCATGCGCGCGGCCATATGGTTATCGGTTATGACTCTTGTAATCGTATTCAGACTGTGCACTCGTTCGGATATCAGATATCTCGTTACAGCAATGAAAAATTTACGGTAGTATCCCTGGAAAGGTGTCGTCATTACGACATCGTTCACAATAATCGTTGTGAAGTACTCCCATGCCCATATGATTATCGGTTATGACTCCTGTAATCGTACTCAGACTGTGCACTCGTTCGGATATCTGATATCTCGTTACAACAATGAAAAATTAACGGTAGTATCCCAAGAAAGGTGTCGTCATTACGACATCGTTCACAATAATCGTTGTGCAGTACTCCCATGCGCGCGGCCATATGGTTATCGGTTATGACTTCTGTAATCGTACTCAGACTGTGCACTCGTTCGGATATCTGATATCTCATTACAGCAATGAAAAATTAACGGTAGTAACCCTGGAAAGGTGTCCTCCTTAAGACATCGTTCACAATAATCGTTGTGCAGTACTGCCATGCGCGCGCCCATATGGTTATCGGTTATGACTCCTGTAATCGTACTCAGACTGTGCACTCGTTCGGATATCAGATATCTCGTAACAGCAATGAAAAATTTACGGTAGTATCCCTGGAAAGGTGTCGTCATTACGACATCGTTCACAATAATCGTTGTGCAGTACTGCCATGCGCGCGCCCATATGGTTATCGGTTATGACTCCTGTAATCGTACTCAGACTGTGCACTCGTTCGGATATCTGATATCTCGTTACAACAATGAAAAATTAACGGTAGTATCTCTGGAAAGGTGTCCTCATTAAGACATCGTTCACAATAATCGTTGTGCAGTACTCCCATGCGCGCGGCCATATGGTTATCGGTTATGACTCCTGTAATCGAACTCAGACTGTGCACTAATTTGGATATCTGATATCTCATTACAGCAATGAAAAATTAACAGTAGTATCCCTGGAAAGGTGTCCTCATTAAGACATCGTTCACAATAATCGTTGTGTAGTACTCCCATGCGCGCGGCCATATGGTTATCGGTTATGACTCCTGTAATCGTACTCAGACTGTGCACTCGTTCGGATATCAGATATCTCGTTACAGCAATGAAAAATTAACGGTAGAATCCCTGGAGAGGTCATGTAAACCATTTCTGGTCATGTATTTCATATAACCACTGCACGAAGATTCGGGTTTTGATCGGTTGGTGCGAGGCCAAGGGGCACGGACTTAGACGACGCCAAGGCAAACGATTTAAGGGGTAGCATGGGTACAAACGATAAAGGTTAGTCACTTTTTGATTACATTTTATCCTCCAACTTGGTTATCTGTATTAGGGGAAACACCCCAAAGTTCTACAACTGGATCTGGTGACAGGTTATAGACATAACGCTTGTAACGAATAGTGACTCGGTTGAAGTCCTAGACTGTGAAGTCTCCACCGAGTGATCCTTTCGGATCACTACAGGTTGAGAAAAAGAGTGAAGGAATAAAACCGTTAGGAATCCGAGGAAGTCAAAATGGGTTAGTTTTAGAGAACATATGTGGAAGCTTGAGTCCCCCGGAAGACCTTTATCGGACCCAAGATATAGACCTATATCTTGTTACGGAGAGGTTGAATGAGGCTCTTGGCGGGGCATGTCCGGTACGTGTACCACCAAGTAAGACGAACCAATCATGGTGGACACCTGAACTAAAAGCACTAAGGAAGGAAAGCAGGAGGCTATCTAACTAGAGAAGGCTATCTGAATAGTGAGAACACGGCAAAGGGTTGGGATGAATATCGTGAAGCCCTGGTCAAGTTCCAGAAGGAAACGAGGAGAGTGAGGAAGAGTTCCTGGGGGAATTTTAGCATAGAATAAGGGGGCACTAGTGAACCATCTAGAATGCACAGTGCTCTTCAGGAACCTAGTAAGCCAAGATCTCTGAGAAGAGAAAGCGGAACCCAACAGCGAGAGCAACCAGGACAATGTAGAACTACTGATGGAGCTACCGATGAAGACACATTTTCCAAGCAGCCCAGAAGAGGACGATGATCAGGACATTGGTTTTTTATCATATGGGCTGAACCCATGAAAAATCTCAACGTTCATATCGTTGACGGGGAGAAAATTGCCTGGGCCATTCGCAACTTCCGTCCGAACAAGATGGGATCATCGCGGCGCTGCTGCAGGAGTTTCTTGTTCTATGGCTCACTCTGTCATGGCTGGAACGGATTTGCAGGGCGAGCCTGGAATTGTAGGTATGTCAGAGAGATGTTTATCCCCAAGGCGGGAAGAAGAAACCACAGTACAACTAAGGATCCTAAGCCAATCAGTTCCTCATCGTTTTTACATTAAGCTCTGCAAAGACTGGTTGTCTGTGGAGGTGAGGGAGATACTCACATCGGCGAACTTAAGTGGGACACAATATGTATAACTCAAGGGGAGGTAAGTGGACACGGCCCTACATGAAGTGGTATTACAGGTTGATATGTCTCTTCAACAGAAGAAGTACACGATGGCAGCCTTACTCAATATTGAGGGGGCATTTAACGTAAAGATAGGGTTGATAGTCGCTGCCCTGGACTACATACACCCTAGCATCTTTCGGTGTACGGCTATTATGCTTCGCGGCAGGATTATTAAAACGGAGTTGGGAGAAAGTGAGGTTAGAAGGTGGATGCCAAGGAAACACCTCAAGGAGGGGAGTTCTCACCGATTCTCTGGCGAAAAACGATGTCCTACCGATGACGTGAAACTAATTCCATATGCTTATGAGGTCGTCTTATTTATTCGAAGCAGATTTCTGTCGACGATCAGCAAGAGTATGGAAATGTCTCTGTAGAGGCTATCGAGATGGGCTACGTTAAATGGACTGAGGACCAGCTCAAGAAAAACAGGGTTGGTCTTCTTCACTCGGAGATATAAGATACCGGATTTCTGACTCGCGTCTTTGGACGAGACCACTCTGCAGTTGTTGAAGGGAGGCGAAATACTTAGGCCCAATCCTCGATTCGAAACTATGTTGGAATTATTGGGTTGCCCAAAAAGTAATTGCGGATTTTTTAAAAGAAAGTAAATGCATTTTTAATAAAACTTAGAATGAACTTTAATCAAATATACTTTTTTTACACTTTTTTTCTAAAGCAAACTAAAAGTAACAGCTGATAACTGACAGAAGAAAGAATGCAATTACAGAGTCGCAAGCTGTGAAAAATTTGTCAACGCCGACTATATGAAAAATCCGCAATTACTTTTTGGGCAACCCAATAGAATACTGTGGAAAGGTGCCTAAAGGTGATGTGCGTCCTCCACTCCTGCAGAAAAATGTTCGCAAGCAGATGGGGAGTTAACCCGAAGATGATATTCTGGATGTATTCGACCATTGTGAGACCAGTGGTGAAATATGGAGCATTGGTATGGTGGAAGGCTGTGGAGAAGAGTACACGGACCAAGGAACTTCAAAAGGTACATAGACTGGCCTGCGTCGGCACCACAGAGGCGTTAAGATCCACACCGCAACGGGGTCTTGAGATGATGCTGAATTTACAACCTATTGAGGAATATATTCGGTGCTGTGCCACTGAGGTAGCGCATAGACTGGGAAACTTGACATGCAGAGAGAGAGGAGGACACGCCCACTGCTCCATTCGGGAGGTAAGCTAAAGAGCTTCTCAGACTTCCGAGACCGACTTGGGAGAGGTTGTTCCGGATTCGTTTTCCCGGAAGGGAGGAGAGATAGGCGGATGCAATAGGTATCTGTAGATGGGTACACTAAATGTCTGACATTTTGGTAGAAAGATTAATAAGGAGACCACCGTGGCTTAGAGGTTAGCTTGTCCGTCTATGGCGCGAATCGCCTGGCTTCAAACATTAAAATTTTCCGCCTTGGTATTCTGAAATGCAGTTCGGACTCGGCATAAAAAAGCAGGGCTAAAATTTCAATAGAACTGCACCCTTTGATATGAGTGAGGTATCCCCCCTTCCTTAATGGAATGTTCATGGGCAACTTCAATTTCAGCTGAACTTGATTCATTTTTATACCCACCACCATAGGATGGGAAGTATTGCTCTCTGAAAACCACAATTGTTGGATGATTGAGCTGATATTTCTCACATAGACTTCACTTCTTCTCACGTTAAGACTTCCTACAATTGTGCTAGGTATGGTCTGAGTCGGTTTTTAACCTGATATTGCTTCCATATAAACCGATCTCCTGATTTGACTTCTTGAGACCCTGGAAGCCAAAATTATTGTACGGTTGAGCAGATACGAGGGTTGCCTTTTATATTTCGGGATTGGACAACCCTTGTGTTGCAATCTGCCAATAGACAGCTCTATCGTAAAGCTCGACATTTTTGAGATTATACGTACTCAGAATGTTTTGACATACGAGCGCTTCTTGTGTTGTTTACAGTAACTTAAAAGATTGATCTCTCATCTAACCTAAAACATTCATCTTGGAATTAAATCGCAAACATTTTCGTGTGATTACTTTTTGACAACTTTCGACGTGAATTAACTCTACAACAGTGCTTCGATGAACTTAATTTAATTTTTGGCAATGAGGCTCCTTCAAGGACCAGTTTTTATCGATGGTATCCAAGACTAATTTCGTAAATCCAACAAAAGTTGCTCGTGCCCGAAGAACTTCCAAGCAAATTATCGTCTGTTTTTAGAAAAACTGGACATATCGCAATCTTACCACTAGAACAAAGCAGAACCGACAATTCTGAGTGGTACATAACCATTTATTTGCCAATTATCTTTCAAGAAATCAGATAAACCAAGCACCGAAGACGGATCACTCTTCACTACGACAATGCTAGCTCTCACACATCGGCTCAAACAATGGCATTTTTGAGCACTCAAGATATCGATTTGATGAGTCATCCGCCGTATAGTCCTGACTTGGCACCGAATGACTCCATTTTATTCCCGTACGTTAAAAATATTTAAAATGAGAGGTCTACGATATTCGACACCTGAAGATGTGGTTGATGAGTTCAGAATCCATGGAAATACCTCAATCAGAGTGGCAAAAGTGCTTCGACAATTGGTTTAAACGATTTGGATGAAATTTTGCACGATCTCCAACAATTGTGTCTCGTATGGGTCAAATCGGTTCATAACCTGATATGGCTCCCGCATAAACCAAACTCGGATCTTAACTTCTTAAGACGCTAGAGGGCGAAATTTGGCTGAAATTTTGTACCAATTATTATTTTTATACCCACCACCGAAGGATGGGGGTATATTCATTTTGTCATTCCGTTTGCAACACATTGAAATATCCATTTCCGAACCTATAAAGTATATATATTCTTGATCAGCGTAAAAGTCTAAGACGATCTAGACATGTCCGTCCGTGTGTCTGTTCAAATCACGCTTAAGTCTTCAAAAAAAAAAAATATTGAGCTGAAACTTTGCACAGACTCTTTTTTTTCTCCATAAGCAGGTTAAGTTCGAAGATGGGCTAAATCGGACTATATCTTGATATAGCCCCCATATAGACCGATCCACCGATTTAGGGTCTTAGGCCCATAAAAGCCACATTTATTATCCGATTTTGCTGAAATTTGGGACAGCGAGTTGTGTTAGGCCCTCCGACAGTCTTAGTCAATTTGGCCCAGATCGGTCCAGATTTGGATATAGCTGCCATATAGACCGATCCTCCGATTTAGGGTCTTAGGCCCATAAAAGCCACATTTATTATCCGATTTTTCTGAAATTTGGGACGGTGAGTTATGTTAGGCTCTTCGAAATTCCTCGTCAATTTGGCCCAGATCGGGTCAGATTTGGATATAGCTGCCATATAGGCCGATACTCCGATTTAGGGTCTTAGGCCCAAAAGAGCTACATTTAGTATCCGATTTTTCTGAAATTTGGGACGGTGAGTTGTGTTGGGCCCTTCGACATTCCTCGTCAATTTGGCCCAGATCGGTTCAGATTTGGATATAGCTGCCATATAGGCCGATCCTCCGATTTAAGGCCTTAGGCCCAAAAGAGCCACATTTAGTATCCGATTTTGCTGAAATTTGGGACAGTGAGTTGTGTTAGGCCCTCCGACAGTCTTCGTCAATTTGGCCCAGATCGGTCCAGATTTGGATATAGCTGCCATATAGACCGATCCTCCGATTTAGGGTCTTCGGCCCAAAAGAGCCACATTTAGTATCCGATTTTGCTGAAATTTGAGACAGTGAGTTATATTAGGCCCTCCGACAGTCTTCGTCAATTTGGCCCAGATCGGTCCAGATTTGGATATAGCTGCCATATAGACCGATCCTCCGATTTAAGGTCTTAGGCCCAAAAGAGCCACATTTAGTATCCGATTTTGCTGAAATTTGGGACAATGAGTTGTGTTAAACCCTTCGATATCCTTCGTCAATTTGGCTCAAATCAGTCCAGATTTGGATATAGCTGCCATATAGACCGATCCTCCGATTTAAGGTCTTAGGCCCAAAAGAGCCACATTTAGTATCCGATTTTGTTGAAATTTGGGACAATGAGTTGTGTTAGGCCCTCCGACAGTCTTCGTCAATTTGGCCCAGATCGGTCCAGATTTGGATATAGCTGCCATATAGACCGATCCTCTGATTTAGGGTCTTAGGCCCATAAAAGCCATATTTATTATCCGATTTTGCTGAAATTTGGGATGGTGAGTTATGTTAGGCCCTCCGATAGTCTTTGTCAATTTGGCCCAGATCGGTCCAGATTTGGATATAGCTGCCATTTAGACCTATCCTCCGATTTAGGGTCGTAGGCCCAAAAGAGCCGCATTTAGTATCCGATTTTGATGAAATTAGGGACATTGAGTTGTGTCAAGCCCTTCGACTTACTTCGTAAATTTGGTCCAGATCGGTCGAGATTCGGAATGAAAGGTGGTTTACATATATACCCGAGGTGGTGGGTATCCAAAGTTCGGTCCGGCCGAACTTAACGCCTTTTTACTTGTTTTTCTAATAACTGTGTCAAGTTTGATCCAAATCGCTTCATAACCTGATCTAGCTCCCATATAAAAAGATCTTGGATCTTGAATTCTTAAGCCACTAGAGGGCGCATTTCTCAGCCGATTTTGTTTTGGTTTGACCATTAACAACTGTGCCAAATATGACTTAAATCGGTTCATTACCTGATATAGCTCCCATGTAAACCGATCTCGGATCTTGACTTCTTAAGCTGCTGGAGAGAGCAATTATTATTCGATTTGGCTGAGTATTTTGCAAGAAGTGGTTGATTTTGACATCCAACAACTATGCCTAAATCGGAACATTACCTATTAAAGCTCCCATACAAAACCAATTTAAGATCTTGATTTCATTGGCCGTTAGAGGGCGTAAATCTTATCCGACATGACTGAAATTTTGCACCAAGTGTTTAATTTTGACTTCCAACAAAAAGTATAGTCTAAATTGGTTTATAACCTGATATATTGGTTGCCCAAAAAGTAATTGCGGATTTTTTAAAAGAAAGTAAATGCATTTTTAATAAAACTTAGAATGAACTTTAATCAAATACACTTTTTTTACACTTTTTTTCTAAAGCAAGCTAAAAGTCACAGCTGATAACTGACAGAAGGAAGAAAGCAATTACAGAGTCACAAGCTGTGAAAAAATTTGTCAACGCCGACTATATGAAAAATCCGCAATTACTTTTTGGGCAACCCAATAGCTTCCACATAATCCGATCTCGGTTGTTGATTTCTTGAGCCTCTAGCGGGCGCAATTATTATCCGTTTTGGGTGAAATTTTGCACAAAATGTTTTGGTTTTACCTTCAATAACTGTCTTTAGTAGGGTCCAAATCGGTTCATAACCTGATATAGCTCCCAAATAAAAATATCTACCGATTTTATTTCTTGAGCAACTAAAGTGGGCAATTTTTATCCGATTTGTCTGAAATTTTGCCCAATGAATTCCAATTTGGTCACCAATAGCCAAACCAAGTATGGCCCCAATCGGTTCACAACTTTGTATAGCTTCCACACGTATGTTGAAGGTCATGGAAAAAGCCGTTGTTCAAAATTTCAACCAAATCCTATAATAAATGCGCCCTCTAGAGGCTCAAAAAGTTAGTATTCAAGATCGGTTAATTTGGCAGCTATTTCAGATTATGGAACGATTTGAACCATATTTGGCACAGTTTTTGGAAATCATTATAAAGTACCTCATGCAAAATTTCACCCAAATCGGATAAGAATTGCGCCCTCTAGCGGCTCAAAAAGTCAAGAACCAAAATCGGTTTATATGGCAGCTATATCGAAACATTGGGCGATATGGCCCATTTACAATTCCAACCGACCTACACTAATAAGAAGTATTTGTGCTAAATTTCAAGCGGCTAGCTTAACTCCTTCGATAGTTAGCGTGCTTTCGACAGACAGACGGCTGCTAGCTTAACTTCTTCGACAGACAGACGGACGGACGGACAGACATGGCTATTTCGACTTAAAATGTGGATGTGGTCTTCAACGACTCTTTCGAGGAGTTACAAACAGAAGGACCAGATTAGTATACCCCCATCCTATGGTGTGGGGTACAAAGTACTACAAACTTTTATTTTTGGCCCAGGCGTGTGCATCAATTGAATTTTTTGTTCCTTAATTTTTTTTTTTTTTTTTTTTTTTTTTTGATTTTTTCCAGCAACACAATTAAAGTTTTGAGAAAATCACAAGAGACCCCACAATAGCAGAATTGAAAACAAAATTCCAAATTCTATAAAAAGCATTTCTTGGTAGATGATGCTTTATTAGTCGAATGACCGGAACGCGGCGGTATTTCGTTGTGAAATTGAGTTGAATTCAGTTCAGCAAATATTAGAATTAGAGTCCCGAAAAAAAAAACGAATTAAATTTGCTTAAGTGTTGTTTTTTTTTTTCGGCCATCTTTTCACTGCTGTTGCAGTCATTCTTGCTGTTTTTATTATATAAAATAAAAATAACAACAAAAACATTAGAATGTACATGATCGTCAGAGGCTTTGGCACAGCCATGGCCATAGCCATACCAATACCATAAATTCTAACAAGTATTGGAAGTGAGCGCGTACCGCAGCGTCACAGCTATTCCCGGTTCCCAAAGAATTGAAAGAAACAAAAAAAAACGTTTGAATTACCTACAAACACTAGCAAACACACTACAATACCATTACCCTCCAAACATTTGGAAGTGACTTTCTCACTCCCTCCCAGAATAGTCACTTTTTAGGTCCTTTTATATGATAGTTTGTAGAGATTTCAAGATTTACAACAACAAAATACATTACTGTCGGAATTCTATCATTCATGTTTCGCTAATTAGTTTCTCATAATCAACTGTTATTGCTTCAAATTTAAAAATAGATTTTTTGTTGTTGTTTTGGACGCTATCTCAAAAAACCTCAAACAAGAGAATGTATGTTAACTTAGCCTTCTGTAATAAAGAAAGGCCGGTAGCACAGAGGGATAGCATACGCCTCACAATCGTAAGGTTGGCTGTTCAAATCCCAGTCAGGGAAAATCATTGCAAATAAAATCTTCGATTATTAATCTTGATTTGGAAAAGAAATAAATTAGAAAGAGAAATAAAAATTAGCCTCACTCTAAAAGGTAAAAAAAAACATTTGGCAAATAAAAATTTATTTTTATAAATAACGTTGATAATCGAATTTTACACTTTTTTTAGTCCCTATTTAGTCACTCATGGGTATGTATCGCCAAGTGGCACGTTTTCTCCCGTACCGAGACACTAATTAGGGTAAAAAATGATATCGCCTGAGATTGTTTTCAACTTCCTTGAGTGCAGATTTAGTGACTCGCACGATAGAAAATGTTTGGAGGGTAGGAATACAATATCAAACAGGCACACACAAACACACACACACACACCATGTCAGCCAACCCCCCAAAACTGTGGCCGAGTGAGTTCTTTGCCTCGTTCTTTGCTGTGTGTCTCTCTAAATTTCGATTCATATTCACTTCACTTGGTTATTGGAGGGTATTTTTTTTTTTTTGTATTTGTATTTGTATTTGTTTTCGGTGATGACCTTGAAAAAGCTTTATCTAAAAATTGAGTGCAATCAACTTTTTCCGCGCGTTATTATATTATTATTATATAAAACAACAGCAACATCATCATCATCATCATCATCGTCATCGTCATCATCACCACCATTACTACAAAAACAACGGGAGCAATATCAACAACAACAACACCATTCTAATAGTATATTCCAAAATATATATGGCCCAACTTATATCGTAGCAGCAAAGCAAGCCATGGCAAAGCAAAGCAAAGTAAAAAAAAAAGCAAAAACTCAACCGCAGCTACCAAACAATGTTCCCTTCTAAAGTTTCTTCTAAATGAAAACAAAACCCCAAAATGTTGTGAAGCCAAAAATCCAAACTCAAAACACCATTTGGAGTCTGTTGTACACCTCCTCTTCATCCATTGAATTTTTGGATGGTGGCCGTCACAACGTCACAACCACATATTAGCTACACCAACAACAACAACAGCACACATATACACACACAGACACGGTCACAGCCTTAAAAACATTTTAAAATTTTTGTTTTGTTTTGAAAAATTATTTTTTTCGCGAATTTGTGCTGCCATGCTCAACTTCCTTTTGAGAAAAGGTAAGAAAAAACCAAAACTCTAAGCAGGTAAAGAGATTTTAGTAAGACCTTATTCTAATAAAATAAAGAAGATGATGAATGTTAGGATTCCTACTGCACCCAACTACTATAAGAGAAGACAAGTAGAAATGCAGTAAAATGGAACTTTGGATACCAACCACCTCCAATATGCGCATTGACCAAGTCAAGTACGGTGAAAAATACACCATTTATGAAACCTTAGCAGCTATATCGAAATATGGTGCGATCGGAACCAAACCTACCGGGAACATCGAGGGGTCTAACACAAGTCACTGTCCTAGACCATAAAACGGGAGGTTGTTCTATTTTCATTGTTCTATATTCACATGAAGTCAGATCTATCCCATATTCAGAATGTGGAGGGGTCTCAGCGAAATCGGATAATAAATGCGTCTTTAATGGCCCCTAGACTATAAATCAGGAGATTGGCATTTATGACAGCTACATCCAAATATAGACCTATCTGTGATATATAGGACCCTGATATCGAAGAGCCTATTTCAGCTGACTGTGGTAAATTAAATCGAAATCAAGTAATTTATGCGGCTTCTATGGGCCCAGGAACTCAAATCGGGAAATCGGAAACTCGAAACTTAAATCGGAAAATCGGCCAATATGAAGGATATATCGAAATATTGTCCGGTCGAAACGGACGGTTTCAAGTCAAATCTCTTTGCCAACTTTTAGCGAAATCGGGTAATAATTGCGGCATCGATAGGCCTAAGACCTTAAATCAAGGGACGTCTAGAACCCTCGACAAATCACTATGCCAAATTTTAAGCGAAATCGTTTAATAAATGCGGCTTCTGTAGGCCCTTGACCTTAAATCGGGAGGTCGCTCTTCATGGGGTAATTATCGAAATATTACCCGATCTATACTCTATCCGATATGGATGTCGAAGGTCCTAGGATAACTCGCTGTTCCAAATTTCAACGAAACCGGGTAATAAATATGGTTTCTATAGGCCTTAGACTTTAAATCGGGAATAAGTATATATGACAGCTATATCCAAATATAGTCCAATCTGGACCACACTCGGTATATGTGAGGAAATTTGACCATGAGCATTTCATTAAGGAACGGGGACCAACTTCTCAAATATCGCTGACCGCAGTCCGATCAAGTTTAAACTCAATGATAAGGTGCCTCCTTTTTGTAGCCGAGTCCATAGGGCGTGCCGCAGTGCGACACTTCTTTATGGAAAAGTTTTTACATGGCAGCCATACCAGATGGTACGGAACCTCACGCATTTCGCCAGCATTAGGAGGGGATAACCACTGCTGAAAAACTTTTTATGATGTTCTTGCCGGGATTCGAACCCAGGCCCAGATGTTAGCATGTCCGCCTATGACGCTAGGCGGACATGCGCCCATCCTCACGCAAGCACGTATCTGCGACCCATCCCATCTGATCAACAATTCTCAGGAGACCTCCCTGGAGTAAGTTCGCAAGATGACCCAGATCGCAGAAGAACCGCCTCCCCAGAAAGGAGATTCGGCGTCCCTGCAGTCCCCGACACGAACATACCAAATGCTCGATTTACTTCTCCTCAACCTCATTATGGCAACTTTTGCAGAAGTCATTGTGCAGTATTCGCGCCGCCATGCGGCCTATGTCACAGTCTCCGGTTATGACCGATGTTAAGGTACTCATTGACCTCTTTTCGTTCGCAAGTGAATCCATCGTCCTCCTCCGGTCGATGGCAGGCCAGTGCGCCATAACAAAAGCAAATTTGCCCATGATCAATCCAATAAGGAACATGGGCAAACTTCTCACATATCAATGAGTGCTCTTTGATTCAAGTTTAAGCTCAATGATAAGGACCTTCTTTTTATAACCGAGTCCGAACGGGATGGCCCAGTGCGTCACCTGTTTGGGGAGAAGTTTTTACATGGCTACGTACATGGCAAATGAAAAAAAAAACTTGATGTTATCGCCGGGATTCGAACCTAGGCATTCGGCGTTAAAGGCGGACATGCTAAACTCTGTGCTACGGTGGCCCCACATCCCTAACCTAGCAGACCCGCAATTATCCGCCTTGTCCCATCTTGCCACCGACGCCGCTCTGATCATCTCTTCTAAATTACTTTTTTCAGTGGCTTGAAATATGTCACATAGGCAAGACCGGTGACTGGTTCTCCCGGCGAAAACGGTATAAAATAAAATGAAATAAAATGATAGGAAATGAAATTAAATGGAATGGAATGGAATGGAAGAAATGAAAAGAAAAGAAATGGAATGAAATGAAATTAACTTAAATTAAATTAAATTAAATTAAATTAAATTAAATTAAATTAAATTAAACTAAATTAAATTAAATTAAATTAAATTAAATTAAATTAAATTAAATTAAATTAAATTAAATTAAATTAAATTAAATTAAATTAAATTAAATTAAATTAAATTAAATTAAATTAAATTAAATTAAATTAAATTAAATTAAATTAAATTAAATTAAATTAAATTAAATTAAATTAAATTAAATTAAATTAAATTAAATTAAATTAAATTAAATTAAATTAAATTAAATTAAATTAAATTAAATTAAATTAAATTAAATTAAATTAAATTAAATTAAATTAAATTAAATTAAATTAAATTAAATTAAATTAAATTAAATTAAATTAAATTAAATTAAATTAAATTAAATTAAATTAAATTAAATTAAATTAAATTAAATTAAATTAAATTAAATTAAATTAAATTAAATTAAATTAAATTAAATTAAATTAAATTAAATTAAATTAAATTAAATTAAATTAAATTAAATTAAATTAAATTAAATTAAATTAAATTAAATTAAATTAAATTAAATTAAATTAAATTAAATTAAATTAAATTAAATTAAATTAAATTAAATTAAATTAAATTAAATTAAATTAAATTAAATTAAATTAAATTAAATTAAATTAAATTAAATTAAATTAAATTAAATTAAATTAAATTAAATTAAATTAAATTAAATTAAATTAAATTAAATTAAATTAAATTAAATTAAATTAAATTAAATTAAATTAAATTAAATTAAATTAAATTAAATTAAATTAAATTAAATTAAATTAAATTAAATTAAATTAAATTAAATTAAATTAAATTAAATTAAATTAAATTAAATTAAATTAAATTAAATTAAATTAAATTAAATTAAATTAAATTAAATTAAATTAAATTAAATTAAATTAAATTAAATTAAATTAAATTAAATTAAATTAAATTAAATTAAATTAAATTAAATTAAATTAAATTAAATTAAATTAAATTAAATTAAATTAAATTAAATTTAATTAAATTAAATTAAATTAAATTAAATTAAATTAAATTAAATTAAATTAAATTAAATTAAATTAAATTAAATTAAATTAAATTAAATTAAATTAAATTAAATTAAATTAAATTAAATTAAATTAAATTAAATTAAAATTAAATTAAATTAAATTAAATTAAATTAAATTAAATTAAATTAAATTAAATTAAATTAAATTAAATTAAATTAAATTAAATTAAATTAAATTAAATTAAATTAAATTAAATTAAATTAAATTAAATTAAATTAAATGGAATGGAATGGAATGAAATGGAATGAAATGAAATGGAATGAAATGAAATGGAATGAAATGAAATGGAATGGAGTGAAATGAAGTAAAGTAAAATAACAAAATAAGTAAATTCTCCCGGCGAAAACGTTTTAAAATGAAATGATAGGAAAGGAAATGAAATGAAATGAAATGAAAAGAAAAGAAATGAAATGAAATGAAATGAAATGAAATGAAATGGAATGAAATGAAATGAAATGAAATGAAATGAAATGAAATGAAATGAAATGAAATGAAATGGAATGAAATGAAATGAAATGGAATGAAATGGAATGAAATGGAATGAAATGGAATGAAATGAAATGGAATGGAATGAAATGGAATGGAATGAAATGGAATGATATGAAATGGAATGAAATGAAATGGAATGGAATGAAATGAAGTAAAGTAAATTAAACTGAAATAAAAGGAAATAAACAACAGGAAAATACTAAAATTTATGAGAATCATAAGCAACTTAAACCTACTCTCTATTCTAATAATACAAAATTTCTTATTTCTTGCTATATTCATTTCCTTGGTCAAATTAACTCGACTCTCAGCCACTTTGGGAGTAATAATTTTTCAACTACTTGACCATTGACGAGCTTTTATATTGTGTTGCCCAAAAAGTAATTGCGGATTTTTTAAAAGAAAGTAAATGCATTTTTAATAAAACTTAGAATGAACTTTAATCAAATATACTTTTTTTCTAAAACAAGCTAAAAGTAACAGCTGATAACTGACAGAAGAAAGAATGCAATTACAGAGTCACAAGCTGTGAAAAAATTTGTCAACGCCGACTATATGAAAAATACGCAATTACTTTTTGGGCAACCCATATCTCACCTCAAATGTCACCAGCATTAGGAGGGGATAACCACAGCTGAACATTTTTTCTGACGTTCTCGCCAGGATTCGAACGCTGGCTTCCAGCGTCATAGGCGGACATGCTAGCCTCTGTGCTACGGTGGCCTACGTCCTCATCCACCCTCAATTTCCTGGAATCCCCTCAAGTACGGGAACCCATTTCAGCGTCACATCGTGGATTCGGAGCGTCGTGAATTCCAGGGACTCCAAACAATCCGCCACACACCTCGACTTCACCATACTCGAACCCAAGGTCTTGAGCGCCGCCATAATGTCCACATAAATACCGAGTTTTGAGGTCAGTAAATCCCTTACCCGCCTTAGGCCACCGCCTATGTATGTCCACCTATGACATTGAACGCCTGGGTTCAGATCCTAGCGATAACATCAGAAAAAATTTTCAGCTGTGGTTATCCCCTCCTAATGCTGGTGCCATTTGTGAGGTACTTGACCAAGTAAAAACTTCTCCTTAAGAGGTGTCTCGCCGAGGCGCGCCGTTCGGACTCGGCCATAAAAAGGGGACGCCTTATCATTGAGCTTAATCTTGATTTGGAGGGCACTCATTGATATGTGAGAAAATTACCCATGTTCCTTAATGGAATGTACATAGGCAAATTTGCATTTGCAAATCCCCCAGCGGAATTTCTACTGCGGCTACTGTAATGGCACAGACCTCTGACTGAAAGGCCATGCTAAGTTTGAGCTCAATATCTTTATTTTTAAAGACTGTAGCGCGATTTCAACAGAAGGCGGGCAAATAGACAGACAGCCGGATAGTCTTAGAATTTTACGAGGATTATATGAGCTCGGAAATAAATATTTCGATGTGTTGCAAACGGAATGACAAAATAAATATACCCTCATCCTTTGGTGGTGAGTATAACAAAACGTTACTTCGCCAATACTTTCTAGTGCTCACATTAATTTTAATACCATTTGGTGTTAAATCAATACCATGCATAATTAGTCCATACTAAATTGACAGCGCCATTTTTATAGGCATGAAGCGATAAGGTCGAAGTGCATGGCGGAGTATTTGGAGGGCCTGAACGGGCTCCTGGTTTATGACGTTATGTAAGTCTAGGTTCTGGGACACATCGGTGATCTGGGAAATGAAAAGGCGGACAAGTATGTCCAGAGGGGAAACCTCTGCGGCAGGCAGACCTGTAGTTGGTCTTGCACACACGTGCCTTTTGTCGAACTACTGAACGGAGACACAGGAGATGGCCAGTGCGGAGACGGTGGTTAGGTACGAGACTGTAGATTGTTGTCGGATTGCCAGGACACTCTAGCTTGCTGTTGACCGGAGAGGGACGAGGGAGTATGAGTATGATTACTGATGATGAGTATGAGTATGATTACTGATTAGTCTTAACCAGTGTTGCCAATTTTATAAAGTTTCTACCAAAATTGGAAGGTTTTTTTTCTTGGTAGGTTGATAAGTTGGGAGGCTGACTTCAATTGCACTGAGCAAATAAAAGCAAGTTCAGTCAGGCCGTAACTTTATATGCAAACAAAGGATAATGGATAGGAATTGCTATGTTATAAGAGCTATACCAAGTTATGAACCGATTGGGGCCATACTTGGATTGGCTGTTGGATATCGAAATGGAAGTCATTGTGGAAAAATGTCAGGCTCAAGAAATATAATCGGTAGATCGGTTTAATAGGGGAGCTATATCAGGTTATGAACCGATATGGGCCATACTAGACACAGTTGTTGGACATCATTACAGCCAAAATATGACTTTTATGAACTCAAGGTTTCTTATCAGGAGATCGACTTAAGGCTATTGGGTTGCCCAAAAAGTAATTGCGGATTTTTCATATAGTCGGCGTTGACAAATTTTTTTCACAGCTTGTGACTCTGTAATTGCATTCTTTCTTCTGTCAGTTATCAGCTGATACTTTTAGCTTGCTTTAGAAAAAAGTGTAAAAAAAGTATATTTGATTAAAGTTCATTCTAAGTTTTATTAAAAATCCATTTACTTTCTTTTAAAAAATCCGCAATTACTTTTTGGGCAACCAATATATGAAGATATAGGCCATCTTGGAACTTTAGGCTGTAGAGTGATTTCAAAAAGCAGACGGACGGACATGTCTAGGTCCTCCTAAATCCGAAATTTCTTGTAGGTTCGAAAATTTATAGTTTAATGTGTCGCAAATGGAATCGCTCAATGGTGGTGGGTATAAAAACATGTACAACATTTTTGGTTTCTACAACATTTGACAGGTTTTGGCCGGGTTTGATAGGATTTTTCTTAAATTTTGGAAATAATTTTCTTGAGTGGCAACACTGGGTGTAATCGGACAATGCGCGATAGGCCATATGGCCGCGCGTCTACTACGTCTACTATGGACCATGTCTTGATGGGTATGAGGAGAGTATGATCGAACACCTGCTCTGCTCATGTCCGGGTCTACAGGGGCATAGGCTTTCCATCCTAAGGAGACGGATTTTCGGCGAACTTATCGATGTGTCTCTGGATCGTCTTCTTAGACATGTGAATAAGACGGGCTTGATTCGACGAGGAATGCGATGAGATCTTCAACACGGTGTCATGCGTGCACAGATGCGGAGTACCAATGTTTGGCACTTGGTAACAAAAGTTTTAACATGACAGAGTACCTCACAAATGACGCTAGCATTAGTAAAGGGAAAATCATAGCTGAAAATTGTTCTGACGTCAGAACTTTAACCTAAGCGTTCGGCGCCATAGTTGGACATGATAACCTCTGCGCTATGGTGGTCTTCCAGGGTATCACAATGGGCCGGACTGGCCAACGATTTTGATGGTTTTTTCAATAGTTTTCGAAGCTTTAGATGACCAGCACTCATACAGTACCTCTAACAGTGCATTTACTTGTAGTAGCTGAGGCCAAATCCTTAATTTTAGCCGTAGAATGCAATAAATTTTAGGTAATTCTAAGACATTTTCCTTTGTCCTGGGGCTTTAGAGCAGTGTATGTACACCATTTGCTCTCTTAATCACAGCTTTACCCTCTTTTAATAAAATTCAAAACAAAATTTGGCCAAGGCCCGCTTTTTTTAGCGATTTAGCTGTAGAAATATTTTTATGTGAGTGAAGATAAATTCCGAATTTAACTAGTGGAGACACAAACCACTGACTTAACAGTCCTCTGTTAAGTTACCATTAGCAGAACACTGTTAAGGAACTTTGTAGGCAATTAATTAATAAAAAAAAGGTATTTGTTCATAAAAAAGTAAATTTCAAAACATTTCAAAATGTTTGCATATGTATAGGAAACTAGGCTTCACTAGCTGTCGTTTGATGCCGGTCTCATCGCCTTACTATTTTCCGTTTTCGCACAGTGGTTCACGCAAACTTGACTTTTCGAGTCTTTTGGGTAATTTTTTCAAGTTTTTGCCTAAAATTCGATAGTTAGACGATTATTTGGAAAATGTGTGCATATGTATAGGAAACTAGGCTTCCCTAGCTCTCACTTGAGACCGGTCTCATCGCCTTACTATTTTCCATTTGTTTGTACACCTTGCGGTTATTGAGGGAACTAAATTTTAATGTTGAAATATTGATCTACGACTCCATAAAGTATAAATAGCGGTCGAACGCGTAGAGCCAGCCGCTTGAAGTTTTGCACTGATACTTAATATTGATGTAGGTCATTGGCGATTGCAAATGGGACATATCGGTTAAGATTTGGATATAGCTCCCATATAAACCGATCCCCGGAATTGACTTTTTGAGCCCCTGTAATCCGCAATTTTTGTCCGTTTTTGCTGAAATTTTGCATGTGGTGTTTTGTTATGACTCCCAACAACTGTGGCAAGTACGGTCCAAATCGGTCTAAAACCTGATATAGCTCCCATATAAACCTATTTCCCGATTTGACTTCCTGACCCCTTGTAAGCCGCAATTTTTGTCCCTTTTTGCTGAAATTTTGCGCCAACTACGGTCCAATTCGTTGTATAACTAGATATAGCTCCCATATTTTAGTAGAATCCATTGTGGTGGGTTCCCAAGATTCGGCCCGGCCGAACCTAGCACCCTTTTACTTGTTAGTTTATAATTACTTTTCGAGGTGTCAATGTTCATTTCCCAAAAGGTTTCGATAAACTTAATGTGGTTCTATCCTGATGAAACACTTAAAATATCAAATATTTTGACTTTACGCCATAAAACACCAAAAGGTACTGTCATACTGAATATAGAGCAAATTTTTGTTTCTGGTAGCAGTGAGTGGCGTCTCTTTCACAAATTTTATAAAATAAAATCCAAGTACTCTTCCCCATTTTTAGATATAATGCTTTCTTTAGCCAATATTACAGTGGTTCTACACTGGTGAACGTCAGTGTATATCAAAGGGAATTTGATTTTTCCTTCTAAGCCCTTAGATGCCTCAATTCGATTAGCTGCACCTTCAGCAGATAAATTCTCAAATAGATATTGTCCCCATTTTAACCGATTTGCAGTTAAATCACATTTTTGTTAAAATTTTTACAAAATTGCATCCGAAATTTGGTAGATTTCAAATGACACTTTTCTTTATCAACCCCAAAAAATTCATAATTTCTTTTTCGCCCTATTCAAAAATCAACTATGCTTCTGATAACACTCAAAATTTTTTTTATTTACTCAAAAATTATTAATAAATCTCTAAAAGACTAAAATAAAAACTAAAACGCCCTTCCGGCACTACTCCCACACATTGCCTTGTCTCCTATAACAAATGCGTAGTTGTTGTTGTTGTTGTTTTAAGTGTCTTTAAACGAGAAGAACAGAAAATCACGTTCTATGGTTCATTTTATTTTGATAAAAACAACAACAACATCATCACATCACGAGACATATTGTTGTTGCTAATTTTAAGTTTATTTTATTTAGTTTTTTTTTTAATTCTCAACATTGTTTTTGAGAGATAAAGACATGTTAAAAATCTTTGAAAACTTTGTGGTGATCTGGCTGTAAATGACGTTAGTGATTCTTGTTATCTGACGGTGATGATGATGATGATGTTGTGGTTATTGTTGTTGTACTCGTTGATGGTCAATTAAAACAGCGAAAAGACCAAGAACAACAACAACTTATAGTGCTTTACTGTAAAAGAGAGACAGTGAAAAAGAGAGAGAGAGAGGGTTCTCCCTCCCCAGAGATCTTTGCCTTAACGATGGGTGCTTAGAATACGAACACAAGTGAATGCTGCGGCGAAGCTGAGAATGAGCATGAGTACGCAATAAAACAAATCTACTCGTTTGGCAAAATGGCAAAAACCACAACAACAACAGCTTCAAATATCAACGACATTAATGGTGGTTGTCGGTCAATCTCAGAGTCAAAACGAACAAATTTTGCCATTCAAAAGATACTGTGAGATGACAGACTATTCGAGCAAAAATTCATTGAAAACATTCACATATATGTAAACAAAATTAGGTTTGTTTCGACTCCAACTAGCCAAAAAAACAATCAATAGGTCTGTTAGCGTACTTTATCAGTAAAAATGTGCAGGAGAGTAAGCACAACCTTTTTTATTCTTGTTTGAACCAATGAGTGGAGCGGACGTTTTGTTATTCACTCCGCAAGAATATCCCTGTAACTCGTAATAGGTCATTATTTTTGCAAGAAAAATTTAAGTCACTCAAGGATAGCTGGGATAGAGGTATCCATTAGGCGGTTGATATCTGCGTCTTTTTTCAGTGGGGCGGCAGATCTAGAGTCCGGGAGTAGGCTTTGAATGGACCCCAAAGACCCAACAGCTGCTGGGGTGGTATCAGAACGCAGCATGTTGTCTGCTACTGAAACGTCGACTGGCGGAGCGGCTGCTCCAGGCTCCACTAGGCGTTTGACGACTGGTCAGCGGGGCTTTTGACGAAGACGCCTGGTTCGAGTCTTAAGAACAAGACCGAACCTATTCTTTCTTCGCATGCACATAATTTGCCTAGGCCATCGGTCTTCCTGGCAAACCAAAACTCTTCAAAATTCTCTTTCAAAAGTTCGAATAATAGAAGACGCATCGCTCTCAGATTTATTGAGAGGCTTGGTGCGAATGATCCTAAGACTCATACTGATAGGGAGAGAGACTCCCTAAATTGGGCTCGGGAATTCGCTGCACAGGTTACGCCAAAGACTACACGTCTAGATTCGGAATCCTGGAGGGCATTCCATGCCTAAAAGAACTAAGTAAGATGGGTCCAAGAACCTTTGCCAATGTAGCTTGGGAAAGTTTCTTGATGGCAATTGTCGACAAGGCAGAAGAACAGGGCTGCATACCTAGAAATAATTGGAGAGGGGTAGTCAATGGACTGTCATCAGTATACTCCGATGGCCTTGCGGAATTTACTGGGTCTCCTCCAGTTTGTGGCAATGCAGGCTGGTATCGGGGCCGATACAGGTATATTGGATGAGGCTGATGCTGACCGGAGACACGCAGTATTAGTACTAAACTCCAGCTTTCTTCCAGACCTTAACAAGTCTGAAGGGGTTGTTTCCTACGGATTCAACAAGTTGAAACTGAAAGTCTGTAGAATCGGTGGGATTGGGGAATCAGGATACGACTCAGCAGTTGTTGCTGAACACTTGCCTGAGGAACTATCGATAACATCGCTAAAGTCTGGCGGATTGCAGGAGACTGAAAATCACCCTACCACAATCGAGACAGGGGGTATGACATCGAAACGGGACCCGAAAAGCCACTGTGTGGGTGGGTCACCCATTTGGACTGGGCTCAAGGTGTGCGCCAGCGGGTAAGCACGGAACTCAAAAAGTACTTTGACAGCAGCAGCTAGTGAAGCATCTAAGGAGGAATCGTCCATGCCGCAAGTATCTAGTGTCCTGAGGAAGAGTGGTTCAACAGCTTTCTCACCCGCCACTGGATGCGTACGGATGCTCATCATGACAAGATCTAACGAATCTTGTGAGGATGAGTTCCTGGTGGAATCGTAAGACGAGGCTAACACAACAGTGTTGGATGTTCTGAATCCTGACATTGGTCCGGTTTCTACAGATAAATCTCTACCATCGTGTAAGGCCACTTCGGCGGCACTAAAGGTCCTCCTGATGGCGGGGTGATTTGATGTGGTTCTTATCCAGGAACCATGGGTGTGTGGAGGAATGGTTCGTGGACTAAGAATTCCGGGATTTAAACTTCTCAAGGGTACGGGGAATGGAAGACACAGAGCCTGTATTCTTGTAAAGAGTAGTCTAAATGTTTTTCTTCTTCCGTCGCTAAGCACTGAAGACCCAGTAGTAGGTGATTTGTATTAAAGGGGATAAACCGACCTTTATTACCAGGAACAGGCAGGAGGTACTAGATATTACCTTTGTATCGAAAGATATAAGTAGAGAAATATGCGACTGGGATGATGACCACAGCTTCTCTGATCACCGTTATATTAGAGTCAGCCTTGGAGAAAATACCCCAGAAGTGGTCCCTCGGCTAAACAGAAGAAAGGCGGATTGGGATAAATTTCGGCACAAATTCTGCATGTCTATCTCTTCTAGACCAGAAAAGGAAGTGGAAAATACGGAGTATATAGGCATAATGGTCAAACGAATTACGAAGGTCCTGAATGACTCGCTTGTGTCAGCATGTCCTAGTGCAAAGCCTAGAGGCAAACAGCGACCACCGTGGTAGACCCCAGAGCTGGTTGGTCTAAGGAAGGCCTGCAGAAAACTTTTCAACAGAGCAAAAGCCACAACAACACCACACGATTGGGACATCTGAGCTAAGAAAATATAAGGACGAGCTGAGAAAGGCTCAGAACAAATCCTGGGTGGAATTCATAAATACACGAACCCACCTAATATTGGGAAGGTTTATGATCAGAGTTGTCGTGTTGATTGATATGTAAGTTAAAATTTTGATATGAATGCCGTGCCTAGTATGGTCTACATAGGTTTACAACCGGATATAGCTCCCCTTTAAACCGATCGCCAAATTTGATGTTTGAGGCTCTAGAGGGCGCCAGTCTTATCCTATTTTGCTGAAATTTCACGTGAGGAGTTTTGTATTGACGTCTAACAACTGCGTCTAATATGGTTCAAATCCGTTAGTAAGCTGATATAGCTGCCACATAAACCTGCCTTTAGAAGGACCAATAACCATCCGATTTGGACATAAAGTTTTGCTATGATTTCCAACAGCCATGCCAAGTGCGGCCCAAATCGGTGTCCCATATAAACTCCTATTCCGCAAATATTATGCGATAGATGGACTGAAGTGGCAAAATCGTCGTAAATTTTACACTCACTATGGTTGACATCGGTTTATAACCTGATATAGCTATCATATAATCCGATCTCCCGATTAGACTTCTTGAGCTTCTAGAGGGCGCATTTATTATCCGATTTGAGGAATTACTTCTAACAACTGTGCCAAGTATGGTTTAAATCGGTTCATAACCCGATATAGCTGCCATATAAACCGATCTACCGATTAGACTTCTTGAGCTTCTAGAGGGCGCAATTTATATCCGATTTGGTTGAAATTTTGAAAGAAAGTTGAAGAAAGACTTCTAACAACTTTGCCAAGTATGGTATAAATTAGTCCATAACCTGATATAGCTGCCATATAAACCGAGCTTGGATCTTGACTTCTTGAGCCTGTAGAGGGCGCAATTGATTGAGGGCATCATGATCATTAAAGCTCGTCTCAAGAGACTAATAAAAATGAGAATTATGAATCGGAAATGATATTCGCCTTAACAAGCAAAAAAACTTAAAAAATAAAATTCGGCGAAGCCCAGCCGGGATTCAAACCTGAACATTCGTAGTAAACGCACACAACTCACGAAAATGCACAGAGACATAAGTATGCCATGGGAGTAGTGTAGTTGTGTAGAAAAAAGTCTGCCACTACAATGCACAATACATGCATTGGAAAAACAACTGCTAGCAGACAAGGTGTCGAGCTTGGTAAGTGTTGTACTTATATTTGGTTGCCCAAAAAGTAAGTAAGTAAAAAAAGTATATTTGATTAAAATTCATTCTAAGTTTTATTAAAAATGCATTTACTTTCTTTTAAAAAATCCGCAATTACTTTTTGGGCAACCCAATCTCATAAAGGCGTTTTCGCAATGAACAACTACAACCTACCAACGGCTAGTCGCCAGGATTCGAACCCAGGCGTTCAGCGACATAGGCGGACATGCTAACCTCTGCGCTTCTTTGGTCCATTAGGGGATGGAATAAGCAATAACGGTTTGGTACAAAAATCAATAACGGCATTGTGCTAAAACCCATAACAGATTGGTATTAAAACCAATACCAGTTAGGTAATATGGCTAGTACCAAAGGGTACTAATCATTTAATGGTGCATCCATACCATCCGATATTGTTTTTGTACCAAACGGTGTTGCTTTACTATCAATACTGTACAATATACTGAAATGAGCACGTTTGGTATCAACTTTTCTCTGGGTGTAACCATTTCCCGGTTCCAATTATATATGTTGCCCGATATAATTGAATCTGACCATATCAACTTATTTTTATTCGGCCTTATTTTATTTCACCATCTTTACCAACAAATCGTAGTAAGCCTATTTTTCTTTTAAGTGGCAACACTGTTAAACAGCCACTACCTAACAGCCGACAATCACACAGGTAATGAGCACAGCATGACAGTAGCACCAATGAAGAAACATACAACAAAAACAAAAACCAACAACAATGCACACCAAGGAAATGGACATGTGAGCGTCGACCAAAAAAACAACAAAAAAATTAAATTTAAAATAAAGCAAAAACCTTAAAAATAAGTAAATTCAACAAGGCATAATTAATGGGTGACGTGCGACCAAAAACAAAAAAAAAATACAGCAACAACAAAAACAACAAGAAACTAGTATTTATACAACACACCAGCAAACGCGAACTCATTACAGCTGAATGAATGGTGGGTACATACAAATATATGCAGAAATTTTGCTCTCCCTCTCAGCCACATATGAATGACTACTCTGCCACACAGGGTAACACTTAATCATATGTTGGGTATGTCTGCCTGGCATACTCAAACCCACTTAAGCTCTCACAGCAAAAAAAAAACAAACTTAGATATGTCATTTCTAAGCCCAGCCAAATAATAATGGGTGACACATACACGAAATCAAGCTTAACTCGAGTTACATGCTTGATATAATAGTGTGGCGACTGTGTGTGTGCGTGTGTGTGTGTGTGATTTTGAGTGATTAGCAAAAACATTTGTTATCAGAGCTTAGGGCTTGTTTAAACTCTCTGTTGAGTTTAGGAACGAAGAGAACAAGAGAGGGGCATGAAACGGTTGTTCAGTCTGTATAGTCTGAGAGGGATTGTATCGATGGTATAGTCTTAGAGGTATAGGATAGCAGTTATTTTTTCGTATTAGGGATGGGATTGTTTCAAAAAGGTTTTCTTATCATCAAAATGGGTTACGTAAGAAGGCAGACAGCCTCTACCATACTTTATAGTGCTCATAACATAAGTTCGAACTTTGTGGACTTTTTTTTCACCCATTTTTAGGTATTTTGAACCACTTTGCATATCACTTTGCATTTTATATTACAAACATTTTACAGAGCTTAGGGCTTGTTTAAACTCTCTGTTGAGTTTAGGAACGAAGAGAACAAGAGAGGGGCATGAAACGGTTGTTCAGTCTGTATAGTCTGAGAGGGATTGTATCGATGGTATAGTCTTAGAGGTATAGGATAGCAGTTATTTTTTCGTATTAGGGATGGGATTGTTTCAAAAAGGTTTTCTTATCATCAAAATGGGTTACGTAAGAAGGCAGACAACCTCTGACATAAGTTCAAACTTTGTGCACTTTTTTTCACCCATTTTTAGATATTTTGAACCACTTTGCATACCACTTTGCATTTTATATTACAAACATTTTACAAAGCTTAGGGCTTGTTTAAACTCTCTGTTGAGTTTAGGAACGAAGAGAACAAGAGAGGGGTATGAAACGGTAGTTCAGTCTGTATAGTCTGAGAGGGATTGTATCGATGGTATAGTCTTAGAGGTATAGGATAGCAGTTATTTTTTCGTATTAGGGATGGGATTGTTTCAAAATTTGTTCTTATCAGCAAAACGGTTTACCAAAGACAGACATCCTCTGACACAAGTTCAGAATTTTGTGGACTTTTTTTCACCCATTTTTAGGTATTTTGAACCACTTTGCATACCACTTCACATTTTATATTACAAACATTTTACATTGCTACTTTACCTGAAGCACCCACGTTTTTCAAGTTATCCACCTCCTAATATCAAAGATAACTCCATGATATTATTGTGAATATCCCTTTGTTCTACAATACCCGTGTTGTGAAGTGGCTCTTCAAAAAAAGGGAAAAATAATTTAAATGAAAATAATCATTTCCAATTGAGCTTCGTTTTTTTTTGTTTTTTTTTTTTTTTTTTGGATTTAGGCACAATACTGTAACACATTTTATGTCTGTCTCAAAAAAAAAACAATGAAAGAAGTACAATAAAAAGAAGGACGCGTGTCGACTACAGATTCCCGGGAAAACAGTGTGTGTCCAAATTTCCATGGATATAATGTTGAGCGCAGCATAACAACACAGAACAAATAACAAGAACAAGAAATACAAACACAAACACAAAAACAACAGCAATACCACTTGTAAATTAATCTTTGTCCATATATTTGGTGCTGTTTTGGTTACTATTTGCTGTTCCCTACATTTGTTTGTTTGTTTGTTTGCTATAAATACTGGCAGGATTTTTTGGTATTTTTTTTTTTGTTTTTGGGACTAGCTCCCAGCGAAACCACCTTAGTTACAGCCATTTAAACATTCTTCTAATGTTTTCTAATATACCAAAAAAAAAAAAAATAGGAATATTTGCTCAACGCCAGCTCTACGAACAATGATTTCGTTGAAGAGTCACATGGAAAAAAAAGTGTCATGACTTGAACGACAGATGTTACCAACACCCAACCCAGGATGGCTAGTTTCTTATAAATGGATAATTAGATGGATGAATGGACGACTGATGATGAATTACAACACCAGTGTGGACACACATTGTACATCAAACACAAAACAACTGGCTTTGGAACATTTGTCGAGCGAACGGACTGTCCGTACTTGGTTTACGAAGAAAAATCAAGTGCAAATAATCAAGGAATTGAGATTTATTTAGA
This sequence comes from Stomoxys calcitrans, assembly GCF_963082655.1. Taxonomy (NCBI): domain Eukaryota; kingdom Metazoa; phylum Arthropoda; class Insecta; order Diptera; family Muscidae; genus Stomoxys; species Stomoxys calcitrans. The sequence goes on along the minus strand of NC_081554.1, from coordinate 160,966,338 downwards.
AAAGTAGTTTCTAAGGCAAACACAGAGATAGGTACGTTTATTGACAACAATGGAAGCAACAGTAGAACCATATGCAATAAACATTAGAGTTTGTCAAATTGTCGAAAAAATAAAATTTTCATAGAGAAATTTGTTCAATTTCAGAAATATATATTTTTTTCGAAATTCAATTCAACAAAAAAAAAATTGTTGAGTAAAGAAAAATCATCAGCGGGAGATGCCAAATGGTACATGGTGACTTACAACCATTCCAACAAAAGTAGGTTGTATTATACTATTCTTTGAATAGAACGCATTAAACAATGATTTAAATGCAAATTTTGCCCATGAACATTACACTAAGGAACAGGGGAAAATTTCTCACCTATCAATGAGTGCAGTCCAATTCAAGTTTAAGCTCAATGATAGGGGGCCTCCGTTTTTATAGCCCTCTTTGGAGAGAAGTTTTACATGGCATAGTACCTCACAAATGTTGCCAGCATTAGGAGGGGAAAGCCACCGCTGAAAATTTTTTCTGATGGTCCCGCCGGGATTCGAACCCAGGCATTCAGAGTCATAGGCGGACATGCTAACCTATGCGCTACGGTGGCCACAAACAATAATTTAAAGCCAGACAATATCCTGCAATGGAATCTCAATAAGATTTTATAACCGATTTTATAAAAAGGCGTTAAGTTCGGCCGGGTCGAATCTATATCTCAAAACGAACCGATCTGAACCATATACGACGCGGATGTCGAAAAAACTAACATAAGTCACTGTCCCAAATTTCGGCGAAATCTGACAATAAATGCGCCTTTTATGAGCCCAAAACCATAAATCGAAAGATCGGTCCATATGGCAGCTATATGCAAATCTGAGCCGATCTCTACCATATAGCAGAAGTAAGTCGAGGGGCTTAACTTAACACACTGTCCCAAATTTCGGCGACTTCGGACAATAAATCCGCCTTTTACGAGCCTAAATCCTTAAATCGAGAGATCGGTCTATATGACAGCTATATCTAAATCTGAACCGATTTGGAACAACTTGAAGAAGGATATCGAAGGGCCTAACACCACTCACTGGATAATAAACGTGGCTATTATGGGCCTAATATCCTCAATCGGAGGATCGGTCTATATGGCATCTATATTCAAATTTAGACCGATTTCGGCCAAATTGACGAAGAATGTTAAGGGGCTTAATCTTACTCACTGTCTCAAATTTCGGCGAAATCGGACAATAAATGCGCCTTTTATGGGACCAAAACCTTAAATCGAGAGATCGGTCTATATGGCAGCTATATCCAAATCTTAACAGATCTGAGCCAAATTGACGAAAGATGTAGAAGGACCCAACACAACTCACTGTCCCAATTTTCAGCTAAATCAGATAATAAATGTGGCTTTTATGCGCCTTAGACCCTCAGTCGGAGGATCGGTCTATATGGCAGCTATATCCAAATCTGGACCGATCTGAGCCAAATTGAAGAAGAATGTCGAAGAGCCTAACACAACTCACTGTCACAAATTTCAGCGACATCGGACAATGAATGCGCCTTTTATGGCCCCAAAACCTGAAACCGAGAGATCGGTCTATATGGCAGCTATATCAAAATCTGAACCGATCAGGGCCAAATTGACGAGGGATGTCGAAGGGCTTAACACAACTCACTGTCCCAAATTTTAGCGTCATCGGACAATAAATGCGCTTTATATGGCCCAAAAACCTTAAATCGAGAGATCGGTCTATATGGCAGCTATATCCAAATCTGGACCGATCTGGGCCAAATTGCAGAAAGATGTCGTAGAGCCTAACACAACTCACTGTCCGAAATTTCAGCAAAATCGGATAATAAATGTCGCTCTTATAGGTCTGAGACCCTAAATCGGCGGATCGGTATATATGGGGGCTATATCAAGATATAGTTCGATATAGCCCATCTTTGAACTTAACCTGCTTATGGACAAAAAAAAAGAATCTGTGCAAAGTTTCAACTCAATATCTGTATTTTTAAAGACTGTAGCGTGAACGGACGAACCGACGGATGGACGGACATGGCTAGATCGACATAAAATGTCACGACGATTAAGAATATGGTTGCCCAAAAAGTAATTGCGGATTTTTTAAAAGAAAGTAAATGCATTATTAATAAACCTTAGAATGAGCTTTAATCAAATATACTTTTTTTACACTTTTTTTCTAAAGCAACCTAAAAGTAACGGCTGATAACTGACAGAAGAAAGAATGCAATTACAGAGTCACAAGCTGTGAAAAAATTTGTCAACGGCGACTATACGAAAAATCCGCAATTACTTTTTGGGCAACCCAATATATACTTTATGGGGTCTCAGACGAATATTTCGAGTAGTTACCAACAGAATGACGAAATAAGTATACCCCCATCCTATTGTGGAGGGTATAATAAACACTTCATAGAACATTTTAGCCAAATCTGATAGAATTGCACCATCTAGAGGTTCAAGAAGTCAAGACCTAAGATCGGTTTATACAGCAGCTATATCAAAATATATACTTTTGTGACCCATTGGCAATCTTAACCGACCTAACAAATAGGAAGCATTTGTGCAGCGTCCAGCTTTACTACTTCGAAAGTTAGGGTGATGTCGAAAGACGGACGGAGAGACGGACGGACATGACTTCGACTTAGAATGTCAAGACGATCGAGAGTATAAAGTGGCACAGATAGGACGAAATACCTTTTCGTAAATGGCAGCTTTGTAAACTGAGGGTCACGTAATGAGGATATTACGGGACCCCATACATTTTCACTAAAAATAACAGTGGTGGTCATGAAGAACAATTTTAGCAACATTTGATATTTGGTTTGATTTTCGATACAAAAAGTTTGCCCCTGTTCCTTAGTGTAATGTTCATGGTCAAAATTTGCAATTAATATCAGGTAATAGACTGATTTGGACCTTACTTGGCACAGGAAGTTGTACCAGAACACCGCATGCAAAATTTAAGCCAAATGGGACAAAAATTGCGACTTGTAAGGACTCAAGAAGTCAAATCGGGAGATCGGTTTATATGGGAGCTATATCAGGTTACACACCGATGTGGACCGTACTTAAATCAGTTGTTGAAAATCATAAGAAAACACTATGTGCAGTTTATATGAGACCTATATCAGGTTATACAACGATTTGAATCGTACTTAGCACAGTGGTTGTAAACCGTAACTGAACTGTATGTGCCAAATTTTAACCAAATCGGGCAAAAATTGTGGCTTCCAGTTGCTTAAGAAGTCAAATCTGGAGATCGGATTATATGAGAGCAATATCTAAATATAGTCCGATGTGGCCCATTCCAGAACATAACGTGCGTATAGAAGAAATACTACACTGTGCAAAATTTCAATTCAATATCTCAATCCCGATCTTTAGCTTTAGGTTCTAAAGATCATAAAAGGTGCACTCATGCTCAGATTTTGCTGAAACTTGAAACAGTGAGTGGCACTAAGGGCCTCGATATCCGACTTGAATATGGTATATATCGTACCATGTTCACATATAGCTTCTATATAGACCGATACACAAATTAAGCGTCTTAAGTCTGATTTTAATTAGGCCTGGCGATATCTGAACCAAAATTGGTCCAGATCAGAACATATTTGAATATATTGGGTTGCCCAAAAAGTAATTGCGGTTTTTAAAAAAAAAAAAAAAATCCGCAATTACTTTTTGGGCAACCCAATAGCTGTCATATAGACCGATCTGCCGATTTTGGGTCTTAGGCCTATAACAGGCGCATTTATTACCCGACTTTGGTGAAATTTGGAAGAATGAGTTGTAACAAGGCTTCCAACTTCTGTCCCGAATTGGGTGCAGATCAGGCTATAGATATAGCTGCCATAGAGACTGATCTTCAGCTTTAGGGTCAAAAGACCATAGAAGGCGCATTCCTTCTCCGGGCCTAGACATCCGACCCGAATATGGCGTATATCAGACCATGTTTACATATATTGGGTTGCCCAAAAAGTAATTGCGGATTTTTAAAAGAAAGTAAATGCATTTTTAATAAAACTTAGAATGAACTTTAATCAAATATACTTTTTTTACCCTTTTAACCGATATGCCGTTTTAGGGTCTTAAGCCTATAACAGACGCACTTATTACCCCGATTTTGCTGAAACGCAGAACAATGAGTTTTATCAGGCCCATCGATATCTGAACCAGAGATGGTCCAGATCAGAACATATTTGGATATAGCTGTCATATAGACTGATATGCCGATTTTGGGTCCTAGGCTTATGATAGACGCATTTATTATTCGACTTTGCTGAAATATGGAACAGTGAGTTGTATTAGGACTCCTAACATCTGTACCGAATATGGTCCAGACCGGACTATATGTAGATATAGCTGTCATAGAGACAGATATTCAGTTTTAGGGTCAAAAGACCATAAAAGCCTCAAATATTGCTGAAATTTAAAACAGAGAGCCGCTTTAAAACTTCCGACATCCAACCCAAATATGGTCCAGATTGGTCCCTATTTAGATATAACTGTCATAAAGATCGGCCATCCCAATTAGAGCTTAATCACATGAACGGCACACTTATTTGCCGATTTCGCTGAAATTTCGAACTGTTACTTGTATAGAGCTTCTCGGCACCTGAACGACTTTTTCACTTTAGTGGAAAGTTTTGTTGAATTTGGTTTTGTATTAAAAGAAATACAAAAAAAAATTTCCCTCAATACAAAAATGCAAAAATTTTAAAATTTTGTTTGCCCAAACAAGGGCTGGAATACTGAAGAAGTTGTATTTTCTTAACAAAATTTAAGAATAAACCTCATGCTAGGGCATACGAACATATTTCAGTTGCCATTAAGGTGTACAATTTTTACTAGTCTTTAAAGCTCTTCCTCCCTAAAGTTGATTGGATGGTCTTGTTGGTCCCGTCCTAGTTCTACAGGACATAGCCCAATGTCATATCGTAAACAAAATTGGAATAACCCGCATAAATATCAACTTCTTCTTCTTCTATAAGCTATTGGGTACAGCCCTACAGTATTTCCTTTTGAACTGCGGCTCGGATGATGTTCAATCCAAGTTGCCTGGTATTATTTTCCATATAACACATTGACTTTCCTAAAGACTACAAGAGCAAAAATTACTTTTCGTATAACCTGCGACATACGTACCTAGTACGATTTGAGTCGGTCTAAAATCGGGTATAGCTTTCATATAAAACGATCTCCCGATGGCACTTTTTGAGCCTCAAGAGGGCGCGATAACAATTGCGCCCTCTTGAGGGCGCCGACTTGGCTGCAATTTTTCAAAATTACTTCTCCTATGACCTTCAACATACGTGCTTAGCATGGTTTGAATCAATGTTAAACCTGATATGGCTCCCATATAAATCGATCTGCCGATTTTACTTCTTGAGTATGTAGAGAGTGCAATTTAGTTCCATTTCTTTAATGATCTCCATACATGCCTAGTATGGTTTGGATCGGTCTAAACCGTTATCGGATCTTGACTTCTTGAGCCTCTAGAGGGCGCAATTGCAATGCGATTTGGATGACATTTTGCCCAATGACTTCCATGAGCTATGACCTTTAACATACGTACCAAGCATGGTTTGATTCCGACCTCTAGAGGGCGCAATTTTTCAGCTCAAAAACAAACCCTACGAATTTTGTTAAAAATCAGTTCAACAGGCTACAAAATCCTTGCCAGGGAGAACCTGTTGCTTAACACGCCACTGTTCATAAGCCCTACAAGTCATTTGTTTGATTCCGGTCTGTAGCCATATCGACTAACAAAGTTGCTGTAAGGGTATATACCTATTTGCAGATTAGCCTTCAGCAGCTACATATGTTTTGAGGTTCTGGTGATTGTTTTCTATAAATATTTCTAAATGTTATGTTTTAAAAATTTTCAAGTTCCCCGCCTGTCAAGGCGAAAATCATTAAATTGTAAATTTTTTTTTTTTTGTTTCTCTTTCGAGACGAGCTCAATGATCCTTTCCCATTTGCAAAGAGGGGTCTCCGATCCGAGCTCAATGATCCTTTCCCATTTGCAAAGAGGGGTATCCGATCCTAGCTCAACGATCCTTTCCCATTTGCAAAGAGGGTCTCCGATCATTCAGCTCGTCTCGAAAGAGAAACAAACAAAAATTGTGTTCTATTTTATTTTAATGCCACTTGGATCCACAGAAAATTTTTTTTTTTTTCATTTAGCTTTCAGAACTTACCTTTTATTGTAGTTCATATGAGATTTGCCATTATTTGTGGTGCTTGAATAAAGAATCCATAGTGATGATGATGTTCATAGCCGGAGGTATGACAAAATATAATCCCATTTTCCTATAAATTGGCTCTAGGTGTTGAATGTTTTTTTATATGTTTGTATGAAGAGCAGCATTTATTTGTTAAATCTTGATTTTTTAAAGTATTAATATATATTTGTAAATAAACACTTTGATTTTTTCAAATTTTTACAAATATTTTTTAAATATTTTTTTTTTTTCAATATAAATATATAGACATTTTATTTCTTTCAGTGTAGTGCAATATATATATTTATTTTCAACAGCTTTGAAACCTTTTGCAATATGTTTAGAAGAAGTTTTCTTGTTATAGTTGTTAACACTTTTTTTTTAATATAATTTGAATTATTTTTATTTTGTATTTTTCCAGGGATTTCAATATGAATTTTTTTCTTTAATTTGTTAACAAAATTTTTTAAACACTTTTTTTTTGTTTTATAATATTTTTTATAAGTAAGATTTCAACATTTGTAAATATTTAAATATATATTTTTTTTTGTTTTGTAATAATTTGTTGTTGTGGTATTTTTAAGAATTTTTCTTCTCAGGTTTTTCCTCTTTTATTTATGTTGGGGGTTAACATATAACGACGATATTTTTTTTCCTTATTTATTTTTTTTACACATTTTTTCTTGCCTCACTTTACTTTGCAAAGTAATTCGTTTAGAATTCAACGAGTCAGCTAAAAACTGCGTTCAAAACGGAATAAATTTCATTAGTATGCGTTTTTTCTGGGTGTTCATTAAAAAAAATATACAAATTTTTCGTTCTTTTTATGGGAGGAACGAGAATGAATAAAAATAATTGTTAAAAAAAAAAGATATACGTCAAGAAAAATATAAAGAAAATAAAATTAAAAAAACAACAATAAATGTCAAAATACAGAAGAGATAACATAATGAGAATCCAATTAACAACAGCAAAAAAGAGAGGGCGAGAGAGAGAGAGAGAGAGCAAGCAAGTGAATGAAGGCAAGAGTGATAAAATCAAATGAGACTCTCTCAGTTAAAGAAAAAATATATCTAGAGATATATTTTCAACATTAAAAAAAACTATTATTTTAATATATATAAAATTTTTGAGAAATAAAAATTCATTATTTTTTAAGTTTTCTTTAAACTATAAGTGAACCCCCCGAGTGGGAGTTAACTGTTACTCTTTAATATTTCTCTCAGCCAGCCACACACATAAATTTCTGCTCTTTTCCTCATAACACACTCTCGCACACACATACACACACACACACACTGGTCCGATGACAATGGTATATTTTTTACGAAGCCCCCTAAATCGTAGGATATGTGCCGCGATGTAGATAACCTTTAAGACTTAAAGGCGTAACGAAACGCAATGAGAAATGAAACACTTTGAAATTCCATAAGAAGATACAAAAGTATAACCAACACACACACACACACACTCACCGCTAATCACACTAGCTAGCACACATATACACATTGCACTCTGGTTCATTCACTCACTGGCTCTCTCTTTTTATTTGGTTTTCTGGTTTGCTGAGAGCCCAAACACACACACACCACACACAGATGGTGGAGCCATACAACCGTAGGTGATTGCGAGATGGCGAGACTACGACAACTACAGCGACGAAAAAGAAGAAGACAAAAACGAAAACGACTACGACGACGGACAACGTTCTAAAAAAACAAGACGATAATGAACATGAAAAAAGGCAACAAAAAAAATAATAATTTTTTCCTTCTCATTCTTCTTCTTCTTTTGCTTGTTCTTTAACCAACAAAAATTTTGTATAGAATTATTTGCGTTTTAGATTAAAGTTGAAAAGCAAAATGGGAATAAAACTAAATAGAGGCAATCAAACAATTTTGTTTCGAATTTTTGCATACACTTTAGATAAGCCTGGCCACTTTTTCCTCTTATTCACTCATTTTTTGTATGGAAAATTTATTATTAAATTTCATTTCTCTTCTTCTTCATTTCCTTGCATGTAAAAAAAAATTATTGTAAAATTTTGTAGCATGTGAATATATGTAGGTAGACAGACAAATCAAACACAAAACTTGTAAGCCAACAAACACTTTTGCAAGAATTTTTCTTCTTTTTTTTTTGTGTAAAAAGATTTTCCTTTGCTTCTTTTTATATATTTTTATTATTATAAATTTTTTTCACGCTTTGATTTATATATTTATATGTGATATTTATATATCTATGTATGCGAAAGCGAGAGAGAATTTATTTTCAATTTTTTTTCTTTTTTGCTTTGCTTTTTATTTTTTGGTTAAACAAAATTTTTCTTTCTTTCTTCTTCTTCTTTTTTATTTTGTATGGTTGTTGTTGTTGCTGTGGTTGTAATATAAGATAATTATTATAAAAAGTCGCGAACGCGCGACACTTTAACTGCCTCCCATCCGTACCAAACGAAATACAAACTCGAACTAAATACCCTACAGTGGATGGACTCAATGAATCTATGAGTTTCTCTCTCTCTCTCTCTCTCTCGCTGTTTCTCTCCCTGTGTAGCGGCAATGCACATGCACACTCATACGCACACCCACCGGCTAAGAGTTGGCAATGAGTATGTAAAAGAGAAGAGCAATGCTGCACTGTTAGCAGAGCTCTCATAGTTGAGGTACTTAGTAGTTAGGGGTTGCCATTAGTGAAATATTATATGCATTAAAGACATAGGGTTGACATTAACCACCACTTGTATGGTATGGGCTATTATAACTAAGGGCATTTGTTTCTAACACCCCGAAGAAAGAATCGACTCAATATCACTTTCTGAGTACGTATGTTAGTAGGCCACACTGGCGCAGAGCTTAGCATGTCGGGTTCAAATCCCGGCGTGAACATTAGAAAAAGATTTTCTGCGGTGGTTATCCCCGCTGCCAAATGTTGGCAACTTTTGTAAGGTATCCAGCTATGATAAATATTCTCTAACAAGTGATGTCGCAAAGCGGCAAGCCGTTCGAATTCGACATAAAAAAGGAGGTCCTATATTATTGAGCTAAAACTTGAATAGGACTGCACTCTTCGATATGAGAAAAATATCCCCTGCTTCTTAATGGAATATTTAAGGGCAAATTTGCAAGGATAGCTATGATAGTGTTATCTATTAGGTATTTGATGATCTGGGTCTGCTCCCATTGGAGCGGCAGATCTAGAGCCTGAGAGTAGACTTAGAATGGCCTCCAAAGACCCAACAGCTACGGCAGTGTTATCTGGCCGTAGTATGTTGTCTGCTGGTTAGATCTCGACTGGTGGAGTGGCTGCGCCAGGCTCCACTAACCGACAGACAACTGGTCTTCTGACGAAGACACCAAGTTCAAGTCTAAAACACAAGGCCGAACCTATTCTAACTTCGCATACCTAGAATTTGTACATCGACCTTCGATTGTTCTCCAAGGATCATATTCAACTCATCAGCTACCGTGTCCGTTCTTTTAGCGCCGAATCTCTCGATCAAGTTCATGAGGATTCACTTTGAGGCTTCTGGGTGAAGAACACCTATTCACATGATGACGATTTGGATGCTCCCTGCGATAACAGGTCAGTAGGTTCAGCTTAGAAAGCATGTAGTTAATACTTCGCACGGGTAGGATCTTTGTCTCCTGATGGAGGTGGTTCACGTGAGAACTGAGGAGTCAGCCCGTAAGGGTTCAAAGAGGGGCTTTCTGACAGAGGTTGGAATAATAAAAGGCGTATGCTCTAAGGTTTGTTGAAGGGCTTGGCGCATATGACTCCAAAACTCTCACCCACTAGGAGAGAGGATCTCTCAATTGGGCTCCTAGATTCGCTACACTGGCTTGTCAGTCAGCTAATAGGCCGCGGTCACTTGGAGGGCATTCCGTGCCCAAAAGAATTTAGGCGCACAATAGTAATATAGATCCAAGAGCCTTAGTTAATGTCGTTAAGGACATTAATGGTAGTTGTCGACAAGGGAGAAGAAAAGGGCTGCATAACCAGTAACAATTGGAGAGGAATAGTCAATGAACTGTTGGGCCGCCGTAACGCTGAAAGCATGTCCGCCTATGACGCTGAAAAGCTTGTGTTCGAATCCTGAGAAGAACATCATAAAAAATAGCAAGTAAAAGCGTGCTATGTTCGACCGGGCCAACTCCTTTATACCCTCAACCATGGATCGCATTTGTCGAGTTCTTTTCCCGGTATCTTTTTTAGGTAAACAAAGGATAAAAGAAAATAAACGCTATGCTATTAGAGCTGCATCAAGTTATGGTCCGATTCTGACCATAATTGAACTGAATGTTGGAGACCATAGTAGCTGTCATTGTGAAAATTTCAGCCAATTCAAATAAGAATTGGGCCCTTTAGAGGCTCAAGAAGTAAAATAGGGAGATTATATGGGAACTGTAGCAGGCTATAGACCGATTCAGACCATCTTCGACACGTATGTTGAAGGTCATAGGAGAAGCCGTTGTACAAAGTTTCAACCAGATCGGATATTAATTGCGCCCTCTGATTGAGAAGGGATTTGAACCCGACTACTATGCAGTCGATGTTATAATACTTCTAAGGGTAAGGATTCGAACCAGCTATGCATAAGAGCCGAAAGGGTCTTACATATGACTGGGCTAGATCAAGGAGTCTCAATGTTAACCCAGAGAACACTGAAATATGCCTGTTCACGAGGAAGACAGAGGTGGGCTAATTTGACGCGCCACGTTTCCTCAATAAAATGGTTTCGATATCTGACAAGGTGAAATACTTAGGTGTGATCTAAGACGGGAAGCTGAATTGATTGGAAGTGTCACACTCAGGAGCGTATTGAGAAGGCTCACAGATGATGGGCATATGTAGACGGGCCGTAGTTTCGAAATGGGGCCTGAATCCGAGGATAGTCCACTGGCTCTATAGGAGGGTGATTAAACCAATACTTACTTATGCCTCAGTAGTTTGGTGGACTGCGATGGAGAAAAATTGCAACGTAAGGATAATACAACAGGTTTAGAGAACATGTTGTCTTCGCATAGGCGGAGCGCTGAGGACCACTCCTGCTAGGGCAATGGAGACCATTCTAGATATCCAACCCATAGACATATTAAGTGTGAGGCAGCCATTGCTGCTATAAGACTTAGGGCGATGGGAAAATTAATAGAGGATAGGAGCTGGTCATACCATCGCCGTATAACCGTGGCGACTATAGGAAACCTGGAAGAAATGAAAGAGGTTTCCAATCGGATACTTGAGGTCGAGTGCGAGGCACTGCTGCCACACTCTTGGATTGAAGAAACCCTAGAATTGTCATCTGGATGATCATATTACATGGATGGATCAAAGCTAAGGGACAGAGTGGGCCTGGGGGCTACATTGAGAACCTAGGAACTGAGTTCTGTTTTAGACTGCCTGACCAGAATAAGGTCCTGCAGGCGGAGATCCGGGCGATCGCGGATTCCTTGAGATGATGTGGTGATAATGCGAGTACGTCGAGTGTGAACATCTTTATGGACAGTAAGATTGCCATAAGGACAATAACAAGCAAGATGGTGAGTCTGAGGATGGCAAAATCTGTATCGTTTAAGTGCCGGGCCATGTCGGAGTAAGGGGAAATGAAAGGGCAGACTATTTGGCTGTGAAAGTCACACGACTGCCGTCAAAAAACTTGGTTAAGCTATGCCTTTCGGGTCGACGCAGTCCTAGTTAAGGGCTCGGGCGCTGAATTCGCATACATAGCTATCGGTATCATAACGGGACACAAAGGACTATGAGCTCACTTATATAAAATCGATGCGGCAAGTGCTAGCATGTGTAATGTATGTGGGGAAGATGATAAGACGTTGGAGCATTTCCATGGATGGATGTCATTGTTCGGCTTTCGCGACTAATAGATACCGGCACTTAGGAGGGGACACAACTCCAGACATGACCCAACTTGGGGGAGTGGCATGGAAAATAATGAAGTAGTTTGTGTGTAGCAAGGAATTCCTAACTTAGATTTTCTTTTTCGAGGTTACTATTTTTAGTATTTAGAGCGCGCAACAAGCCGATTACTGGCTTAGGTGTACTTATAAAGCCTTTGTCAGCCCATTTATTAACCGATGTCCTAAAATTATTCCACAATGTCTTCCTCTGTGAATACAGTTTTTGGTCGAAATCGGTTCAGATTTGGATATGGCTCCCCTCAGGGTAGTATTCAGAATGACATTTTGTGAGGGCCCATCTCACAGTGGTTTCAAATAAAAAAAATTATTGAAATTTTGGCCTTAGGTCGAAGAATTCCCACGCATCGCTTATTTTAGTAGTGCCACTCTACAGAAAATCCTTTGAGAATTCGTCGAATTCGGATGACATTGTAGTCGTCCTCAAGGTTAACTAAGTTGTTCTTTATGATCTCGTCAAAAGGCCTTTAGGTAGCTGATGCCAAGGCTGTGCGCACTTTTGTCTCTCTCCTCCTTCTTTAAAACGCTCGTCGAAAGCATCGTTCCAGTTTGCTGCAACACAAGATTGGCTTGCTAGCGAAGTTCGTCCTTGAAAGAGGTAGCCGCCTTTGAGGTTTTTGGGTATTAATTTAATTTTCTCCATTCTTGATTGCACGACTGAGCTGCAAGGCGTTGGACTGAAGTTCGCAGAGGAGGATTTCGCATAGAAGGCAAGGTATCCATAAGCAGAGTTGCAAGCGAGCAGATTCTTTAAACAATAGCTAACCTTTGGGGATATTAATCCGCTCCATACCGCTATTTTTGCGCTCTAAATGCTAAAAAGTAACTTCGCAAAAGAAAATTTATGTCAGGAATTCCGTGCTAATTGAAAAATCCCTAATTGTTTTCCATAGCACGGCCCTAAGTTCATATCTGGAATTTTGTCCCCAACTAAGTGCTGGTGTCTGTTAGCAGCGAAAGCTGGACAATGACTTAATATAATGTTCAAACGTCTCATCATATTCTCCTCATGCTACTTCTTGCCGCATCTATTTTGCATAAGTGAGTCCGTAGCCCTATTTATCCCATTATGATTCCGAAAGCTATGCTGACCTTTTTGTTTAGGGAGGGAACTTTCTTCATATTAATGAGTGCTGTCTGTAGCTTAGTAGGTGGATTTTGTGATTAACGTTTGTAAAACACTGCATATTTCTTTTCAAGAAAAGCAAACATTGAGAAAATCGAGTATTTGGAATCTAATTCCCGAAACCCATTTTTTAGACAAAAATGTGTTTGTAATTCCATCCAAGTTGGCATCCCTACCACTCAGCAAGGAAAAAGAAAACAAATCCCCATGAAGTTAAGAGAATGCGTTAATCGAATACTGCCAAAGGAACCACTCTCCCAATTGGTGGGCCCCCATTTTGCCGCCTTGCACTCTCTTCTCATCAACTGTAATGAAGTGTTTTGTATTTGGCAAGATAAGGCCATCTCTTTTTGTCATACATAAATCATAAGGCATTGCAGCATGAAGTATTTAGCCATCAGCCGGCATTTCGTTTTGGAGTTGCCATGTTCTTTATAAGGGAAAAACATTAGAAGGGGGCAACAAGGGTACAAGCCACCCCCCTCCCGCCTTACTTCTTAAAGTGCTAGGAAACACAACAAATGCAAAAAGAGCAGACAAACATAGAGCGAAAACTAAAAGAGAGGCAGACTTTGGATGGATGGAAAAAATACAAAAACGAACCATAATTTTCACTACTATATATGTGGGGAACGTCATCGGTTTTGTTGTGTCTTGTATGTTATATTGTTGTTGTTGCTGTTGATGGATTTTATGGGCAATAAAGTATCTCATAGATACGCATAGTTGGACGGACAGATGGTCGTCGTTGAATACTAGGTAGCTAAGGAAAGCCTTAGCTACAGTCAAAGAAGATATTCAACACAGCACACAAGAGCCACATACAACACACACACAGCTCACCTCACTACAGCACTCAATAACCTACACAAGAAGGTAGAAGAAGTGTAGTGGCGACAGACAAAGCCGATGATGACAACAACGACTACGACGACGACACTAACCTTTAGCAATTCTTTTGGGTGGCTAAACCATGAAGGCAGACCAAAGGTAAAGAGCCATAAAAAAATGAAAGAAAACCACTTTGAAATTTGTGCATGGCAAATTGGACTTGGACTAAGGCAAATTGAAATGTTTCCAATTGATTTTTAATGAGAAATATCTACACTTAGCATTTGTTTTGTCTCAGACTTGCTGTCTCTCTCTCTCTCTTTCTCTTCGCTTTCGTCTACGTCTATCTTAACCTCATGCACTCGCTGCCTTAGCTCTCTTTCCCAATTATGTTGTTTTTTGTTTTTGTTTTAGGATTTCCTCTCTTTGACTAGTTGTTTTAATGAATTTTCTTGCAAATCTTGCGAGCGGTTAAGCAAGAGCGGGAATGTTTTGTTTTGATGACGACACACTCATATTGGATTTGTTGTTCCTGTTACTGTGTGTATTTCGGGTTAGGGTGACCCCACCGAAAATACACATGATAAGATTACCAAATAGATATGATTGTGAATTGAACTGTGCAGGAAAACCAATACTTCAAATAAAATAAATGCTAATGAATTATTAAATTTTGAATATTGATATTCTTGTTAAATGTCATTAGCAGTATTGCAGAATTAAAAATAAATTATAAAACCTCAGAGAGCAACGATCAAAAAAAAAAACAGATGTGGATTTGAAGCACTATGCGACACTCAGCGAGCCAAAATGAGTAAATTTTAGAAGAAGAACTTAAAGAGCAAGCGATCACCTCTACTGAAAAATTTTAAAATACACCAGAAGTGAACCGTCTTTTTTCCCATTTTGCTATTTTAGAAAATTTTATTTAAATTTGTACTTTTTGAAATAAAATAGTGGAAATCTTAACTAGTTGGAAAATTTACTCAAAAATTGTTGGAGTACAACAAAAATTTCTCAGACATATTTTCCGAAAATATTGATCCTTATCATACTGTGTCGAAGAAAAATCGAATATTTTGAAACATTAGGTTATGTGCTCTTATATGAAGTTTCGAAATATGATGTGCTGAGATTTCGGAATAATCTATGGACCGGTCTCTGCTTTTCTATAAAAGACCTGCGTATGTCAAATTTTTAGCTATCAATGAAATCTTACAAAAACAATTCGGATGCAGTGGAATGTCATAGTGAAATCAAAACGATTTGCGATAACATGCCGTGAGGAAACAACTACCATATCATCGCATAATGTAATACATCTGTTACATTCTTGTGACACTAGTGTTGCTTTGGCAAAATACAGAAAACCCAACAGATCTTTGGTCTATTATATAAAATTTAAATTGTTGCGCTTAGTTTGTCTGTATGTTCCGTACAGGCTCAAAAACGGCTAAACCAATTTTCATGAAATTTTAACAGATGGTAGAGTTTGAGCCTCCGCTGAAAATAGGGTACTAAATTTTTTTTAATATTCGAAGGGGGGCGGACCCTCCCCCTTACCCAAATTTTCAAAAACGAAAGATCTCAGAGATGCGTGAACTGATTCAAGCCCAATTTTGTATGCCACCTCATGGTGCCCCAAAAACACAAAATTGGTATAACATTTTGGGGTCAACTAACCTAGGGGGCGCCCCATCTCAAAACCTACCCGAACGGACATGTTTACCGACTGGGACAATATGGGTATCAAATGAAAGGTATATACGGGTAGAGTTCGAACTTTGCATAAAAATTTTATTTTAAGTGTCGGGGGGTCCCCCACCCCCAAAAACACCACCCAAGAAGACATTTTTATCGCTTTTGGCAATATGGGTATCAAATGAAAAGTATTTAAAAGTAGATTACAAATCTGACATAAAAATGTATTCCTTAGTGCCTGAGGGGCCTCCCCATCCCTAGCAGGTCATATTTACCGATTGACACAATATGCATATCAAATGAAAGGCATTCGGAAGTATAGTGAAAAGCTGATATAAAAATTAATTCCTTGGTGTCTGAGGAGCCCCCCACCCCCAAAAACCCCTCAACAAGACATATTTACCGATTGGGACAATATGGGTGTTTGAAAGTTGAGTACACATCTGTTATAAGAATTCCATCCAAAGTGTCCACGGGGCCTCTCCAACCCCAAAAACCCCCATAACGGGCATGAATGTCCAACGTCACAAAATGGGTATAAAATGAAAGGTCTTTGAGAGTTGACTACGAATCTGATTTGCACATTTGGGACAGAGTCTGGTACCGGCCCACCCACCTAATACGCTTCAATAAGATGTGTAGTTCGATCGAGAAAATATGGGAATTTAACGAAAGGTCCATGACAGAAGAGTTGGAATCTAATATTGATATAAGGAGGGTATAACTAGTAAAAGCGTGCTAAGTTCGGCCGAGCCGAATCATGGGAACCCACCACCATGGATTCTGCTAAAAATTTAAACAAAATAAATTGAATTGTAGATCATAATTTTAGATTAAATACCAAACTTTTGTCACACCAGTAAAAATTAAAGCTTCTACTAACCGAACAGGGATGACCGAGATACTGGTTTACATGGGAGCTATATCAAGTCATAGACCGATTTTGGACCGTACTACGCACAGTTATTGGAAATCATAACAGAACACCACATGCAAAATTTCAGCCAAACCGGGCAATAAATTGAGGCTTGTAAGGGCTCAAGTAGTCAAATCAGGTGATCGGTTTATATGGGAACTATATCAGATTATAGACCGATTTGGACCGTACTTTGCACAGGGTCCAAGACGTCAAATCGGGAGATTGGTTTATATGGGAGCTATATCCAAATCTGAACCGATATGGCCCATTTGCAATCCCCAATCACCTACATCAAAATTAGCGGCTAGCTTTACGCGTTCGACCACTATTGTGATTTCGACGGACGGACGGACTTAGAATGTCGAGACGATCATGAATACATATACTTTACAAGGTCTTAGATCAATATTTCGAGGTGTTACAAACGGAATGCATGAAATAATCTTCAAACATTAAACTATATGGACCGTTCTATCGATTCAAATAAATATTTCATGAATTTTTCTGAATTTTAAAAAATCACCCTTTACAAAATCAAAAACAATTGTTATAAAAAATTTTATCGATTTTGTTTTTAATAAAAAATTTTATCGATTTTTTTTTAAATTTCATCAAATTTTTTATTAAAATTTTACAATTTTTTTTTAATTTTAAATAAAAAATTTTAAAAAGTTCTTATCGATTTTTTATATAAAATTTTGAAGTTTTTTTACACAAATTTTTGTAAAAATATATTTATAAAAAAAATTTATTATCGATTTTTTAAAAAATTATTATCGATTTTTACAAAAATATGTTATCGATTTTTTTGTTTCAAAAGAAAACAAATAAATTTTATGGAAAATTTAATGTTATCAAATGCATTTTTTTAATTTTTATCGAATATTAATGAGTTTGGCATACAATTCCGTTTGTTGTTATTGGCAATATTGTATTATTTAGTTCAGGTCAAACGGAAATAAGTCTAAGCGGATGGATCATTTGAGTCACAGTCACGGTCAATATTTGCATGAAATAATCTTCAAACATTAAATTATACGGATCCTACTATCGATCGATTCAAATAAATATTTCATGAATTTTCTGAATTTTAAAAAATCACCCTTTACAAACTCAAAAACTTTTGTTATGAAAAATTTTATCGATTTTTTTTAATAAATAATTTTAACAATTTTTTTTTTACTTTCATCGAATTTTTTATTTAAATTTTACACATTTTTTTTTTAATTTTAAATAAAAAAATTGTAAAAAGTTGTTATCGATTTTTTAAAAAAAAAAATTTAAAATTTTTTATATAAATTTTTGTAAAAATTTATTTATAAAATTTTTTATCGATTTTTTAAAAAATTATTATCGATTTTTACAAAAATATGTTATCGATTTTTTTTTTTTCAAAAGAGAAAACTTAAATTTTTGGAAAATTAACTTTTATTAACAAATGCTTTTTTTTTTAATTTTATTGAATATTAATGAGATTGGCATACAATTCCGATTGTTGTTATTGGCAATATTATACTAGTTAGGTCAGGATGGATCATTTGAGGCGCAGTCACGGTCAATACTTGCATGAAACAATCTTCAAACATTAAATTATATGGGCCGTACTATCTATTCAAATAAATATTTTAAATATTTCAAAAAACATTCGTTATGAGAAATTTAATCGGTTTTTTTTAATAAAAAATTTTATCGATTTTTTTAAAATTTCATCGAAATTTTTTATTAAAATTTTACAAATTTTCTTAAGTTTAAATAAAAAATTTTAAAAAGTTTTTATCGATTTTTTATAAACAATTTTAAAGTTTTTTTTTTATAAAAAATTTATTTATAAAACTTGTTATCGATTTTTTGAAAAATTATTATCGATTTTTACAAAAATATGCTATCGATTTTTTTTTTCAAAAGAGAAAAATTTAATTTTATGGAAAATTAAATATTATCAAATGCACTTTTTTTAATTTTTTTAATAAAAATTTTTTGGATTTTTTTTTAAATTTCATCGAATTTTTATTAAAACTTTACATTTTTTTAATTTTAATTAAAAAACAAATTAAAAAAGTAGTTATCGATTTTTTTTTTAACTAGCAGTTGGGTAAAATGTTCTTTCCATATCCTCCGCATGTTGTCTGTGTCAGTTACCAGATTTCCCTCTTTGTCTCTGCAGAAGGATGTGCCTGCACCAAAGTCATCCTTTTCTCCTGATACATCTCCTTCATGTGGCGCGTTGCTACTGATTGCAGGGTTGCTCTATATGCCGCATTCTTGGCTTCAGTAGCATCTCGACACTCTTGGTCGTACCATGGGTTTTTTGGAGGAGGCTTCCGTTACCCAAGTACGGATTTTGCGGCATTTTCCATGGAGTGGGCAATAGTTTGCCACTGCGCCATTATATCATCGGAGCAGGAGTGCTTTCATGAAGCAGTTGGGTCAGTCGAGTGGAGTGTGCCGCCGCCATTTCTTGTGTTTGCAGCTTTTCAATGTCCAGCTTCCGTGCAATGTCAGAATGTACTTTCCTCGCCATGTTCAAACGGGTGCGAACCTTTGCTGTAACAAGGTAATGATCCATATTGGCTCCACGGATCTATCGTATGCTGGATGAATGCCTTCCATTTATCACAACATGTTTAATTTGGTTCCTCGTGTTTTGATCGGGTGACAGTCATGAGGCTTTGTGAATATTTTTATGTTGAAATCTGTTGCTACTAACTACCATGTTTTTTGCCGCGGCGAAATCTATCAGCTTCAACCCATTACTGGACGTTATCTCGTGGAGGCTAAACTTTCCGACTGTTGGACCAAAGATGTCTTCCTTCCCTATCTTCGCATAAAAATCTCGCGGAACTATTTTAACATCATGGGCGGGCAGCGGTCATATTCTCTATCTAGGCGCTCGTAGAAAATATCCTTGGTCTGCTCGTCTTTTGTCTTCCGTCGGGGCATGGGCACAAATAAGACTGATGTTGAAGAATTTGGCTTTTATGCGCTTTGTGGCTAGCTTCTCATCAACCGGAGTAAAGCTGGAGACAAGGTGTTTCAGTCTCCGACTAACCACAAATCCACATCCAAATTCATGCCTCGTGTCATGACAGCTATGGTATAGTTCGTCACCGTTTGGTGTTGTAGTGACGCCATTCCCAGTCCATCGCACTTCCTGTAAGGCTGTTATATCTGCCTTGTACTTCTCTAATACATCCGCCAAAAAATTTTAAATACTGCACCTTCTCTATAAAGAGTGCGGATATTCCAGGTGCAGATCCGCAAATCATGGTCCTTTTTTCGTTTGCGTGGGTCGTCAACGTTGGGGGGGGTCCGTTTTTAATATTCCTTTATTTTTCATAGTAGTTCTATGTTTTCCGGGGGCGGGTTACTGGCCCAGCGCCCCAACCGCATGGGTTTTGTGGGATTGCATGTATCCCTCGTTGTGGCGAGCCGCTTGCTCCAAGATCCGACGCTCGCCGCCAGCCGCCCCTAACCTGGGAACAGGCGCTCATGTTAGCCATTGGTTATTTGAAGGCGCCAATGACTCGTCTTGTCATCTCGAGTATCACTGACACTCAGTATTTAATTGAGAGCCAGTGCCACCTGACTCCTCACTTAGACTCTCCTCTCGAAAATTGCACTCTTACGAAAATTGCACTCTTACAGTCACCAAAAACAAAATATGTCTTCTATTGTTGTAGTCTGGTGCCTCGGGGGCCCGCCAAATGGATATATAGACCAATCACGACAATTTAGAGCTTAGAACGGACTCAATAACTGCATTTGGGAGTTGAGTAAAAATGTTTCTGGGAACCGAGCAGGAGCAAACTTCTCACACATCAATGAGTGCTTTTCGATTCAAGTTTAAACTCAATGATGGGGACCTTTTTTTATAGCCGAGTCCGAACGGCGTGGACGTAATGGACATGCATGGCATGGTACCTCGCAAATGTCGCCCGCATTAAGAGGCGATAACCACTGCTTTAAATTTTGTCCGATGTTTTTACCAGGATTCTAACGCTACCGCTAAAGGCTACCATGGCACGAATTCGATATTCACATTCAGGGCGAAGTGTCCCCACACTAAAAAGTTATTAGAGAGTTAAAGAAGGCGCAGAGGAGCGGGCCCGGTTCGGCTAGTGAACTATAAAATGACAAAGTGTGTCTGTAACGGACTTCTTTAATTACCTAAACTAACCACTTTCCTTGGCCTGGAAAACAATGAGTGAGAACCAGAGAAATTACATGACATCTATTTATGTTTAAATGGGCAATATAACGCCGATAATCATACAATACCAACGAAAAAATTTTGATAGGAGGTGTAAAGACGTAGTCCAATAGAAATATACGGTGTAGGACTTCAATCATACTCCATTTCGACCTCTATCCTTTATACATCAGCTGCTATTTCCCGTAATTTATCTCACTTTATCCTAGCCATTCACTCTAAACTTATCTTTGAGTTGAAATGGCCACCCCAAAAATCCCGAAATGCTTTTGTATTATGGGGGCTCTGGCAAAAGCAGCAACAAACAATAATGGCTGCCATTCTCAACAGCAAGAAAACGCACACACACATGCACCCAATCATATAAAGTGCTGTTTGTTATCTCTTCAATAAAAATGTTCAAAACTAAACATAAATCAAACTAGAACAAAAGAGAAACGAAGAGAGTAAGTTAAGCCCATGTAAGCTCTTTACACTAAAGCAGGCTTCATAACAAAAAAAAAGACGAAATTTAAACACAAAATGACATAGAAACAAGCTTCAAATGGCAGTATATGTGAGTGCATAATTGAAAGAGAGCGAAAACAAAAAATTCCCTTACTCTCCAGCTCTCTCATAAGAAAAGCAAAAGCAAAAAACAACACAGCACTACTTTGAAAAGCTTTAAGCAGCCAAAACAACAAATCAATTGACCATAACAACAACTTAACAAACACACAACTACACACACACACACATACGTCTTAAAAAACTGGGGATGTGGGGATTGTTTGCTTATAATGATGGTGTTGATGTTCCACATTTCATTGAATTCCCACAATTAATCTTCTCAATATGGTGGTAGGCCTAAAGCGCCTGCCGCTAAGGATGCTGCTGCCGCTACAGCTTCTTCTTCGGACTTCCATTACAATTTATCCAATACAAAAAACAGCTGTTTGCTAGTTTTTGCCAATGAGGGTGGATACTGGCAATTGCTAAGGAGATGAGGCAAAAAGATGGCTATGCCAGGATTCGACCATTAAATATTTTTGTTCTTGTTGTTAAGTTGTAATGAGATGTAACTTTTTAAAAGGTATAAAACTTTTGGTTCTCGTAAATAACCCACAAAAAGGAATTTACATGAAATATTGTCGGAGGGAGAATGTTTTCTTTGACAAAAGGGAGAAGACCCTCAACCCCCTAAACAGTATGGTCTTTAAGTTAAGAGCAGTATTGCCGTTTTTGAATATGTCGGCCAATTTTGCGATGGAACCATCGAAAGTAAATTGCAAATCAACTGGCATTATAAAGTACTTGTACAGGGAATCCCTAGACCAGTACAAGTAGGAGGTTAATCGTCCAAGAATGCTTCGTGGATCTGTTTTTGCGAGTCATTAAAGGAAGTGAATGAGTCTTTCATGTTACTCAAGGTGCTCTTTATCCATAAGAGCATTATAAGAAAGTCTGCAACGCACTTCTCGAGTGCTCGTACGTACCCAGATGGTATCGATATCTCTCTGGTACAACACTGTGCCAAGTCACTGGCAGTGAATTCGTATGAACCACTGGATGGCGTGCTGCTTGCTATGTTGCATGCCGGCCTTTGAGATGATTCTTAGGGGCTGCCTTCCGCCGGTCTATGTATCTGAGGGAGTGAATGAGTCCTCCATGTTACTCAAGGTGCTCTTTATGGATAAGGGCATTCTAAGAAATAAGGGAATCTGGACGGAGTCTTGCTCTGAGATGCTGCAACGCATTTCTCGAGTGCTCTTACGTATCCAGATCGTATCGTTATCTCTCTGATGGAACATTGTGCCAAGTCACTGGCAGTGAATTCGGTTGAACCCTACAAGTCAACGGCACCGGATGGCATGCTGCCTGGTATGTTGCAAGCCGCAGGACTGTATGCCGGCCTTTCAGATGATTCTTAGGGGCTGTCGGACTATATGTCTTGGTGGTTTGAGGTTGGGGGAATTTTGATCCCGATTGCTGGGAAATGGAGAGTAAGGTCTACCGGCCTATTGGCTCTCTCTCTCCTAGAGAGATTAATTGACAGTTGTAATAGGAACCTTCTCGACCCTATGCGGTTATTAGCACTAAGTGTCGGTTGGTTGACAGTGGCCTTCATGATGTGGTCGATCAGTTGACAGTGCCCTTCATGATGTGTTTATGTAAATCGAAGGGAATTTGGGTGTGGGCGACTTCATATAGAAGGAGCTTTTAATAACTTGAAGTTGAAGTCCATACATGGTGAACAAGAGGGTCCACTCCATCTTTTGACGTATTGGGCTATACGTTGCTGAAAGGCCGGATGATCAGCTCGTAACTAGCGGAGGGCTCCATTAGCCAGATTACAAGCAGAGAAACTCCGCAAGCAGGAGTTTTATCCCCTCTTTTAGGGCTTCTAGTTATCAATGGCGATTGTAGGGCTTTGGGGACAGAGAGGTTGAAGCTCGTTGCCTACGCGGATCATGGTGTTCGGCAGTTCCCTTCTTACTATTATAGACCTCGTTCAGCGGGCGTTGAGGAAGCGATCTGGTGGGGAAAGGGCCTGGCAGAAATCCGAGATGGTACTTTTCCCCGCAGGAGAAAGCTGGGTGTTTTCAGGGCATCTGTCCTGGATGGGGTAGAATATTTGAGTCTCTCAAGGGCTAAGTCTTCGGGCGTGATTTTGGATCAATAACTAAGCTGGAGTAGGAACGTCGAGGAAAGTGTTTAAAGGGGACTGAATGCGCCAAAATTTGCAAGCAGGGATTCTTTCCCCCCTTTTGTGCTTCTGGTTATCAATGGGATTGTTAGGTCTTAGTACAAGGAGCGGGTGAAGATTGTTGCCTACGTGGATGACGTAATTATCATGGTGTCTGCCCGTTTCCTCTCCACTATTACAGACCTCGTTCAGGGGGCATTGAGGAAGCGGTCTGGTTGGGCAAGGGCCTCGCATAAACCCCAGAAAACCGAGATGATACTTTTCATCATTGGGTAGAAACCAGGGTGTTTTCAGGTCATCTGTCCTGGATGGGGTATAGTATGGAAGTCTCTCAAGGGCCAAGTCCTTGGGCGTGATTTGGGACCAATAGCTTAGCTGGAGTTGGAATGTCGAGAAAAGTGTTTGACAGGGACCGAATGCGCCAAACCTTGCTTCTACTCGAAGATTGGGCTTCACCATGGCGGATTGGAGTTTGTTTTACCGCAAAGGAATATCTGGGCTAGGTGTAACCTGTTCTTCCCGCGACCTTCTGTATTTAGACGAGTGCAAAATCTTTCAAGCAGAGACCTTGGTGGTCCTGAAGGCACTGGAGATGATATCCATGCGGTAGCACCTACTATCTATCACAATATATGTGGACAGTCAGGCTAACACAATATATGTGGACAGTCAGGAGATGCTGAAGGCTCTGGCCTCGAGCTCTGTGAGCTCAATACTGGTTAGAAGATCAAAAGAGCTTCTTGGAGCCAAAACAGGTTTTCAGGCTATGATGGGTCTCGGGCCATCAAGGGATGGCGGGGAACAAAGCGGGAGACGATCTAGCCGGGAATGAATAGCTGATGAGTGCAGACGGCGCCACAAAATCAATGAGCCCACCTCTGTGCGAACTCTTTGATAAAGTAAACGGGCCATCAAGGGATGGTGGGGAACAAAGCGGGAGACGATCTAGCCGGGAATGAATAGCTGATGAGTGCAGACGGCGCCACAAAATCAATGAGCCCACCTCTGTGCGAACTCTTTGATAAAGTAAACGCCTTGTACGATAACCGCGTGAATGAGGCCTGAGTTGGCCGAGTATTTCTCGAAACACTACGTCGGTCATTCTGGGGATGAGGAGGCATGACTACGGACAGATGATAGAAGTTCGGAATGGTCATAGGAACTACATCTCCTTGACATGGAGCGAACGCAAAGAGTGACAGACTTATTTAGCTCCCATATAAGCCGATCTCCCGATTTGACTTCTTGGGCCCCTGAAAGCCGCAATTTTTGTCCGATTTGGCTAAAATTTAGCATATAGTGTTCCGTTATGACTTCCCAAAACTATGCCAAGTACGGTAAATCGGTATATAACTTGATATAGCTCCCATATAAACCGATCTCCGGATTTGACTTCTTGAGACCCTGGAAACCAAAATTTTTGTCCGATTTGGCTAAAATTTTGCTGATATTGTCCAGTCAAAACTTTCAACTGTGTCTAGTAAAGTCCAAATTGGTCTATAACCTGATAGAGCCCCCATATAAACCGATTTCCGGATTTGACTTCTTGAGCCCCTGGAAGCCAACATTTTTGTCCGATTTGGCTAAAATTTTTTTTCTTGAGCCCTTACTAGTCGCAATTTTTGTCTGATTTAGCTAAAATTTTGCTCATAGTGTTCGGTTTTGATTTCAAAAAACTGCATTAAGTAAAGTCCAAATAGGTCCATAATCCGATAGGTGATCAATTGCGCCTTGTAGGTGATCAAGAAGCAAAATCGGGAGATCGGTTTATATGGGAGCTGTAGATTTAGACCATTTTGGACACGTTTGTTGACGAACACGGAAGATGTCGTCGTAAAAAGTTTCTGCCAAATCTGATGAGAATTGCGTCCTCTAGAGGCTCAAGAAGTCAAGACCCTGGTTCGGTTTATATGACAGCTATACCTGATTATGAACCGATTTGAATCATACTTAGCACAGTTGGTGATACCAAAATACCACGAGCAAAATTACAGCCAAATCGGATAAGAATTGCGCCCTTTAAAAGATGAAGAAGTCAAGACCCAAGATCGATTTATATGACAGCTATATCGGGTTATGCACCGATTTTGACAACACTTACCGCAGTTGTTTGAAGTGATACCAAAACACCACGTGCAAAATTTCTGTCAAATCGGACGAGAATCATGCCCTCCAGAGGCTCAAGAAGTCAAGACCCAAGATCGGTTTATATGGCAGCTATACCAAAACATGGACCGTTTTTTTTGTGAGTACAGGTCGCAGTTTTCATCCGATCGTCATACAATTTGGTACAGGCCTGCTCTGGCTTGGAGACGAAGCCTATTGAAATTGGAAAAAATCGGTTCAGATTTAGATATAGCTCCAATATATATATGTTCGTCCGATTTTCAGTAATACTACAATAAAATGTTCATTTATTAACCGATTCTCCCGAAATAGGGCAGGAAGGATTATTTTATGACTCTCGACATTACTGGCGAATTTCATGAAAATAGGTTCAGATTTAAGTATAGCTCTATATATATATGTATATATCGCCCGATTTTCACTCCTAGAGCCACTGCAAACACATTTATTGACCAATCTTCCCAAAACTTCGTACAACCCTTTCCTCGATGACTGTCGTAGTATCTGTGAAGTTTGCTCGAAATCGGTTTAGATTAAGATATAGCTCCCATATATATGTTCGTCCGATTTGCGGTAATATTGTAATAAAATGGTCTTATGTTAAGCGATTCTCTCGAAATTCGGCAAGAAGGATTTTCTTATGACTCTCGACATTACTGGCGAATTTCATGGCAATCGGTTCAGATTTAGATATAGATCTCATATATATATCGCCCGATTTGCACTCCTAGAGCCGCTGCAAGCGCATTTATTGACCAATCTTCTCGAAACTTCGTACAACGCTTTCCTCGACGACTTCCACAATATCCTCGATGTTTGCTCGAAATCGAATCAGATTTAGATATAGCTCCCATATATATGTTCGTCCGATTTGCAGTGTTATTGCAATAAAATGGTCTTTTGTTAACCGATGCTCTCGAAATTCGGCATGAAGGATTTTCTTATGACTCTCGACATTACTGGTGAACTTCATGGAAATCGATTCAGATTTATATATAGCTCTCACATATATATATCCTCCGATTTTCACTCCTGGAGCCACTGCAAACGCAAATATTGACCAATCTTCCCGAAACTTCGTACGACGCTTTCCTCGACGACTGTCAGAGTATGTGAGAAGTTTTCTCGAAATCTGTTCAGATTAAGATATATCTCCCATATATATGTTCGTCCGATTTGCTGAAATATTGCAATAAAATGGTCTTTTGTTAACCGATGCTCTCGAAATTCAGCAGGAAGGATTTTCTTATGACTTTTGATATTACTGGTGAATTTTATTACAGTTTGAACATATTCGCTCGTCGAGGTCCATGAGAATTGGTTCAGTATTGGATATAACATCCACATTGTACTTATAGGGTAGGTGTCCGAGGTCCATCAGAATTGGTTCAGAATTGGACTTAGCACCCACATTGTACTTATGGAGTAGGTTAGGGTATTATATAGTCGGCATCACCAGACTTTTGCCCTTCCTAACTGGTTTGCCCATATATTATGAATGATTTTTCTCCCAAATACTCTAAGAACCGTAGGTAAGAACTCAGAATACTGAGAATGGTCCACATTGGACTATATTTAGTTATAGCTGACCGTTTAAGGCCGATCTTCCGTTTTAAGGCCTGGACCAAATAGTGGGCATATTTTCTGCCTGATTTCCTTAAAATTTAGCATAGCGAGTTGAATCAGGCCCCCGGTATATATGACAGCTATATCACTCAATATGGAGAGTGATATAGCTGTCATATATACCGATCTTCCAATTTAAGGTCCTTTGCCCATAAAAGGTGAGTTTATTTCCCTATTTAGCTGAAATCTGGCTCAGTGAGTTATGTTAAAAACCTTGACATTCGTGCCAAGTATAGTTCAGACCGGACCATATTAGGATATAGCTGACATATATACAATCTTCCATATATACCGATCTTTCGATTTCGCTGAAATTAGGCTCCACCTTTTTGCCTGGTTTCCTCAAAATTTGGCATAGCGAGTTACATCAGGCCCATGATATCCGTATTGAGTATTAACATGATCGGACAATTTTTGGATATAGCTGTCATAAATTCCAATCTTCCGATTTAAGGTCTTATGCCCATAATAAGCGCATTTATTGCCCCATCTCGCTGAAATCTGGCTCATAGAGTTATGTTTAGACCCTTGACATTTGTACCGAGTATAGTTCAGACCGGACCATAGTAGGATTTAGCTGCCATATATACCGATCTTCCGATTTAAGTTCTTGGGCCTTTAAAAGGCGCATTTATTGCCCGATTTCGCTCAAATAATACTCCTTGACATCCGTATCGAGTTTGGTTCTGCTGAACTCAATGCTTTTTTTACCTCTTTTAATGTGCCCTCCAGGATTTAAACCTCCATCCATCAAAACTTAACCCCTCCATCCATGCATAAAAAAATATCTAAAAGAGGAAGATGTTCTGCTTATTTTTAGGCTATGTTTCAATGTAAACTTAAAAAACCCCTATACCCCTCAATTGACAATTCCAAATAGGTATTGTTGTCAAAAAAAAATTATTTGCTATGGCAACCTTGCCTTTAATAGAGAGCTCTCGCGAATGCCTTAATTCAACACAGCTTAGCAGCAAAGTAGACTATAATATCGACTGAGTGGAGTATGAATGAATAGAAAACCGCAAAATTGTTATAAATCAATAAAACATAACAACAGAGACAATAGCAACAACGACAACAACAACAATGACAGCAATAACATTCATAAAATACTCAAAGAATTACATTCTGAGACGAAAATAATTAAAATTTATAAACCACAAAACTCTATGTGGTAGAATGGGGGGAGGGCCATTAAATGAGGGAGAGCTTAGTCGTTGTAGTAGTCGTCAACGCCATCGTCGTCGTCGTCGTCATTTTCTGCCGCTTTCTCAACAACTAATAAGACTTCAGTCAAATTCTTTAGTTATGCTTTGAATGTTTTAACATATTGGGCGGCATGCTTCCAAATACTTTCACTTTTACCGTTGAGAATTGTTTAGAAACTCTACCATTTGAGGCCCTATTCGTTCCCTGCCAACCTCTCTCTCTCTCTCTCACACACACTCTGCCTTGGCTACCCCTCAAAACTTCAGCACATACAAATTGAGATAGAAATGTTACACTGTTGCTTGCTTTAGTCTAATCATCAGGTGTTCGTTTCAATGTTAACTTGGTTGTTTGGCGGGCAAACTAACAAACACCCTCCCTCCCATCCACTCACAGTGAACCATCAAACAACATCAACTACACCTGACTGCGCGCTAATGACGCTTACACATAAACACACACATACACCTTTCTTTTGGCTTTCTTTCAAATTTGTCAGTTTTGATGCTTAAGACTGAACTGAAAGCGTTCAATCAAGGCACAGTGGCTTGGTAGTAAACAAAAGGTGAGAAGAGGATCTGAACAAGGCGTTGAATTTACAATGGGCAAAGCAATCTTACAAACCCCTTGGCAAAGGGTGCCAATGGTGGCACTGAAACTGAAGTTCTCTGAAGAATACTTTTCAGAGAACTTCAGATTTAGAATGCTAAAAGTGGGAAAAATATCAAACTAAACCCTTTTTTTGCTTATAAGAAGATTATTAAAGATTAAAGGGGGCTATAATGCTTTATAGTGGACGATATTTCAAAAGTCCAACTTCGACTCAAGCTTGATTTAATGTTTGATGGGAACAATGCCTTTTAGTTAAGAACTTTGTGATTGGGGACATAATGGCTAGCAAAGTGGTGATCCCACCAGAGTGAGGCTAAAGGAATAGTGCAATCTTTACCATGTTAAGGAACTCAGACAGTGAACCGTTATGAGGGCCACAGTGAGTAAGACTTTTTTCTAGGCAATGATAAAAGCAATGGATTTGGAGTTTAGTCCACAACTTTATCACGAAGAATAAGGTAGCAAAATTTTATGCAGTTTTTTATACCGACCACCGAAGGATGGGGGTATATTCAATTTTTCAATCCGTTTGCAACACATCGAAATTTCCATTTCCGACCCTATAAAGTAAAGGGTGATTTTTTTTAGGTTAGGATTTTCATGCATTAGTATTTGACAGATCACGTGGGATTTCAGACATGGTGTCAAAGAGAAAGATGCTCAGTATGTTTGACATTTCATCATGAATAGACTTACTAACGAGCAACGCTTGCAAATCATTGAATTTTATTACCAAAATCAGTGTTCGGTTCGAAATGTGTTCAAATTTTGACAAATTTTGTTCAGCGATGAGGCTCATTTCTGGTTGAATGGCTACGTAAATAAGCAAAATTGCAGCATTTGGAGTGAAGAGCAACCAGAAGTCGTTCAAGAACTGCCCATGCATCCCGAAAAATGCACTGTTTGGTGTGGTTTGTACGCTGGTGGAATCATTGGACCGTATTTTTTCAAAGATGCTGTTGGACGCAACGTTACGGTGAATGAACACATTTCGAACCGAACACTGATTTTGGTAATAAAATTCAATGATTTGCAAGCGTTGCTCGTTAGTAAGTCTATTCATGATGAAATGTCAAAGCATACTGAGCATCTTTCTCTTTGACACCATGTCTGAAATCCCACATTATCTGTCAAATACTAATGCATGAAAATCCTAACCTCAAAAAAATCACCCTTTATATTTTTGAACAGCGTAAAAATCTAAGACGATCTAGCCATGTCCGTCCGTCTGTCTGTTGAAATCACTCTACAGTATTTAAAAATAGAGATATTGAGCTGAAACTTTGCACAGACTATTTTTTTTTGTCCATTAACAGGTTAAGTTCGAAGATGGGCTATTGCGGACTATATCTTAATTTAGCCCCCATATAGCCCGATCCTCCGATTTAGGGTCTTAGGCCCATAAAAGCCATATTTACTGTCCGATTTTGCTGAAATTTGGGACAGTGAGTTGCGTTAAGCCCTTCGACATCTTTCTTCAATTTGGCCGAGATCGGTCAAGATTTGGATATAGCTGTCATATAGACCGATCCGCCGATTTAGGGTCTTAGGCCCATAAAAGCCACATTTATTATGCGATTTTGCAGACATTTTGGGTAGTGAGTTTTGCAAAGCCTTTCGACATCTTTATTCAGTTTGGATCAGGTCGGTCAAGATTAGGATATAGCTGTCATATAAACCGATCTGCGTATTTAGGGTCTTAGGCCCATAAAAGCCACATTTATTATGCGATTTTGCTGAAATTCGGTACAGTGTGTTGTGTTAGGCCCTTTGAAATCTTTTTTCAATTTGGCTCAGATCGGTCAAGATTTGGATATAGCTGCCATATAGACCGATCTCTCGATTTAAGGTTTTGGGCTCATAAAAGGCGCATTTAATGTCCGATGTTGCCGAAACTTGGGACAGTGCGTTGTGTTGGGCCCTTCGACATTTTTCTGTAACATGGCAGAAATCGGTTCAGATTTGGATATGGCTGTCATATAGACCGATATTTGGATTTAAGGCTTTGGGCCCATAAAAGGCGCATTTATTGTCCAATGTCGCCGAAATTTGGGACAGTGAGTAAGGTCAAGCTCTTCGACATACTTCTGCAATATGGCACAGATCGGATTAGATTTGGATATAGCTGCCATATAGACCGATCTCTCGATTTTAGGTTTTGAGCCCATAAAAGACGCATTTATAGTCCGATGTCGCCGAAATTTGGGACAGTGGGTTGTGTTAGACCCTTCAGCATTATTCTCTAGTTTGACTCAGATCGGTCAAGATTTGGATATAGCTGTCATGTAGAGCAATTTCTTGATTTAGGGTTTTGGGGCCATAAAAGGCACATTTATTGTCCGATGACGCCGAAATTTGGGACAGTGGGTTGAGTTAGGCCCTTCGACATTCTTCTACAATTTGGCTCAAATCGGTCCTGATTTGTGTATAGCTCCAGATTTGGACCGATCTCTCGATTTAAAGTTTTGACCCATAAAAGGCGCATTTATTGTTCGATTTTGCCAAAATTTGGGACAGTGAGTTGGGTTAGGCCCTTCAGCATTATTCTCTAATTTTGCTCAGATCGGTCAAGATTTCGATGTATAGGTCATATAGACCGATTTCCTGATTTAAGGTTTTGGACCCATTAAAGGCGCATTTATTGTCCGATGTCGCCGAAATTTGGGACAGTGAGTTATGTTAGGCTCTTCGACATGTTTTTGCAGCTTGGCCCAAATCGGTCCAGATTTGGATATAGGTGCCATATAGACCGATATCTCGATTTAAAGGCGCATTTATAATCCGGTATCACTGAAATTTAACACAGTGACTTATGTTAGGCTTTTCGACATCCGTGTCGTATATGGTTCAGATCGGTTTAATTTTAGATATAGCTACTAAAAAGACCATAATTTTGTTATACACATTTGAACAATAACTTGTTTAAATCGAAACATATTTCGATATAACTGCTATTGGGCATAAGGTATGAATTTTTCACCGGATTTTGACGAAAGGTGGTTTACATATATACCCGAGGTGGTGGGTATCCAAAGTTCGATCCGGCCGAATTTAACGTCTTTTTACTTGTTGTTATTTTCATCAAACCAGAAACGAACCCACAGTGATGGTAAACACTGTGCAATGAAATGCGTTGTTTCTGGCCAATTAAAATTTGTGTTCGCTGATTTAGTGTATGTTTTAATTTAAAAAGCGAAAGCGTTAGTATGAGCTCGCATAATACTTGGAAAGGTAGAGAGTGGGAGATGGAGTGAAGGCATTATTTATTATGTATGAGAGAGAATAAAAGCTAATTTGTTATTAACTTATTTATGAAAATGGAAATACTTCTTGGGCAAGAGTGATAGATAGAACTCATTTTCAACAAAGAGAGTCTTCATAGGGAGCTTGAAAAAAAAGCGGGACATTTTTATGAAGTATAGATATACCTCAAAACTATGAATGTTTTTTGATTCAACAGCCGTGAATATTTTTAATATTTTTAATTTAAATTTTTTTTTTTGAAATTTTTTTATACCCACCTCCATAGGATGGGTGGTACATTAGTATGAGGAATTAAGGGAAGGCATATACCGGAGGCCATTAAAGCACAGTGGTAAGCACGCCCGCCTATGACGCTGAATGCCTGGGAACAAATCCAGGCGAGAACATCAGAAAAAAAAAAAATTCGGCGGTGGTTATCCCCTCTTAATGCTGGCGACATTCGTGAGATACTTTTTCCCAAAGAGGCATTGCACTGCGGCATGGCATTCGGACACTGCTATAAAAAGGAGGCCCCTTCTCATTGAGCTTAAAATTGTATCAGACAGCACTCATTGATATGTGAGAAGTTTGCCCTGTTCCTATATGGAACGTACATGGGCAAATTTGGGGCTTCGTATACAAAATTGTGATGGAAAAATTCGACACATTGTGCCCAACAGCGGTGATGGACGGAAGAACAATGGAAAATATAGTCCAGACACTGTTCCCCCGACACAACCGTAGAGAAGATAAAGTTTATGAAGATCCCACTGACAACATAACCTCGTTAACGATAGAGGAGCTAAGGAATGCAGCCCACAGCCTTCAGAGCAGAAAAGCCCCCGGTCCCGACGGAATACCGGCCGAGGTCATCAGGCAGATAACTGAAAACAGACCGGAATTTCTTCCGAATCGGACCGTACTTAGCACATTTGTTGAAAGTTGAAACAGAACACTACATACAAATCGGACAAAAAAATGCAGCATGCGACATCAAGAAGCCAAATCGAGAGCTCGGTTTATATCGCAGCTATATAAGGTTATAGACCGATTTGGACATTACTTAGCACAATTATTAGAAGTCTTAACAGAACACTACATACTAAATTTCAACCAAATCGGTCAAAAATTGCGGCTTGTAAGGAATCAAGAAGTCAAATCGGGAGATCGGTTTATATGGGGGCTATATCAGTTTATAGACCGATTTGGACCTACTTGGGAGAGTTGATGGAAGTCATAACAGAAGAATACATGCAAAATTTCAACCAATTCGAATAAAAACTGCGGCTTGTTAGGGCTCAAGAAGTCAAATCGGGAGATCGTTTTATATGGGAGCTATACCAGGTTACAGACCGATTTGGACCTACTGGGCAGAGATGATGGAAGTCATAACAGATTACTACATGCCACATTTAGCCAAATCGGACAAAAATTGCGACTTGTAAGGGCTCAAGAAGTCAAATTTGGACCGTACTTGGCACAGATATTGGAAGTTATAACAAAACACAATGTGCAAAGTTTTAGCTAAATTGGACGAAAATTGCGACTTTCAGGGGCTTTAGATATCAAATCAGGAGATCGGTTTATATGAGAGCTATATTAGGTTATGGACTGATTTGAACCGTACTTGGCTCAGTTGTTGGAAGTCATAACAGAAAACTTCATGCAAAATTTCAGTCACAAATTGCCGCTTTTAAGGGCTCAAGAAGTCAAATTAGGAGATCGGTTTAAATGGAGTCTATATCAAGTTATTAACCTATTTGAACCGTACTAGATAGAGTTATTGGAAGTCAAAACAGAACACTCGTGCAAAATTTCAGCCAAATCGGACAAAAATTGGGGGTTCCAGGGACTCAAGAAATCAATTTGGGAGATCGGTTTATATGGGAGCTATATCCAAATCTGAACCGATATGGCCCAGTTGCAATCCCCAAAAACCTAAAATAATACTAAGTAACTGTGCAAAATTTTAAGCGGCTAGTTTTACGCGTTCGACCGCTATCGTGATTTCGACAGACGGACGGACGGACAGGGCTAGATCGACTCAGGATGTCGAGACGATCAAAAATATATATACACTTAATGGGGTCTTTGACGAATTTTTCGAGGTGTTACAAAGAGAATGACTGGGTTAATATACCCCCATCCTATGGTGCACCATAGTGGTGGGTATTAACATATTAATATAGGGAGCTATATCCAAATCTGAACCGATATGCCCCATTTGCAATCATCAACGACCTACATAAATATGAAGTACCTGTGCAAAATTTCAAGTGACTAGCTTTACGCGTTCGACAGCTATCGTGATCTCGACAGACGGACGGACGGACATGGCTAGATCGACTCAGGATGTCGAAACGAACAAGAATATATACACTTTATGGGGTCTTAGAAAAATATTTTGAGGTGTTACAAACGGAGTGACAAGATTAGTATACCCCCATCCTATGTTGGTGGGTATAAAAATTTTAACGACCTTTCCGAAAACAAAATAGAATACCAACCCTAAGTCGTGATTTTCTTATGGGTCGTGATATCTCGTGGTTCATGAGTTTCGTGAGTCGTGATTAGTGTTGTGAGTCGTGATTTGGCCACCTTAGCGCAGAGGTTAGCATGTCCGCTTATGACGCTGAATGCCTGGGTTCGAATCCTGGCGAGACCATCAGGAAAAAATTATCAGCGGTGGTTTTCCCCTCCTAATGCTGGCAACATTTGTGAGGTACTATGCCATGTGAAACTTCTCTCCAAAGAGATGTCGCACTGCGGCATGCCGATCGGACTCGGCTATAAAAGGGAGGACCCTTATCATTGAGCTTAAACTTGAATCGGACTGCACTCATTGATATGTGAGAAGTTTGCCCCTGTTCCTTAGTGGAATGTTCATGGGAAAAATTTGCAAATTTTTCGTGAGTCGTGATTGGCGTTGTGAGTCGTGATTCACTCCTAACCACGAAGAATTGTAATTCAATCACGCTCACGCACGATCACGTGATTTGATTTGGATCTCACTCACGAATCACGACTCTCATGAGTGACACGACTACTTATGAGTCATATAAGAGTCGTGAGTAGTCGTGTCATACTTGTAAAGGGTGATTTTTTTGAGGTTAGGATTTTCATGCATTAGTATTTGACAGATCACGTGGGATTTCAGACATGGTGTCAAAGAGAAAGATGCTCAGTATGCTTTGACATTTCATCATGAATAGACTTACTAACGAGCAACGCTTGCAAATCATTGAATTTTATTACCAAAATCAGTGTTCGGTTCGAAATGTGTTCATTCACCGTAACGTTGCGTCCAACAGCATCTTTGAAAAATACGGTCCAATGATTCCACCAGCGTACAAACCACACCAAACAGTGCATTTTTCGGGATGCATGGGCAGTTCTTGAACGGCTTCTGGTTGCTCTTCACTCCAAATGCGGCAATTTTGCTTATTTACGTAGCCATTCAACCAGAAATGAGCCTCATCGCTGAACAAAATTTGTCAAAATTTGAACACATTTCGAACCGAACACTGATTTTGGTAATAAAATTCAATGATTTGCAAGCGTTGCTCGTTAGTAAGTCTATTCATGATGAAATGTCAAAGCATACTGAGCATCTTTCTCTTTGACACCATGTCTGAAATCCCACGTGATCTGTCAAATACTAATGCATGAAAATCCTAACCTCAAAAAAATCACCCTTTATATAAGATTCGGCCCGAGCGAACTTAGCATGGTTTTCTAAGTAAATTTTTAAATATTTCTCAGATATTTTCTCAGATTTAGGCCAAGTTGCAGAAGAACGTCGAAGAGCCCAACGCAACTCACTGTCCCAAGTTTCGGCGACATCGGACAATGAATCCGCCTTTTATGGCCCCAAACTCTTAAATCGAGAGATCGGTCCAAATCTGAAGCTATATTCAAATCTGGACAGATCTGAGCCAACTTGAAGAAGGATGTCGAAGGGCCTAACGCAACTCACTGGCCCAAGTTTTGGCGACTTCGGACAATAAATTCGCCTTTTTAGGCTCAAAACCTTAAATCAAAAGATCGGTCTATATGCCAGCTATATTCAAATCTGAACCGATCTAGATCAACTTGAAGAAGGATGTCGAAGGGCCTAACGCAACTCACAGTCCCAAGTTTCGGCGATATCGGACAATAAATGCGCCTTTTATGGGCCCAAAACCTTAAATCGAGTGATCGATCTAGGCCAAATTGAAGAAGGATGTCGAAGGGCCTAAAACAACTCACCGTCCCAAATTTCAGCAAAATCAGATAATAAATGTGGCTTTTATGAACTTAAGACCCTAAATCGGCGGATCGGTCTATAGGACAGCTATATCCAAATCTGGACCAATCTAGGCCAAATTGAAGAAGGATGTCGAAGGGCCTAAACAACTCACCGTCCCAAATTTCAGCAAAATCGGATAATAAATGTGGCTTTTATGAACTTAAGACCCTAAATCGGAGGATCGGTCTATGTGGCATCTATATCTAAATCTGAACCGATCTGGACCAAATTAACGAAAGATGTCGAAGGGCCTAACACAACCCACTGTTCCAAATGTCAAAAAAATCGGATAATAAATGTGGCTTTTATGGGCCTTAGACCCTAAATCGGAGGATCGGTTTATATGGCAGCTATATCCAAATCTGGACCGATCTGGGCCAAATTGACGGCGGTTGTCGAGGGGCCTAACGCAACTCACTGTTCCAAATTTCATCGAAATCGGATAATAAATGTGGCTTTTATGGGCCTAAGACCCTAAATCGGAGGATCGGTCTATATGGCAGCTATATCCAAATTTGAACCGATCTAGGCTAAATTGACGAAGGATGTCGAAGGGCTCAACGCAACTCACTGTCCCAAATTTCAGCAAAATCGGATAATAAATGTGGCTTTTATGGGCCTAAGACCATAAATCTGAGGATCGGTCTATATGGCAGCTATATCCAAATCTGGAGCCAAATTGACGGAGAATGTTGAAGGGCTTAATGCAACTCACTGTGCTAAATTTCATCCAAATCGGATATAAAATGTGGCTTTTATCGGCCTAAGACCCTAAATCTGAGGATCGGTCTATATGGCAGCTATATCCAAATCTGGACCGATCTGAGCCAAATTGACGGCGGTTGTCGAGGGGCCTAACGCAACTCACTGTTCCAAATTTCATCGAAATCGGATAATAAATGTGGCTTTTATGGGCCTAAGACCCTAAATCGGAGGATCGGTCTATATGGGGGCTATATCAAGATATAGTCTGATATAGCCCATCTTCGAACTTAACCTGCTTATGAACAAAAAAAGAATCTGTGCAAAGTTTCAGCTCAATATCTTTATTTTTGAAGGCTGTAACGTGATTTCAACAGACAGACGGACGGACATGGCTATATCATCTTAGATTTTTACGCTGATCAAGAATATATATACTTTATAGGGTCGGAGATAGATATTTCGATGTGTTGCAAACGGAATGACAAAATTAATATACCCCCATCCATCGGTGGTGGGTATAACGAGCAAAATTTCTCTGATTTATTTCCAACCTAAAAAATTTTCTTGATTTCTCTTATATCTCCAACATCTACGACAAATATGGTCCATTTCGGACTGTCTCTTAATATAGCCCCATATAGACCGATCTCCCGACTTGGGGTCTTAGGCTCATAAAAGCCACATTTATTACCCGATTTCGCTGAAATTAAGCACAATGACTTATTTTAAGATCTTTGACATTCATGCCGAATATGGTCTAAATCGGTATATCTCTTAATATAGCCCCCATATGGACCAATTTACCCAGTTAGGGGGTTAGGCCCATTAAAGTTGCATTTATTACCCGATTTGGCTGAAATTGGACATACAAATTTGTGTTAAGATCCTCGACATCCGTGCCGAATATGGTTCTATTCTGTCTATATTTTAATGTAGCGACCATATTGGTTCCCGATTAAAGGTCTCAGGTTAATAAAAACCCAATTTCGCCCAATGCCCAATTTCGCTGAAATATAACACCGTGAGCTGTAATCAGCCCTTCGGGGTCCATGTCGAGTATGGTTTAAATCGGACAATTTTTGGATATGCAAATTTGCCCATGAACATTCAGTTAAGGAACTGGGACAAACTTCTCACAAATCATTGAGTGCTGTCCTATTCAATTTTAAGCTCAATGATAAGGGACCTCCTTTTTATAGCCGAGTCCGAACAGAGTGCCGCAGAGTGACATCTCTTCGGGAAGATCTTTTTACATGGCAAAGGGCCTCACAAATGTCGTCAGCATTAGGAGGGGATAACCACCGCTGAAAAATTCTCTAATGTTCCTGCCAGGATTTGAACCCAGACTTCAGCATCATAGGCGGACATGCTTACCTCTGAGCTACGGTGGATATAGCCCCCCTAAAGACCGATCTTCCGATTAAAATCTTTCACCCCGTTTGTATTCCCCGATTTTGCTGTAGAGTGAACTAGGTTAGTATGTGTATTCGGGGAGTATGTCCCTATATGGGGCAGATCGGTTCATATTTTGACATAGCTGCTTTACATATCAATCTCCCGATTTATAGTCTTGAACTCATTTAAGGCTCTTTTATTACCAGATTTTGCTTAAATTTTGAAAAATGAATTGTGGCGAGTTTGTTCCACATCAGACTTTACATCGAAATAGCTGCTATAGTTTCAGAATCGTGCATTTTCACCGGATTTTAGCGAAATGTTGTGTATATTGGGTTGCCCAAAAAGTAATTGCGGATTTTTTAAAAGTTAGTAAATGCATTTTTAATAAAACTTAGAATGAACTTTAATCAAATATACTTTTTTATACCCTCCACCATAAGATGGGGGGTATACTAATTTCGTCATTCTGTTTGTAACTACTCGAAATATTCGTCTGAGACCACATAAAGTATATATATTCTTGATCGTCGTGACATTTTATGTCGATCTAGCCATGTCCGTCCGTCTGTCCGTCCGTCCGTCCGTCCGTCCGTCCGTCTGTCTGTCGAAAGCACGCTAACTTCCGAAGGAGTAAAGTTAGCCGCTTGAAATTTTGCACAAATACTTATTATTAGTGTAGGTCGGTTGGTATTGTAAATGGGCCATATCGGTCCATGTTTTGATATAGCTGCCATATAGACCGATCTGGGGTCTTGACTTCTTGAGCCTCTAGAGTGCGCAATTCTTATCCTATTGGGATGAAATTTTGCACGACGTGTTTTGTTATGATATCCAACAACTGTGCCAAGTATGGTTCAAATCGGTTCATAACCTGATATAGCTGCCATATAAGCCGATCTTGGGTCTTGACTTCTTGAGCCTCTAAAGTGCGCAATTCTTATCCGATTGAAATGAAATTTTGCACGACGTGTTTTGTTATGATATCCAACAACTGTGCCAAGTATGGTTTAAATCGGTCCATAACCTGATATAGCTGCCATATAAACCGATCTTGGGTCTTGACTTCTTGAGCCTCTAGAGGGCGCAATTCTTATCCGAATGGAATGGAATTTCGCACGACGTGTTCTGTTATAATATCCAACAACTGTGTTAAGTATGGTTGAAATCGGTCAATAACCTGATATAGCTGTCATATTAACAGATCTGGGGATTTGACTTCTTGAGCCTCTAGAGGGCACAATTCTATGATATCCAACAACTGTGCTAAGTATGGTTCAAATCGGTGCATAACCTGATATAGCTGCCATATAAACAGATCTGGGATCTTGACTTCTTGACCCCTAGAGGTCGCAATTATTATCCGATATGCCTAAAATTTTGTACGATGGATCCTCTCATGACCATCAACGCACGTGTTTATTATGGTCTGAATCGGTCTATAGCCCGATACAGTTCCCATATAAATCGTTCTCTCTATTTTACTTCGTGAGCCCCAATGGGTGCAATTCTTATACGAATTGGCTGAAATTTTACACAGCTCTCCAACATATAATTTAATTGTGGTCCGAACCGAACCATATCTTGATATCGTTTTAATAGCAGAACAACTCTTTTCTTATATCCTTTTTTGCCTAAGAAGAGATGCCGGGAAAAGAACTCGACAAATGCGATCCATGGTGGAGGGTATATAAGATTCGGCCCGGCTGAACTTAGCACGCTTTTACTTGTTTACACTTTTTTTCTAAAGCAAGCTTAAAGTAACAGCTGATAACTGACAGAAGAAAGAATGCAATTACCGAGTCACAAGCTGTAAAAAAATTTGTCAACTCCGACTATATGAAAAATCCGCAATTACTTTTTGGGCAACCCAATATATACCCGAGGTGGTGGGTATTCAAAGATCGGCCCGGCCGAGCCTAATGCCTTTTTACTTGTTTAATATTTCTGAAATGTTTTCGTTTTGTTCTTTATTTCTTCTTTTTCTTTAACTTGCCCAACTAATGGTCATTACTTTTGAAACCGTAAAATCACCAAAATATTTCATTAAAAATAATGAAATGGTTAAAATAGGTGGAAGACGAAATCGACGAAACACAAATCTAAAGAAAAATGAGAAAATAAAAGAAATAACCTTAACTAATAACTTCCGCATATAGAGCGATTCCGCAATGAAGGGCAATAATATATAGTCGTGGAGCGTATAGAATCCCAAATTAAAGAAAATTGCAAAAAAAAAAAAAAAAATACAGCTACAGCATTGAAGAATTATCGTTATAGCAAGAGAACGGAATTATATGCAAAATATACATCGGCATAAAAATTGTTTTGGTAAACTCCTAAAATCACATTATGATTGTAGATGGTAGATGAGAGTGAAAATTTATTGACTTGATTAAACACTAGTCTAATGACTTAATACACCAATAATAGTAATGCAGCAAAAACCTATGGATTGCCTGCGGAGCTATTCACAACTGGAAAGACTTTACCAGTCGGTTGGTAGAACGTGGCTAGAAAAACGGTTTTTCCCATTAATAGATTTTAGCATATTGTTTTATAACCGGCTGCAGGAGGCCAACGTAGCGTAGATGCTAGCATGTCCGCTTTGACGCTGAACGCCTGTGTTTGAATCCAGGCGAGAACATTAGAAAACAATTTCAACGGTGGTTTGCGCCTTCTAATGCTGGCGATATTTGTGAGGTATTAAGCCATGTAAAAATTTCTCCCCAAAGAAGTTGCTCTCTCTGCGGATTTTGCTATAAAACAGAGTTCTCTCAGCTCATCATTGAGCTTAAACTTGAATCGCACAGCACTCATTGCGACCAGTTTGCTCCTGTGCCTCAGTGGAATGCCCATTGGCAAATTTTCATTTGCAATCAGGTGCAAAATAAATGAGACATAAGTGGCTATCAAAAGTTTGGGCCGAACGAACTTTCCTCTTTTTATACCCTCCACCATAGGAGGGGGGGTATACTAATTTCGTCATTCTGTTTGTAATACCTTGAAATATGCGTCTAAGACCCCATTAAGTATATATATTCTTGATCGTCATGACATTTTAATTCGAACTATACATGTCCATCCGTCTGTCCGTCCGTCCGTCTGTCTGTCGAAAGCACGCTAACTTCCGAAGGAGTAAAGCTAGCCGCTTGAAATTTTGCACAAATACTTCTTATTAGTCTAGGTCAGTTGGGATTGTAAATGGGCCACATCGGTCCATGTTGTGATATAGCTGCCATATAAGCCGATCTTGGGTCTTGACTTCTTGAGCCTCTAGAGTGTGCGATTCTCATCCGATTTGAATGAAATTTTGCACGACGTGTTTTGTTATGCTATCCAACAACTGTGCCAAGTATGGTTCCAATCGGTCCATAACCTGATATAGCTGCCATATAAACCGATCTTGGTTCTTGACTTCTTGAGCCTCTAGAGTGCGCAATTCTTATCCGATTGGAATGAAATTTTGCACGACGTGTTTTGTTATGATATCCAACAACTGTGCCAAGTATGGTTCAAATCGGTTCATAACCTGATATAGCTGTCATATAAACAAATCTGGGGACTTGTCTTCTTGAGCTTCTAGGGGGCGCAATTCCTATCCGATTTGGCTGAAATTGTGCATGACGTATTTTATTCTTACTTTCAACAACTGTGTCAAATAAGGTTCAAATCGGTCCATAACCTGATATAGCCGCCATATAAACCGATCTTGGGACTTGACTTCTTGAGCCTCTATAGTGCGCAATTCTGATCCGATTGGAATGAAATTTTGCACGACGTGTTTTGTTATGATATCCAACAACTGTGCCAAGTATGATTCAAATCGGTCTATAACCTGATGTAGGTTTCATATAAACAGTTCTGGGGACTTGACTTCTTGAGCTTCTAGAGGGCGCAATTCCTATCCGATTTGGCTGAAATTTTGCATGACATATTTTATTCTTACTTTCAACAGCTGTGTCAAATAAGGTTCAAATCGGTCCATAACCTGATATAGCCGCCATATAAACCGATCTTGGGACTTGACTTCTTGAGCCTCTATAGTGCGCAATTCTGATCCGATTGGAATGAAATTTTGCACGACGTGTTTTGTTATGATATCCAACAACTGTGCCAAGTATGGTTCAAATCGGTTCATAACCTGATATAGCTGTCATATAAACAAATCTGGGGACTTGACTTCTTGAGCTTCTAGAGGGCGCAATTCCTATCCGATTTGGCTGAAATTGTGCATGACGTATTTTATTCTTACTTTCAACAACTGTGTCAAATAAGGTTCAAAGCGGTTCATAACCTGGAATAGCTGCCATATAAACCGATCTCCCGATAAGACTCTTGAGCTTCTAGAGGGCACAATTCTTATCTAAAATGAAATTTTGAATATATGTCGTTTTGGCATGATTTCCAACAACAGTGCCATGTGTGGTCTTAATCGGCTAATAACCCTTTATAGCTGCCATATAAACTAATTTCCAATTTGACACTTTGAGCCACTGGAGAACGCAAGTGTTACTCTATTTGCTGAAATTTTGGAGGTGGTATTTTTTTATGTCTCCTAACAGACAAGTTCGGCCCATATCGGTCAATATCTTGATGCAGCTCATATATGATATTGAACAAGTAAAAAGGCGTTAAGTTAGGCCGAGCCGAACTTTGGATACCCTTAGATGTCATAATCTGGTGAAAAATGCATAATTTATGTCCCCATAGCAGCTGTATTGAAATATGATCCGATTTGGACCAAATTCGGCACAGACATTGAGTGGCCTAATAACTACAAGTCATTGTTCAATTTTGTAGAACAAAATAATACCCTGTACCACAGTAGTGGTGTAGGGTTTAAAAATTATTTCTTTGGTAGCTATATCCAAACAAAGACCGATATGATACGACACTGTTGTCGAAAAGCCTAACACAAGTCACTGTGTCACATTTGAGCGATAATGGATTATCAATGCGCCTTTAATGGGCCCAAAACCTTTAATCGAGAGATCGGTCTATATAGAAGCTATATCCAAATCTGGACGGATCTGAGCCAAATTGAAGAAGAATGTCGAAGGGTCTAACACAACTCACTGTCCCAAATTTCGGTGACATCGGAAAAAAAATGCGCCTTTTATGGGTCCAACACAACTCACTGTCTCAAATTTCGGCGACATCGGACAATAAATGCGCCTTTTATGGGCCCAAAACCTTAAATCGAGAGATTGGTCTATATGACAGCTATATCCAAATCTGGACCGATTTGGGCCAAGTTGAAGAAGAATGTTGAAAGGCCTAACACAACTCACTGTCCAAAATTTCAGCAAAATCGGATAATAAATGGGGCTTATATGGGCCTAAGACCCTAAATCAGCGGATCGGTCTATATGGGGACTATATCAAGATATAGTCCGATATAACCCATCTTCTAACTTAACCTGCTTATGGACAAAAAAATAGAAAGTTTCAGCTCAATATCTCTATTTTTAAAGACTGTAGCATGATTTCAATGGGCAGACGGACGGACA
Organism: Stomoxys calcitrans; assembly: GCF_963082655.1. NCBI lineage: Eukaryota > Metazoa > Arthropoda > Insecta > Diptera > Muscidae > Stomoxys > Stomoxys calcitrans. The sequence continues at coordinate 160,921,985 of NC_081554.1, read as the reverse complement.
TGGATAGATCGTCTTAGATTTTTACGCTGATCAAGAATATATATACTTTATAGGGTCGGAAATGGATATTTCGAACCCCTTATTTGAGACTCATATTGCAATAGTCAGAAAATACTTACTATTTGGGTGGTGTTGTGGGGGTGGGGTGGCCCCATAGACACTGTTCCCCAATTTTGATATCAAATTCGTGCTTTACTCCCAAAGACCTTTTATTTGAGCCCCATATTTGGATATCAGATTCGTATTTTACATTCAAATACCTTTTATTTAAGCCCCATATTGCCATGGTCAGTAAATAGGTCCAGTTTGGGGGGTGTTTTGGGAAAGGGGTGGACCCCCAGAAACGTGGTCCCACATTTGGATATCAGATTCGTATTCTACATTCAAATACCTTTTATTTAAGCCCCATATTGCCATGGTCAATAAATAAGTCCTGTTTGGGGGGTGTTTTGGAAAAGGGGTGGACCCCCAGAAACGTGGTCCAACATTTCGATGTCAGATTCGTATTCTATTCGCAAATACCTTTCATTTGAGTCCCATATTGCCTTGGTCGGTAAATATGTCCGATTTAGGGGTGTTTTGGGGCTTGGGGTGGTCCCCCTAGCACTTGATCCGACAATTGGATATCAGATATGTTTACTTCTCCTAAATACCTTTCATTTGAGTCCCATATTGTCGTGATTGATCTATATATATATGTTTGGTAGGTTTTAGGGTGGGGCAGCCCCCCTAGGTACCCCATCCGAAATTTGGATACCAAATTTTTATTTTTAGGGTACTATATGAGAGCACACAAAATTTCGCTTAAATCGCACCACCTATCTCCGAGATCTGGCGTTTCTGAAAATTAGGGTAAGGGGGAGGGTCCCCCCCCCCTTCAGATATCAAAAGATGTAGTACTCTACCACGGTACCACGGGGTCATTATGCACCATCTGTGAAAATGTCAAGAAAATCGGTTCAGCCGTTTCTGAGTCTATAAGGAACACACAAACATACAAACAAACAAACAAATCTACAAACAAACACAAATTGATTTTTATATATAAGATAGCTGCCATATAGACCTATCTCACGATAAAGGGTCTGAAGGCCATAAAAGCTTTATTTTTTAATCGATTTCGTTAAAATTTGAAGCAGTGAGTTATTTTTGACCTCTTGACACCCGACCTAATTATGGTTCTGATAGGACTATATTTTGATACAGCTGTCATATAGGCCAATCTGCCGATAAGGGGGCTAAAGCCCATAAAAGCTTTATTTATTACCCGATTTCGCTGAAATTTTAAACTGTGAGTTTTTTATGAGCCTTACGATATCCGACCTTAACATGGTTCAGATCGGTTTATAATTGGATATATCTGCCAAAAAGACCAATATTTTGTTCCAAATAATTGAATAGTGATATATATTGGGTTGCCCAAAAAGTAATTGCGGATTTTTTAAAAGAAAGTAAATGCATTTTTAATAAAACTTAGAATGAACTTTAATCAAATATACTTTTTTTACACTTTTTTCTAAAGCAAGCTAAAAGTAACAGCTGATAACTGATGGAAGAAAGAATGCAATTACAGAGTCACAAGCTGTGAAAAAATTTGTCAACGCCGACTATATGAAAAATCCGCAATTACTTTTTGGGCAACCAATATATTTGACCACTCAATATCCGTGCCGAATTTGGTTGCTTAAGGTCTTCAATTTTCACCGGATTGTGACGAAATGGGGTTTACATATCTACCCGAGGTGGTGGGTATCCAAAGTTCGGTCCGGCCGAACTTAATGCCTTTTTACTTGTTTTTGTATAAATTTTTAGCAGACTCCATGGTGGTGGGTGGGATCCCTTGATTCGACCTGGCCGAACTTGGCACGCTTTAGTAATAATAAGAACATTTTTTTAAATTTTTCAATTTCTATCAATTTTCCATAATGAAATGTAATCCAATGAAATCGTCTATCCATAGCTTCAAAACTATTAGAACTCAAAGCTCAAACTTCATAACCTACTCTGAGAGAGAGAGCAACAACAAAGTCTCAGTATCAGCTATTGCTGGCAATTCTTTTAGCTTGGCTTAAACAAAAGACATAAAAATTGCCCAGCATTGCTCAGCAGTTGGTAGTGAAAAAAAAACGAAGAGGAAAAGCAAAATTTCGTATTAAAAAAAAAAAAAAATAAAAAAAAAACACCTAAAGAAAACACCAACAAAACTGCTGATGTTGTTGTGCATTTTGTACAGTCAGCCAAAAATGTTTAAACAATTAACACACAGAGCCAGCTCCAAGCACAACAACATCGATGTTTTTGTCTTACACTCTATTTGAGTCGGTTTTAATGTTTAAACAAATTATTTCGAGTCTCTTGTTCTCTTGTGGGTCTTTTATTTATCATTGTATAGTTGTTTCTTGTTTTGTTTATTTTGTTGTTTTTTTCGTTTTTTTTGTTGTTTTTACCTGTCGTCAACGTTATGGTGAGAATTGTACTCTGGCAGAACAGAACTATTAATTACTACCATCGAAAAGTTTAAAACCTGTCTTGTGATGTGGACGTTAGGTTGTCGGAGCGGTGCGGCTAATATGCGGATAATACACAAAGAATTCGAATTTAACTTTGGTTGTATGATAAAAGTGAATTAATTTAATGTTAATTTTAATTATTTGGAATTGCGAAGAATTTTCAAAAGCTTAAAGATAGGCTGTGACGTGTGTTCATATCCAGTTGAAGTGGGGATGACTTAGAAGTCATAAAATCGATGATTTTGATTAGGATATTAGTGGACCCATGGTTTATCTGCCAAATGAGAAGACCTTTTGAACTCCAAAATTTTTCATAAATATTTCTGATATGTGTGCATGGGCCAAATCGAGCTTTACGTAAATTTAGGTTCCCATTCAAGTAAATGCTCTGATTTTTATACCCTCCACCATAGGATGGGGGTGTACTAATTTCGTCAGACACCATAAGTATATATATTCTTGATCAGCGTAAAAATCTAAGATCTAGACATGTCCGTCCGTCTGTCCGTCTGTCTGTTGAAATCACGCTACAGTCTTTAAAAATAGAGATATTGAGCTGAAACTTTGCACAAATTCTTTTTTTTTTGTCCATAAGAAGGTTAAGTTCGAACATGAGCTATATAGGACTATATCTTGATATAGCCCCCATATAGACCGATCCACCGATTTAGGGTCTTAGGCCCATAAAGGTCACATTTATTATCCGATTTTGCTGAAATTTGGGACAGTGAGTTGTGTTAGGCCCTTCGGCATCCTTCGTCAATTTGGCCCAGATCGGTCCAGATTTGGATATAGCTGCCATATAGACCGATCCGCCGATTTAGGGTCTTAGGCCCATAAAGGTCACATTTATTATCCGATTTTGCTGAAATTTGGGACAGTGAGTTGTGGTAGGCCCTTCGGCATTCTTCGTCAATTTGGCCTAGATCGGTCCAGATTTGGATATAGCTGCCATATAAGCCGATCCTCCGATTTAGGGTCATAGGCCCATAAAAGCTACATTTATTATCCGATTTTGCTGAAATTTTGGACAGTGAGTTGTCTTAGGCCCTTCAACGTCCTTCGTCAATTTGGCTCAGATCGGTTCACATTTGCATATAGCTGCCATATAGACCGATCCTCCGATTTAAGGTCTTAGGTCCATAAAAGCTACATTTATTATCCGATTTTGCTGAAATTTTGGACAGTGAGTTGTCTTAGGCCCTTCAACGTCCTTCTTCAATTTGGCCCAGATCGGTTCACATTTGCATATAGTTGCCATATAGGCCGATCCTCCGATTTAGGGTCATAGGCCCATAAAAGCTACATTTATTATCCGATTTTGCTGAAATTTGGGACAGTGAGTTGTGTTATGCCCTTTAACATCCTTCGGTCCAGATTTGGATATAGCTGCCATATAGACCGATCCTCCGATTTGGGGTCTTAGGCCCATAAATCACGCATTTATTGTCCGATGTCGCCGAAATTTGGGACAGTGAGTTAAGTTAAGCCTCTTGACATACTTCTGCATTATCACACAGATCGGTTCAGATTTGGATATAGCTGCCATAAAGACCGATCTTTCGGTTTTAGTTTTTGGGGCCATAAAAAGCGCATTTATTGTCCGATGTTGCCAAAATTTGGGACAAAGTGTTAGGTTAAGCCCCTCCAAATATATCTGCTATGGGACATAAGGTATGATTTTTGCACCGGATTTTGACGAAAGGTGGTTTACATATATACCCGAGGTGGTGGGTATCCAAAGTTCGGCTCGGCCGAACTTAACGCCTTTTTACTTGTTTTATTTCGTTTTCCTTTCTCTATCAAACTATCTGTTCTTCGTTTCACTTGACATCCCGTGCCAGGAATTCGGTCATTGTCTTCAACGTTTAGGTTGATCGGTCTATTGATGGGTTGGAAGTTTCGTTGTTGGTTCCTTAATCACTTGTGTCATTTTCTTTAAATATTTTGCATTCTTTTCGTTTCTGCAGTAACTACTGGACGGGCATGTGGACGCATGGCGACAGGAACAGACGTAAGAAAAATTGCGTATCTTAGCGTCCAAAGAAATTGAAAGGCGCAGTGAGTGAGTGAGTGAGTGAGTGCTTGGAGTGTGTATGCTGATGATGATAATTTTAGTTTGTTCGTCCATCAGTCCGTCCCTCTGCTCATTTAAATACGTTGTTATCATTTCTAATGACTGGGGTTTTCATTATTTCGGTTATGCTAACGACATTGTAGTGACGTCTTTTTTATACCCTCCACCATAAGATGGGGGGTATACTAATTTCGTCATTCTGTTTGTAACTACTCGAAATATTCGTCTGAGACCCCATAAAGTATATATATTCTTGATCGTCGTGACATTTTATGTCGATCTAGCCATGTCCGTCCGTCCGTCCGTCTGTCTGTCGAAAGCACGCTAACTTCCGAAGGAGTAAAGCTAGCCGCTTGAAATTTTGCACAAATACTTCTTATTAGTGTAGGTCGGTTGGTATTGTAAATGGGCCATATCGGTCCATGTTTTGATATAGCTGCCATATAAACCGATCTTGGGTCTTGACTTCTTGAGCTTCTAGCGTGCGCAATTCTTATCCGATCAAATAGAAATTTTGCACGACGTGTTTTGTTATGGTATCCAACAACTTTGCCAAGTATAGTTAAAATCGGTCTATAACCTGATATAGCTACCATATAAACCGATCTTGGGTCTTGACTTCTTGAGCCTCTAGCGTCCGCAATTCTTATCCGATCAGAATGAAATTTTGCACGACGTGTTTTGTTGTTATATCCAACAACTGTGCCAAGTATGGTTCAAATCGGTCCATAACCTGATATAGCTGCCATATAATCCGATCTTGGGTCTTGATTTCTTGAGCCTCTAGAGGGCGCAATTCTTATCCGATTAGAATGGATTTTCGCACGACGTGTTTTGTTATGATAACCAACAACTGTGCCAAGTGTGGTTTAAATCGGTCCATAACCTGATATGGCTGCCATATAAACCGATCTTGGGTCTTGACTTCTTGAGCCTCTAGAGGGCACAATTCTTATCCGATTTGAATGAATTTTTGCACGAAGTATTTCGATATGATATCCAACAACTGTGCCAAGTATGGTTCAAATCGGTTCATAACCTGATATAGCTCTCATATAAACAGATCTGGGGATTTGACTTCTTGAGCTTCTAGAGGGCGCAATTCCTATCCGATTTGGCTAAAATTTTGCATGACGTATTTTAATTTAACTTTCAACAACTGTGTCAAATAAGGTTTAAATCGGTTCATAACCTGATATAGCTGCCATATAAACCGATCTAGGATCTTGACTTCTTGACCCCTAGAGGTTGCAATTATTATCCGATATGCCTGAAATTTTGTACGATGGATCTTCTCATGACCATCAACAAACGTGTTTATTATGGTCTGAGTCGGTCTATAGCCCGATACAGATCCCATATAAATCGTTCTCTCTATTTTACTTCGTGAGCCCCAATGGGCGCAATTCTTATTCGAATTGGCTGAAATTTTACACAGGTCTCCAACATATAATTTAATTGTGGTCCGAACCGGACCATATCTTGATATCGTTTTAATAGCAGCGTTTTTTGCCTAAGAAGAGATGCCGGGAAAAGAACTCGACAAATGCGATCCATGGTGGAGGGTATATAAGATTCGGCCCGGCCGAACTTAGCACGCTTTTACTTGTTTCTATTGTAGTTGTTGTGATTGCTGTTGTTGTTGTTATTGGCGGTGAATAACTACTTGCACTTCATGCCTCTTACGTCGTGTGTTGCGATCCACCACCCAATCAAGTGTTTTTCATTTTTCCATGTAAATTTTGCATGGCTTTCTTTTTCATTTTTGTTTTTAACAGGAGATCATAGGCGGAGATACTAAACTCAACTAAGGGGGGAAATTTTGAAAACAAATTTGTGGAAATAAAATTTCTTTTAATGATTTTTAAGAAAACAAATAATTTGAAAAAAAAAATAAATTTTCATGGAATTTAGTAAAAACGTTCATACAAAACTTCTTAAAAACTTGATTTAAAAAAGTTTTCTTTTGAAAATTTACATATTGCGGCCTTTATGAAAACGGTTGGTTGATTTTTATAGAAAACAAGCCGGACCGGGCCCGCTCCGCTGCGCCATCTTTAACTCTGTAATATCTTTTCAGAGAGGGAACACTTCACCCTCAATGTGGATATCGAATTCATGCCACTGAATCCTATGTCCGTATAAGATGCTGAACGCCTGCGTTCGAATCCGGGCGAGAACATCAATAAAATATTTTAGCGGTGGTTATCCCCTCTTAATGCTTGTGAAATTTGCGAGGTAAGAAACGATGCATTCCCATGTAAATTCTCTCCAAAGAGGTGTCGCACTGCGGCACGCCGTTCGGACTTGGCAATAAACAAAGATCTCTTTTACTCTACTCCCAAACACCTTTATTTTCAGTCCTATCGCTCGTAGGAAATATCCTTGGTATGCTCGTCCTTGTATTCCGTCGGGGCATGGGAACAAATAAGGCTGATGTTGAAGAATTTGTCTTTTATGCGAATTGTGGCTAGCCTTTCATACACCGTAGTAAAGCTGGAGACAAGGTGTTTCAGCCAAATGCATGTCTCGTATCATGGCAGCTTTAGTATAGTTCGTCACCGTTTGGTATTGTTGTGACGCCATTCCCGGTCCATCGCACTATCTGTAAGGCGGTAATATTTGCCTTGTACATCTCCAATAAATCCGCCATGGCATATACTGCACCTTCTCCATAAAGAGTCCGGACATTCCAGGAGCAGATCCACAAATCATGGTCCATTTTGGGTAAGTCGTCAATGTTAGGGGGGTACGTTTGTATTATTCCTTTGTTTCTCATAGTGATTCTTATAGTATTGGGGGGGGGGGGGGGGGGGTTAATTACTGGCTCCGCGCCCCAACCGCATGGATTTTGTTGGATCGCACATGTATCCCTCGTTGTGGCGAGCCGCTTGCTCCAAGATCCGACGCTCGCCTCCAGCCGCCCCTAACCTGAAAAGAGTTGTTGATGATGAGGCGCCAATAAATCGCCTGACCCCTCATTGAGACTCTCCTCTCGAAATCGCTGACTGCCAGCGGCCTCATTTCGCATATGCAGCTACCCCGTATAAAAACCGAGCTTTCCACTATCCGCAACAAAGGAGACACACTAACAATCATAGAGTATTTCAAGAACTGAATTCTTCGTTTAAAAATACAACATTGTATGAGACAATCAAATCTGGACCGATCTGAGCCAAATTGACGAAGGATGTCGAAGGGCACAACTCACTGTACCAAATTTCAGCAAAATCGGATAATAAATGCGCCTTTTATGGGCCCAAAACCTTTAATCGAAAGATCGGTCTATATGACAGCTATATCCAAATCTGGACCGATCTGTGCCAAATTGACGAAGGATGTCGAAGGGCCTAGCACAACTCACTGTACTAAATTTCAGCAAAATAGGATAATAAATGTTGCTTTAATGGGCCTAAGACCCTAAATCGGCGGATCGGTCTATATGGCTATCTTATTTATAAAAATCAATTTGTGTTTGTTTGTAGATTTGTTTGTTTGTTTGTTTGTATGTTTGTGTGTTCCTTATAGACTCTGAAACGGCAGAACCGATTTTCTTGAAATTTTCACAGATGGTGCATAATGATCCCGTAGTGAAAATAGGGTACTACATTTTTTGATATCTGAAGGGGGGGCGGACCCTCCCCCTTACCCTAATTTTCAGAAACGCCAGATCTCGGAGATGGGTGGTGAGATTTAAGCGAACTTTTGTGTGCTCTCATATAGTACCCTAAAAATAAAAATTTGGTATCCAAATTACGGTTGGGGTACCTAGGGGGGCTGACCCTCTCTAAAACCTGCCAAACATATATTTAGATCAATCACGACAATATGGGACTCAAATGAAAGGTATTTAGGATAAGAAAACGTATCTGATATCCAATTGTCGGACCAAGTGCTAGAGGGACCACCCCAACCCCCAAAACACCCCTAAATCGGACATATTTACCGATCATGGCAATATGGGACTTAAATGAAAGGTATTTGCGAGTAGAATACGAATCTGATATCCAAATGTGGGACCACGTGTCTGGGGGTCCACCTCTTCCCCAAAACATCCCCCAAACAGGACTTATTTACTGACCATGGGAATATGGGGCTTAAATAAAAGGTATTTGAGTGTAGAATTAGAATCTGATATCCAAATATGAGACCAAGTGTTTGGGGGGGGCCGCCTCTCCCCAAAAACCTCACCCAAAGGGGACACATTTACGACCTGGCTATGGGGGCTCAAATGAAAGGTCTTTGGGAGTAAAGCACAAATCTGATCTCAATATTCGGGAAAAGTGCCTATAGGGTTACCCCACCACCATTGCTGACCATTGCAATATGAGGCTCAAATAAAATCATTTTTGAAGTGGAACACGAATCCGATGTATATATTTTCAAGGCCAACTCACTGAGTGGCCGCCCATCCCCCAAAACACCCCCCAAGCCAGTCATGTTTGCCGACTATGGAAATATGGGGCTCAAATTAAAGGTATTTGAGAGTAGACCACGTATCTGATATCAAGATTAGGGACCAAATGTCTAGGGGACGTTTCACCACCATAACAACCCCCAAATAGGACGTATTTGCTCACCAAGACAATTTGGGTCTTAAAAAAAGTGTAACTAAATATTTATAGTTTTTAGGGCCAATACCCCAAAGCGGACATATTTGCTGACTTTTGCAATAAGGAGTTTCAATGAGATTAGAAAACGAATTTGATATCCAATTTTGAGGCCACATGCAATATGGGGTTCAAATAAATGATATATAGATATATGAGAATAGAGCACGTTGCTGATATATTTTCCGGGCTTAGTGTTTTGGGCGACCACCCCAATCCCCACAACACCCCTAAATCGGACATATTTACCGACCACGTCGATGTGGAGCTTAAATGAAAGGTATTGGGTGGTAGAGCAACAAAGTGAAAGTGGGTATCAAACTTTCGGGACTAATTTTCTGGGGGTCTACCCCTTTCCCAAAATACCCCATAAACAGCATTTTAAAGGTATTTGGGAGTAGAATACGAATTTGATATCCAAATATAGGACCATGTATATAAGGCATCACTCCTTCCCCAAAACACCGTCCAAAGGGTAAAAGTTTTTCGACAATGCCTACATGTGGCTAAAATGAAAGATATTTGAGATTAGAAAACGAAATTGATAACCTATTTTGGGGTCATGTGTTTGGGGGACGCCTCATCGTGTAAACTCCCCTAAACCAATGGCAATATGGGGTTTAAATAAATGTTATTTGAAAGAAGAGCACGATGCTGATATTTTTTCAGGGCCAAGTGTCTGGGGGACCACCTCACCCCCGGAAACACCCCTAAATCAGAGAACACATGAGAATATCGGGCTGAAATAAAGCATTTTAAGAATGGAGTACACCTTACATCCAAACTTAAATTAGTAGATCAATAAAGATCGTATGGGATTCAGATAAAGGCACTTATATTGTTAAACTGTTGGTCAAGTTAGCATCGTATTTCACTAAAAGATCTTTAATTGTCGAAAATAAATATTCCAAGGAAACTTTTGTTCCATGTAAAGTAAAAACAAGTAAAAACGTGCTAAGTTCGGCCGGGCCGAATCTTATATACCCTCCACCATGGATCGCATTTGTCGAGTTCTTTTCCCGGCATCTCTTCTTAGGCAAAACAAGTAAAAAGGCGTTAAGTTCGGCCGGGCCGAACTTTGGATACCCACCACCTCGGGAATATATGTAAACCACCTTTCATCAAAATTCGGTGGAAATTTCATACCTTATGTCCCATATCAGTTATATCAAAATATGTTCCGATTTGGACCAAATACTAAAAGTACACTAGCTATATCTAAAAATAAACCGATCTGAACCATATGCGACACGGATGTCGAAAAGCCTAACATAAGTCACTGTGTCAAATTTCAGTGAAATCGGATTATAAATGCGCCTTTTATGGGGCCAAGACCTTAAATCGCGATATCGGTCCATATAGCAGCTATATTCAAATCTGGACCGATCTGGGCAAAATTGAAGAAGGACTTCGAAGAGCCTTACCAAACTCACTGTCTCAAATTTCAGCGACATCGGACAATAAATGCGTCTTTTATGGCCCCAAAACCTAAAACGTAGATATCGGCCAATATGGCAGCTATATCCAAATCTGAACCGATCTGTGCGATATTGCAGAAGTATGTCAAGGGGTTTAACTTAACTCACTGTCCCAAATTTTGGCGACATCGGATAATAAATAAGCATTTTATGGGCCCAAAACCATAAATCAATAAATCGGTCTATATGGCAGCTATATCCAAATCTGAACCGATCTGAGCCAAATTAAAGAAAGATGTCGAAAGGCATAACATAACTAGCTGTCTTAAATTTCAGCAAGATCGGATAATAAATGTGGCTTTTATGGGACTTAGACCCTAAATCGGATGATCGGTCTATATGGCAGCTATATCCAAATCTAGACCGATCTGAGCCAAATTCACGGAGGATGTCGAAGGGCCTAATACAACTCACTGTCTCAAATTTCAGCAAAATCGGATAATAAATGTGGCTTTTATGGGCCTAAGACCCTAAATCGGAGGATCGGTCTATATGGCAGCTATATCCAAATCTGGACCGATCTGAGCCAAATTGACGGAGGATATCGAAGGGCTTAACGCAACTCCTTGTCCAAAATTTCAGCGAAATCGGATAATAAATGTGGCTTTTATGGGACTTAGACCCTAAATCGGATGATCGGTCTATATGGCAGCTATATCCAAATCTGCACCGATCTGAGCCAAATTCACGGAGGATGTCGAAGGGCCTAACACAACTCACTGTCCCAAATTTCAGCAAAATCGGATAAAAAATGTGGCTTTTATGGGCCTAAGACCCCAAATCGGCCGATCGGTCTATATGGGGGCTATATCAAGATATAGTCCGATATAGCCCATCTTCGAACTTAACCTGCTTATGGACAAAAAAAGAATCTGTGCAAAGTTTCAGCTCAATATCTCTATTTTTAAAGGCTGTAGCGTGATTTCAACAGACAGACGGACAGACGGACGGACATGTCTAGATCGTCTTAGATTTTTACGCTGATCAAGAATATATATACTTTATAGGGTCGGAAATGGATATGTCGATGTGTTGCAAACGGAATGACAAAATGAATATACCCCCATCCTTCGGTGGTGGGTATAAAAAGGATACAAGAAAAGATTTGCTCTGCTATTAGAGCGATATCAAGATATGGTCCGGTTTGGACCACAATTAAATTATATGTTGGAGACCTGTGTAAAATGTCAGCCAATTCGAATTAGAATTGCGCCCTTTGTGGGCTCAAGAAGTAAAATAGAGAGATCGATTTATATGGGAGCTGTATCGGGCTATATACCGATTCAGACCATAATAAACAACTATGTTAATGGTCATGAGAGAATCCGTCGTACAAAATTTCATCCCAATCGGATAAGAATTGCGCACTCTAGAGGCTCAAGAAGTCAAGACCCAAGATCGGTTTATATGGCAGCTATATCAGGTTATGAAACGATTTGAACCATACTTGGCACAGTTGTTGGATATCATAACAAAACACGTCGTGCAAAATTTCATCCCAATCGGATAAGAATTGCGCACTCTAGAGGCTCAAGAAGTCAAGACCCAAGATCGGTTTATATGGCAGCTATATCAGGTTATGAAACGATTTGAACCATACTTGGCACAGTTGTTGGATATCATAACAAAACACGTCGTGCAAAATTTCATCCCAATCGGATAAGAATTGCGCACTCTAGAGGCTCAAGAAGTCAAGACCCCAGATCGGTTTATATGGCAGCTATATCAGGTTATGAACCGATTTGAACCATACTTGGCACAGTTGTTGGATATCATAACAAAACACGTCGTTCAAAATTTCATTCCAATCGGATAAGAATTGCGCACTCTAGAGGCTCAAGAAGTCAAGACCCCAGATCGGTTTATATGGCAGCTATATCAAAACATGGACTGATATGGCCCATTTACAATACCAACCGACCTACACTAATAAGAAGTATTTGTGCAAAATTTCAAGAGGCTAGCTTTACTCCTTTGGAAGTTAGCGTGCTTTCGACAGACAGACGGACGGACGGACGGACGGACAGACAGACGGACGGACATGGCTAGATCGACATAAAATTTCACGACGATCAAGAATATATATACTTTATGGTGGAGGGTATAAAAAGGCGCAGCGGAGCGGGCCTGGGTCAGCTAGTTTGCTATATAAACCGTTTTTATCAGATTTGGCTAAAATTATGCACTTCCTACAACTGTGCCAGTATGGTCCGAATCAGTCCATAACAAAGTATAGCTCCCATATAAACCAATCTACCGATGTGACTTCTTTAGCCTCTAGAGGTCGCAATACTTATCTGATAAACCAGAAAACAGTTAATTTTTTAGCAGAATTTATGGTGGTGTGTTTCCCAAACTTCAACTCGGCCGACTTTAACATGTTTCCACATGTTCAATTTCAAATTTTAAACACTTACATGTGCTCAGTTCCCCCATTTACCCCCGGTTGCTGAGCCTATGATTGAGGTTTTATCTACCCATCAAGCATTAGGAGAGAGGTGGCTAGTTTGGTGATGTATATAATTATGCACATCTGTAATTACTATCTGGCACCATTAACTAATGCATTGTAATTAAAAATGATAACATTGTTGCTTTTGCAGTTTACAGTTCGCTATGGATTTTTACCACTACTGATGGTTGGATGGTTGGGTAAAAATATTTTAAAAATTCAACATCAACACTGCTAAAATAATTTCTCTATAAGCCAACAACTATAGTTGGTGAACATGAGGTTTGTTATGGTGATTCATGGCATATTGTCGAAAATTTGGTTTACAGTTTAGTGGCTTTTTTCCCCCAAAAAATGATGATATTTTAATTGAGATGATTCGAAATATGTGGTGTTCATTAAATTGATTGGAAATGCAAAGTTTGTTTATTTATGCCGGTATGAGGAACCTTTGATTAGTCTTATTGTCCTTATACAAAGTATCTCTGTCTGCAAGGATGTACCTTGAGCAAATTATGGATTCATCAAAAGCCCTAGCATATCCTTCTTTAGTATCTGATGTGGGTTCCAAGTAATATGCCAGAGGAAACAAGGAGCGTGATAAGTTCGGCCGGGCCAAATCTTATATACCCTCCATCATGGATCGCATCTGTCGAGTTCTTTGAGCAGTATCTCTTTTTAGGCAAACAAAGAATGATGAATATGGATGGAGGAGGAGGAGGTGGAGCTATATCAAGTTATAGTCCGATTCGGAGCTCAAGAAGCAAAATCGGGAGATCGGTTTGTATGGGAGCTGTGTCAAGCTATAGATCGATTCAGACCATAATGCACACGTATGTTGAAGGCCATGGGAGAAGCCGTTGTACAAAGTTTGTGCCAAGTCGGAGGAGAATTGCGCTCTCTAGAAGCTCAAGAACTCAAGATCCCAGATCGGTTTATATGGCAGCTATATTAGGGTATGGACCGTTTTGGACCATGCTTTGCATAAATGTTGGAAGTGATACCAAAACACCACGTGCAAAATTACAGCCAAATCGGGTAGGAATTGCGCCTTCGAAAAGCTCAAGAAGTCAAGAACCAAGATCGGTTTATATAGCAGCTATATCAGGTTATGGACCGATTTGAACCATACTTCGCATAAATGTTGGAAGTGATACCAAAATACCACGTGCAAAATTACAGCCAAATCGGATAGGAATTGCGCCTTCTAGAGGCTCAAGAAGTCAGGACCCAAGATCGGTTTATATGGCAGCTATATCAGGGTATGGACTGATTTGGACCATGCTTTGCATATATGTTGGAAGTGATACCAAAAAACACCACGTGCAAAATTACAGCCAAATCGGGTAGGAATTGCGCCTTCGAAAAGCTCAGGAAGTCAAGAACCAAGATCGGTTTATATAGCAGCTATATCAGGTTATGGACCGATTTGAACCATACTTTGCATAAATGTTGGAAGTGATACCAAAATACCACGTGCAAAATTACAGCCAAATCGGATAGGAATTGCGCCTTCTAGAGGCTCAAGAAGTCAGGACCCAAGATCGGTTTATATGGCAGCTATATCGGGTTATGGACCGATTTGAACCATACTTCGCACAGTTGTTGAAAGTGATATCAAAACACTATGTGCAAAATTTCAGTCAAATCGGATAAGAATTCCGCCTTCTAAAAGCTCAGGAAGTGCAAAATTATAGCCAAATCGGATAGGAATTGCGCCTTCGAAAAGCTCAGGAAGTCAAGACCCTAGATCGGTTCATATGGCAGCTATACCAGGTTATGGACCGATTTGAACCATATTAAGCATTGTCTTTGGAAGTGACATCAAAACACTATGTGCAAAATTTCAGTCACATCGGATGAGAATTGCGCCTTCGAAAAGCTCAAGGAGTCAAGACCCAAGATCGGTTTATATAGCAGCTATATCAGGTTATGGACCGATTTGAACCATACTTCGCACAGTTATTGAAAGTGATATCAAAACACCACGTGCAAAATTTCAGTCAAATCGGATAAGAATTGCGCCTTCTAAAATCCCAAGAAGTCAAGACCCAAGATCAGTTTATATAGCAACTATATCAGGTTATGGACCGATTTGAACCATACTTCGCACAGTTGTTGAAAGTGACATCAAAACACTATGTGCAAAATTTCAGTCAAATCGGATTGGAATTGCGCCCTCTAGAGGCTCAAGAAGTCAAGACCCCAGATCGGTTTACATGGCAGCTATACCAGGTTATGAACCGATTTGAACCATATTAAGCACTGTCGTTGGAAGTGACATCAAAACTCTATGTGCAAAATTTCAGTCAAATCGGATGAGAATTGCGCCCTCTAGAGGCCCAAGAAGTCGTAACCCCAGATCGGTTTATATGGCAGCTATATTAAAACATGGACCGATTTGGCCCAATTACAATCCCAACCGAGCTACAGCTATAAAAAGTATTTGTGCAAAATTTCAAGCGGCTAGCTCTACTCCTTCAAAAGTTATCATGCTTTCGACAGACAGACGGACGGACGGACAGACGAACAGACATGGCTAGTTCGACTTAAAATGTCACGACGATCAAGAATATATATATATATTTTATGGGGTCTTAGATGCATATTTTGAGGCATTACAAACAGAATGACGAAATTATTATACCCCCATCCTATGGTGTAGGGTATAAAAATTAGGAATGGCTTTTGTAAAACAAATTCAAATCCGACAACACCCACTGATGTGAAGAAATTCTTCAATGTTGCTTAATAGCATGCTCGTGGGAAACCCTTATATCGAAATCTTAGTTTAATGAAGCTGCTATCATTCAGTTGTAGTTTTCCAATGTTACAAAGACTTTGTTATCAAGTATTGACTCTGCCATGAAGATTTTTTTTTTGCTATTAACATTTTCTTGTCATCTTCAATGTGCATTTGTGGGTTTTTATTTCATATTTTATTAGACTACATACCAATACCATGCATGATGTCATAGTAACCTAAGTCGACTTTAACCGTTTGAATCATAAGAATCAAATTGCACTTTAGAAATTTTCAGAAAAAAACTATTATAAAAAATGTTCATACCAAAATTGTTAACTTTTACAATATATCCAAATTTCTAAATAACGACTTAGGCTCTTTCTCAATCAACTAAGCCTTATGAGTATGTATACATTATAATGTTATAGAAAATATTAAAGTTGTCAAACAAGTAATTGAAGCTTTGAAGATGCTGTGATGTTTTCTTTGGTGTAGCTCTGCTCAACTTAGCTCTGCTGGTCTTCCGTTTTACTGTCAGCTGTGCTGGCGACAATAATGTCGACGGCTGCTGATGCTGCCAATCTGAATGTGGTTATGGTTATGGTCAACATACCTCCAGGCTTCATACATCAGAATCACATCATACACACACCTAGCAATAATCATACCAAGAAAATCTCTTAAAAGTTTAACCGCTGTCAACTGTGGAGGAGAAATATGAAAATGGTAGCCAATAAAAGTGGTTAAGTGAATATTAATTTTTCAGTTTTCGAAAGAAGATTGCTACTGTGTTTTTTTTATTTCGATAAGCATCTTAACTTAACATACGTTACACCTATTTAAATTAACAATAGGCTTGTTTTATTTAACCATTAAGACGATTTTCCTGCTTATTTTGTATTGAGAACAAGTAAAAGAAAATAATCTTGCGAACCCACCACCATGGATCGGATTTGTCGAGCTCTTTGCGCGGTATCTCTTTTTAGGCAAACAAGGAGTAATAAAAATTGTTATGTTATTGAAGATATATGAAGTTAAAGACCGATTCGAATCATAAATGAACTGAATGTTGAAGACCATAGCGGAAGTCATTGGGTAATATTTCAGTCCATTCGGATAAGAATTGGGATTTGTAGGGACTTAAGAACCACAATTGGAAGATCGGTTTATATGGCAGCTGTATCAGGCTATAGATCGATTAAGATCATATTGGACTTGCATATTGAAAGTCATGGGATAAGCCTTTGAACAAAATTTCAGCCAAATCGAATAGGAATTGCGACCTGTAGAGGCTCAAGAAGTCAAGATCCCAGATCGGTTTATATAGCAGCTATATCAGGTTATATACCGATTTGAACCATTCTAGGCACAGTTGTTGGAAGGAATAACAAACCACTTCATGCAAAATTTCAGCAAAATCGGATAAGAATTACGGCCTCTAGCGGCTCAAGAAGTCAAGATCCCAGATCGGCGTATATGGCAGCTGCATCAGGTTATAGCCCAATTTTAACCATACATAGCTCAGTTGTTGAAAGTCATAACAAAACACTTCATGCAAAATTTCAGCCAAATCGAATGAGAATTGCTCCCTCTATTGGCTCCAGAAGTCAAGATCCCATATCGACTTATATGGCAGCTATATCAGGTTAATGACATATTTGAACCATACTACGCTCAGTTGTTGGAAATCATAACAAATCACTTCATAGTCAATTTCGGCTAAATCAGATAAGAATTGCGCCCTCTAGTGGCTGAAGATGTCAAGATCCCAGATCGGTTGATACGGCAGCTGTATCAGGTTATTGACCGATTTGAACCATACTACGCTCAGTTGTTGGAAGTCGTAATGAAACACATCGTGCAAAAGTTCATCCAAATCGAAGGAGAATTGCGCCCTCTAGTGGCTCAAGAAGTCAAGATCCGAAATCGGTTTATAAGAGAGTAATATCAGAATGTGAACCGATTTATATTATTCTTGTCGCAGTGGTTGGAAGTCATAACAAATCACTTCATGCTCAATTTCAGCTAAATCGGATAAGAATTGCGCCCTCTAGTGACTGAAGAAGTCAAGATCGGTATATATGGCAGCTATATCAGGTTATTGACCGCTTTGAACCATAAATAGCACAGTTGTTGGAAGTCATAAAAAATCACTTCATACTCAATATCAGCTAAAACGGATAAGAACTGCGCCCTCTAGTGGTTCAAGAAGTCAAGATCCCAGATCGGCTTATACGGCAGCTATATCAGGTTATTGACCGATTTGAACCATACTACGCTCAGTTATTGGAAGTCGTAATGAAACACATCGTGGAAAATTTCAGCCAAATCGAAGGAAAATTGCGACCTCTAGTGGCTCAAGTAGTCAAGATCCCAGATCGGCTTATATGGCAGCTATATCAGGTTATAGACCAATTTAACCCATACATAGCTAAGTTGTTGAAAGTCATAACAAAACACTTCATGCTCAATTTCAGCTAAATCCGATAATAATTGCGCCCTCTATTGGCCCAAGAAGTCAAGATCCAAGATCGGTATACATGGCAGCTATATCAGGTTATTGACCGATTTGAACCATACTACGCTCAGTTGTTGGAAGTCGTAACAAATCAATTCATGCTAAATTTCAACTAAATCGGATAAGAACTACACCCTCTAGTGGCTCAAGAAGTCAAGATACAAGATCGGTTTATATGGCAGCTATATCAGGTTATCAAACTATTTGAATCATACTACGGACAGTTGTTGGAAGTCGTAAAATTCATGCAAAATTTCAGCCAAATCGGATAAGAATTGCGCCCTCTATTGGCTCAAAAAGTCAAGATCCAAGATCGGTACATATGACAGCTATACCAGGTTATCGACCTATTTGAACCATACTACGCACAGTTGTTGGAAGTCGTAACAAAACACTTCATGCAAAATTTTAGCCAAATCGGATGAGAATTGCGCCCCCTAGTGGCTCAAGAAGTCAAGATACAAGATTGGTTTTTATGGCAACAATAACAGGTTATGAACCGATTTGAACCATACATAACACAGTTGTTGGAAGTGATTCCAAAACACCACTTGTAAATTTTCAAATCGGATAAGAATTGCGCCCTCTAGATGCTCAAGAAGTCAAGACCCAAGACCGGTTTATTTAGCAGCTATATCAAAACATGGACCAATATGGCCCATTTACAATCCCAACCGACCTACATTACAAACATAAATTTGTGCAAAATTTCAAGCGTCTAGCTTTCCTCCTTCGGAATTTAGCGTGCTTCCGATAGACGAACAGACGGACGGGTGTCCATTTTCGACCCTATAAAGTATATATTGGGTTGTCCAAAAAGTAATTGCGGATTTTTCATATAGTCGGCGTTGACAAATTTTTTCACAGCTTGTGACTCTGTAATAGCATTCTTTCTTCTGCCAGTTATCAGCTGTTACTTTTAGCTTACTTTAGAAAAAAAGTATATTTGATTAAAGTTAAGTTTTATTAAAAATGCATTTACTTTCTTTTAAAAAATCCGCAATTACTTTTTGGGCAACCCAATATAATCTTGATCGTCGTAAACATCTAAGACGATCTAGCCATGTCCGCCCCAGTTGGCGCCCTGGTAGCCGACTTGGTATCGTGCTTGGATTACCCGTGCAGGGGTCGTGGGTTCGATACCCACCAGAAGCCTTGGTCTGTCGCTGCTGTGGTATCACAATGGACTTCAAATTGTCTAAGTGAGACCGTAAAAACTGCCACTCTTACCTAACCTAACCTAGCCATGTCCGTCCGTCTGTCTGTTGAAATCACGGTACAGTCTTTTAAAATAAAGATATTGAGCTGAAACTTTGCACAGTTTCGTTTTTTGTTCATAGGCAGGTTTAATAAGAAGAAGGGCTATGTCGGACTATATCTTGATATAGCCCCCATATAGACCGATCCGCCTATTTAATATCTTAGGCCCATAAAATCCACATTTATTACCCGATTTTGCTGAAATTTCGGACAGTGGGTTATGTTGGGCCCTTCGACATCCGTCGTGAATTTGGCTCAGATCGGCCCAGTTTTGGATACAGCTGCCATATAGACCGATCTCTCGATTTAAGGTCTGGGACCCATAAAATGGGTATTTATTGTCCGATTTTGCCAAAATTTGGGACAGTGAGTTGTGTTAGGCCCATTGACATCCTTCTTTAATTTGGCATAGATCGGTCCACATTTGGATATGGCTGTTATATAGACCGATCTCTCGATTTAAGGTTTTGGGCCCATAAAAGGCGCATTTATTGTCCGATTTTGCCAACAGTTAGAAAAGTGCGTTGTGTTAGGCCCTTTGCCATCCTTCTTTAATTTGGCACAGATCGCTCCAGGTTTGGACATAGCTGCCATATAGACCGCTCTCTCGATTTAAGGTCTTGGACCACAAAAAAAAAACGCATTTGATGTCCGATTTCGCCGAAATTTGGGACAGTGTGTTATTTTAGGCCCTTCGACACCCCTCTTCAATTTGGCCCAGTTCGGATCAGATTTGAATATAGCTGTTCTTGGGTCCATAAGAGGGGCATTTATTATCCGATGTCGCCGAAATTTGGGACAGTAACTTATGTTAGGCTTTTCGACATCGGTGTGGTATACGGTTCAGATAGGTCTTTATTTAGATATAGCTATAAAAAGACCAATATTTTGACCTACAAAATTGAACAATGACTTGTACTTATAAGACCACTCAATGTCCGAATTTGGTCCCAACCGGGCCATAATTCGATATTTTTTTTCGGATTATCGCGAAAGTTGGTGTACATATATACCCGAGGTGGTGCGTATCCAACGCCTTTGTTGTTTGTTTTGTTGATATTCGATTTTTTGGGATGAGTGTTAGTGTTGGTCAACATCAAAAAGCGTTTTATTTGTCCATAAGCTAGCAAGTCCGCTAGATTGGCAAATAAAACCTACCAAATGTTAGGAAGAAAACCGAAATGGTATATGGATCGAAATGATTTTCTATTACCTGCCTTATCGACGCTTTAATGGGTTATTTTATAAAAACAATATGACACAGTGCCATAGATGGACTTGAGATAGGTACAAACATGTGGAACCTACTTTGAAATTCAAATGATGACAGATTGAGCCATATCTTGCATTAGCAAGCTATTAGTATTGGGCAATGTCATTCATTAAAGTGATCGCTCACGCTGCGACTCTACTAAACTAGTATTTATCCATTGGTAACCATATTGGCCGGAACTCAGAAGAGATTGATAACGCACTGTGCTCAAATTTCCGGTAGACACTCGACACTCCTGTTGGCACACGGGTTCTTTGGTGATGACTTTAGTTTCCAAGAAAGAATTTCTCGACATTTTCCATGGAGTGAGCTATGGTTAATTGTAGCAATTGGATCAGTCGATTGTTGCCTAAAGCGTTTGCAGTATACTGACGTCCAGCATTCGTGTAAACTCTGGCCTAAAGGGTGATTTTTTTGAGGTTAGGATTTTCATGCATTAGTATTTGACAGATCACGTGGGATTTCAGACATGGTGTCAAAGAGAAAGATGCTCAGTATGCTTTGACATTTCATCATGAATAGACTTACTAACGAGCAACGCTTGCATATCATTGAATTTTATTACCAAAATCAGTGTTCGGTTTGAAATGTGTTCATTCACCGTAACGTTGCGTCCAACAGCATCTTTGGCGGATGACCTGCTCATCCTGGTTGAAGGAGATTCCAGACTTGCTCTGGAAACTCGTGGTGAGCTTGCCATGGGCATTGTGCGCGAATGGAGCGATCGTGTTGGTGTTGACGTCGCGGAGGACAAAACCGTGACAATGTTGCTCAAGGGCATCTTGTCGCGGAATCGTCCACCCACGATTCGATCTGGTAGAGCTAGCATCAGGAACGTAGCGCTCGTCAAATATCTGGGAGTGACTGTTTCGGAGAGAATGGGTTTCCTGGTCCATTTGGATCGGGTGAAGGAGAAGATGACTGGAGTAGCCGGCATGGTTAAGCGTGTTCTGAGAAGTGATTGGGGTATTAGTCGTCGCGCTGTTCGGTCCATATATGGTGGTCTATTTGTTGCTTGTGCAACTTATGGAGCGCCTGTATGGCACGGAATTGCTGCGACTGTCTTAGGACGGAAGAAGATCCTCTCTTGTCAGAGGGTGGCAATGCTGGCTTGCTTGCCTGTGTGCAGGACTGTTTCGACAGATGCACTACAGGTATTGCTTGGCGCGCCCCCGCTTGACTTACTCGTGAGTTACATGGCCGTTCTGTATAGTGTGAAAAAGGGAATTCCATTAGTGCGTGAGGATTGGCTCACCGCTTCGGAGCTTGCAGATGGGGATATTAGGCGACTCAAGACACTCCTTTTGGAGCGTCTTGATGATAGGTGGAGGACTAGATGGACGAACAGTGACAATGGTCGGGTGACTTACGAATTTATTCGTGACGCGACGTTCGTACGAGACCGCCCGGACTTTGGCTTCGGCCTAAGTCTGGGCTTCATACTGACGGGACATGGTTCCTTTAATGCATTTTTGCATCAGAGGAACCTGTCCGCGTCTGATTTGTGCGACTGTGGGAGACGTGAGGACTGGAGGCATGTACTGACAGAATGCCCGTACTATGCAGGCATTAGAGATTTAGGCGCGATGGGGATTAGCGAGGCGGTGTGGGATTTCACCAGGGCCCTTGAGGACGAGACGACTGTTGCAAGGCTGGCCACCTTTTCCCGGGAAGTATTTCTTAGGAGGCGGACTAGACTTAGTGGAGGTATGAATGCACGCTAGTTATCCATAACGAGGTGTTGCTGTGCTGGCGCGACTGTGTGATTTGGTGCTGCGCATGGCATGACCTGGCACCTGCCTTGCCCATGTTGATGCAGCGGTGTTTGCCCATTGTTGATTCCCTTAGCTGTTGTGGTTGTGATCGGTCACCCGTGAGGGTGGCCGCGTTGATTGTAAAGTCCCATGTTGTTGCTGATTTATGTGGCGTAGCCCGTGAGGGCTGCCGTGTCATGTTTGTGTTTTGTGTATATTGTCTAGCTGTATGTTTGATGCATACTCTTGTATGTTGGCTGAGGTCGGCGTAGGGTGATTTTCTCCCATTCAGGTGACCAGTCCGGAACTGTTTGGGGTTCAACTGGTAGTAGTCTTTTAAGGCTACGAAGTCTGACCGGAGACTTTAATCTGGTCAGGAGCCCCTGGAACTTTGGTTCCAGCCTGACAATGGTGAGGCCCCAGTGGGGAGCAACGTGGTGGCTGTGGTTTGTGGGGAGCAAAAGCTCGGCGTGGAGTTGCGTTTTCAACCGGGTGCCGTGACCCATAGATCGGAAGGAGTTTTAGGTAGTGCTCCGCTCCTAACCAAGGAGGTGAACACGTCCAAATACGTGGGATCAAATTGGTACTCATGTGTGGATTACCACATGTGGGGGCGTTGGTAGACGCATTGTATTCACCCTTGGGCCTTGGGCCTCGCAGGTTTGGGCCGTGACGGCAGGTATCTGCGTAAAACTCGACATTCGTGTCCGCCTATAATGCTGAACGCCCCCATTCAAATCCTGGAGATGACGTTGGACGAAATTTAAAGCGGTGGTGATCCCCTTTTATTGCTGGCGACATTTGCCATGCATGGTCATGTACAAATTCTCCCAAAGATGTGTCGCACTGCGGCGCGCCATTCGAACTCGGCTATAAAAAAAGTCCCTTATCATAGAGTATAAACTTGAATCGGAAAGCTTTCGATGATGTGTGAGAAATGTGCTCTTTCTCGGTTCCTGGGTAAATTTTCACTCCACTCCCAAATACATTTCTTTTGAGTTTTAGAGAGACAAATGTAAATAAACGCTTCGTGCTCTACTTTCAAATACATTTTATATGAGGATATAGCTACCAAAAAGACCAATATTTTGTTATACAAAATTGAACGATGACTTGTACTTATGAGACCACTCAATATCTCTGCCGAATATTTCTATGGGAGCATAAGTTACGCACTTTTCACCGGATTATGACCAAAGGTGGTTTACATATATACCCGAGGTGGTGGGTATCCATAGTTCGACCCGGCCGAACTTAACGCATTTTACTTGTTGTTAGGAGTTTTTACATGGCTGTCATACCAAATGGTTCAGTAGCTCACAAATATCGTTAGAATTATGAGGGGATAACCACCGATTGAAAATTTTTCTGATGTTCTCGCCAGGATTCGAATCAAGGCGTTCAGCATCATAAGTGGACATGATAATCTCTGCGCTACTTTAGTCTATCGCCAGGTATCGTAAGTAGAAGTTCTTGTGATTTATGACCTCCATTGATATCCTCGCTATGGAGGGATTCAAAATTTACATATTCAAACATCAGACCATTAATCAAACTTACCACTCAAGGGCTATAAAAGAAGATGTCGTCGAGAGAAGGCAACAAACATGGCCCTGTGAGTCGCGGGTTAGATGCACAAATTGCCTTTTGCCCCTTATACTGATGTAGAGAGATGAAAGATACAGAACGTGATCTACTACATGCCCCAAATGTTATCTGTTACCGAATCCAAATGTTATCTGGATTCGGTGGATCCCTTGGAGGAACCTGCATCGATTGAGGGAATGTACTTCTGTCACTTGCGTGAATGAGATGGTAGATGCAGAACACTTAGCACATGCTTACTCTGCTGAAAGTAATGGGTAAGCAGTTCGGGGGTGACACTAAACCCCGTTTTGTAAAGGATGGGTTTCTTGCCGGTACTGTCGTCTTACAGTGATGGACGTAATAGGCAGTTGCTTAAAGCATATTCCCATTTTATACCTAAACAAGTTCTTTGAATGACTTTTTTAAATAGAAAAACACTAGTCATAGAAAAACACCACCTCCAAAATTTGAGGTAAATCGAGTACTAATTGCGCCCTCCAGAGGCTCAAAAACTCAAACTGGGAGATCGTTTTATATCACAATTATATCAGGTTATATACCGATTTGGACCATACTTGGAACCGTTGTTGGAAGTCATACCAGAACGACATATGCAAAATTTCAACCATATTGGATAAGAATTGCCGGCTCTAGAAGCCCAAGAAGTCTAATCGGGAGATCGGTTTATATGGCGGCTATATCATGATATGGACTGATTTAGACAATACTCGACACAGTTGTTAGAAGTCAAAATAAAACACTTGATGCAAAATTTCGGACAAATCGGATAAGAATTGCGCCCTTTAGAAGCTCAAGAAGTCAAGACCCAAGATTGGTTTATATGACAGCTATATCAGGTTATCGACCGATTTAAACCATACCTGGCACAGTTATCGAAAGTGGTACTAAAACACCACGTGCAAAATTTCAGCTAAATCGGATAAGAATTTCGCACTCTAGAAGCTCTAGAAGTCAAGATCCAAGGTCGGTTTATATGACAGCTATATCGGATTATAGACTGATTTAGACTATACTTGGCTTAGTTGTTGGGAGTCATACCAGAATACTTGATGCAAAATTTCAGCCAAATCGGATAAGAATTGCGCTCTCTAGAAGCTCAAGAAATCAAGACCCAAAGTCGGTTTATATGGCAGCTATATCAAAACATGAATCGATTTGGCCCATTTACAATCCAATCGACCTACGCCTAGCTTTACTCCTTCGAAAGTTAGCGTGCCTCGACAGACGGATGGACATGGCTATATCGACTTAAAATGTCATGACGATCAAGAATATATATACTTTATGGGGCCTTAGACGCATATTTCAAGGAGTTACAACGGAATCTATACCCTCCACCACCCATCGAATGGTGGAGGGTATAACAAGTAAAAATATTTTAAGTTCGGCCGTACCGAACTTCGGATACCCACCCCCATGGATATATTAAACATCCTATTTTATTATAACTCCACTACCATATTCATAGCTATATCTAAAAAGGGGCTGGTGTGGATCGTATTTCGTTCAGCAGATAAGCTTTTATGGACTTTAGCATATATGGCAGCTATATCTAAATATCACACGATCATAACCATATTTGGGTCCAATGTTGGGAGACTTATGGGTTTCAGACCCTTATTAGGCTAATCGGTCTATATGGCAGTTATATCTTAAAAGAGTCCCATCTGAACCATATTAAGGTCGGACGTCGGGGGACTTAAAGCAACTCACTATATCAAATTTCAGCGAAATCGGATAATAAATGCAGATTTTATGGGTTTCAGACCCTAAATCGGCAGATCGATCCATATGGCAGCTATATCTAAATATGGTCCAATCTGAGCCATGTTTGAGTCGTTGTTTGAAATTTCAGCGAAATCGGATAATAAATGCACATTTTATGGGTTTCAGACCCTTAATCGGCAGATCCGCCCATATGGCAGCTATATGTATATACAGTTCGATCTGAACAATATTTGGGCCCTATGTTGGGAGGCCTAAAACTATTCACTGTTTCAAATTTCAGCGAAATCGGATAATAAATGCATTTTAAATCGGCAGATCGGTCTATATGGCAGCTATATCTTAATAGAGTCCGATATGAACCATATTAAGGTCCAACGCAGGGAGGCTTAAAGCAACTCACTATATAAAATTTCAGCGAAATGGGATAATAAAGGTCGCTTTCATGGGTTCCAGACTCTTAATCGGCAGATCGGTCTATATCTTATATATAAAAATCAATTTGTGTTTGTTTGTATGCTTGTGTGGTCCTTATAGACTCAGAAACGGTTGAACCGATTTTCTTGAAATTGGTGCATAATGACCCCGTGGTCAAAATAGGGTACTACATTTTTTGATATCTGAAGGGGGGGGGGGGGGGGCGGACCCTCCCCCTTACCCTAATTTCAGAAACGCCAGATCTCGGAGATGGGTGGTGCGATTTAGGTGAAATTTTGTGTGCTCTCATATAGTACCCTAAAATAAAATAAATGGTATCCAAATTTCGGACGGGGTACCTAGGGGGGCCGCCCCACCCTAAAACCTACCAAACATATATTTAGACCAATAACGACAATATGTGATTCAAATGAAAGGTATTTAGGATAAGAAAATGTATCTGATATCCAATTGTCGGACCAAGGGCTAGGGGGACCACCCCAAGCCCCAAAACACCCCTAAATCGGACATATTTACCGACCATGGCAATATGGGACTCAAATGAAAGGTATTTGCGAATAGAATATGAATCTGATATCCAAATGTGGGACCAAGTTTCTGGTGGTCCACCCCTTCCCCAAAACACCCCCCAAACTGGACTTATTTACTGACCATGGGAATATGGGGCTTAAATAAAAGGTATTTAAATGTAGAATACGAATCAGATATCGAAATATGGGACCACGTGTTTGGGGGGACGCCTCTCACCAAAAACATCCCCCCAAAGGGGACAAAATTACGACCATTGCAATATGGGGCTCAAATGAAAGGTCTTTGGGAGTAAAGCACGAATTTGATATCAATATTCGGGAAAAGTGTCTATGGGGCCACGCCCCCCCCCCCCACAACACCACCCAAGTATTAAGTATTTTCTGACTATTGCAATATGAGGCTCAAATAAGAGGGTTTTTAAAATGGAACACGAATCCGATATATATTTTCAAGGCCAACTCACTGAGTGGCCCCATCCCCCAAAACACCCCCCAAGCCGGCCATGTTTGCCGACTATGGAAATATGGGCCTCAAATAAAAGGTATGTGGGAGTAGACCACGTATCTGATATCAACATTAAGGGCCAACTGTCTAGCGGACGTCCCACCACCATAACAATCCCCTAATAGGACGTATTTGCTCACCAAGACGATTTGGGTCTTAAAGAGAGGGGAACTAAATATTCATAGTTTTTAGGGCCAGTACCCCAAACCGGACATATTAGCTGACTTTTGCAATAAGGAGTTTAATTGAGATTTGAAAACGAATTTAATATCCAATTTTGAGGCCAATGGCAATATGGGGTTCAAATAAATGATATAAAGATATATGAGAATAGAGCACGACCACCTCAATCCCGAAAACACCCCTAAATCGGCCATATTTACCGACCATGTCAATGTGGAGCTTAAATTAAACGTTTTTGGGGGTAAAGCAAGAATTGATACCCACTTTCGAGACCAATTTTCTTTTTGGGCAACCCAATATATATAGTCCGTTAGCAGAAGGACGTATCTGTGCCAAATTTCAGCCCAATATCTCAATTTTTGAAGGCTGTAGAATGATTACAACAGACGGACGGACAGACACACGGACATCGCTAAATCGCCTTAGAATTTTACGACGATCCGATATTTGAATATTCTTTGTAGGGTCGGAAATGGATATTTTGAGGTGTTGCAAACGAATGAATAAATGAATAAAGACCCCATCCTATGGTGGTGGGTACAAAAATAGGTTTGGTCTTCTTAAGTTTTCACCCCAAACACTGTGCAATGATCATTTAATCCTCTAAACATGCGTTCCTTTTTATAATGGGTTTTTTGCCATTTGGCTTTTGTTCTCGAACCTTTTCACTTTTTTTTGGCGAAGCAGGATTTTGCCGCTTCCCAAAGCCAGAAACCATCCAAAAAATATACCAAAAAGAAATAAGAAACGGTCATAAGAAAGAGGCGCTAAAGTTTTTTTTTTTGCTTTGCCTACTTCAATTCCAGTAACTCAAATACAGTTTATCAAAAATTTTGAGATTAGAAGTCGCCAAAAACATGTTACCGTTTCACATGGAAAATTTTCCCCCCCCCCCACCAAAAAAAAAAAAAAAAAAAATTCGTTTCACTTTGACTTTTATTTTTTTGTTTCTCTTCCTCGTTTGGTGTGCTCCTCTTTTTTATTACTTACTACTCGTATTTAAAGTTAGGATTCCATTTCATTGCTTATGTTTTTGTTATGGTCATCAAAAATTTTAAATTTGATACTTTTTTCTGTTATGGACAGAACCGCACATAATTCTGCGAATAAAATGTATACAATTTAGGAAATTCTTAGAATTATCAATTAAAAAAGTAAAAAAAAATGAAAAAATCATAAGAACGACAAAAAGCCAAAGCAATGAACAGGAGGATAGAGCGAGCGAAGACGGCGACCAAGCAACAAACAAATTTTAGTAAGTTAATACTTCTTCTATTCGGTGTGGCAATGTCTTTTGAGAAATCAATGTCATTACGATGATTGTGGCGGCAATGCAGATGATGATGGTGATGATGATGATGACTATGGTTAAATATAGCAAATAAATGTAGTTTAAAAGAAGAACAACACTAGTCGCCAGGGAAATGTTTAATTAATAAGGCTGCTACACGCAAAAAAAAACGTTTGGAATATCTTTGCGGTAAACAAATCTATTCGTAGAGTAACTGTTCAACAGTTACCGTTGAACATTAGTCGTGAATTTGCCATATTTGGATGTTAAAGTCACTTCGATTATGGTAAAAGTTGTATAAACTTCACCTGTAGTAAAGGATGACACTTTTACACAAAAATCCTAAACTTCTTTTAAGCCAAAAATACTCGTTTACAGTCAAAAGCGATTCTTTACATGAAAATATGATTACTTTGTCCCTATCTTGTGTCTCTTTCATTTAGCGGAGAGTGTACCTAAAAAAGTTAGTCAATGTTATAACCACCACCATATTCATTTACTCATTCCGAATCTACAAAGTATTGGGTTGCCCAAAAAGTAATTGCGGATTTTTTAAAAGAAAGTAAATGCATTTTTAATAAAACTTAGAATGAACTTTAATCAAACATATTTTTTACACTTTTTTTCTAAAGCAAGCTAAAAGTAACAGAAGAAAGAATGCAATTACAGAGTCACAAGCTGTGAAAAAATTGTCAACGCCGACTATATGAAAATCCGCAATTCCTTTTTGGGCAACCCAATATATACATTTCTGATCGTTGTAAAACTCTTGTTTGAACCGTTGAGTGGAGCGGACGTATTGTTATTTCACTCCGCAAGAATTTTTCTGTAACTCGTAATAGGTCATTATCTTTGGAAGAAAAATTTAAGTCACTCAAGGATAGCTGCGATAGAGGTATCCATTAGGCGGTCGATGATCTGCGTCTGTTTTAAGTGGAACGGCAGATCTAGAGCCCGGGATTAGGCTTAGAATGGACTCCAAAGACCCAAAAGCTGCAGTGGTGGTATCGGGCCGTAACATGTTGTCTGCAACTGAAACCTCGACTGGTGGAGTGGCTGCTCCAGGCTCTACTAGCCGACAGACGACTGGTCAGCAGGGGCTTTTGACGAAGACATCTGGTTTGAGTCTAAAGAACGAGGACAAACCTCTTCCTTCTTCGCATGCCCATAATTTGCCTAGGCCAACGGTCTTCCCCGGAAAACCAAAACTCTCTTTCAAAGGTTCGAATAATAGAAGACGCATCGCTCTCAGGTTTTTTGAGAGGCTTGGTGCGAATGATCCTAAGACACTCACTGATAGGGAGAGAGATTCCCTAAATTGGGCTCGGGAATTCGATGCACAGGCTACGCCAAAGACTATACGTCTAGATTCGGAAACGGTACCGCAGTCAGCCAAAAGGCTGCGGTCACCAGGAGGGCATTCCATGCCTAAAAGAACTAGGGCGAACAACAGTAAGATGGATCCAAGCCCAACCTTTGCTAATGTCGCTAGGGACAGTTTGGTGATGGCAGTTGTCGACAAGGCAGAAGAACAGGGCTGCATACCTAGGAATAATTGGATTGGGATAGTCAATGGACTGTCATCAGTATACTCCGATGTCCTCGTCCAGTTTGTGACGATGCAGGCCGGTATCGAGGCCAATACAAACTAAATGCCTTTGGCGATCAACGCTCAATTGAAATGTATCGTTGTGCGCTAAAAAAGATTGGTGAGATCTGGCCAGGTACATCACTAGATTTGGTCAAGAAGCAGTGGGATAGTCAATGGACTGTCATCAGTATACTCCGATGTCCTCGTCCAGTTTGTGACGATGTCGGCTGGTATCGAGGCCGATACAGACTAATTGCCTTCGGCAATCAACGCTCAATTGAAATGTTTCGTTGTGCGCTAAAAAAGATTGGTGAGATTTGGCCAGGTGCAGCACTAGATTTAGTCAAGAAGGAAGATATTCCTTCTGGACCAATGGCGCATGCTTGGATACCAAGCATTCCCTCAGACCCTGAAGTGATACTGGGAAGACTAAGGGAATGTAATCCCAATCTTTCAACCAACGACTGGAAGATTGGTAGATTGGATGAGGCTGATGGTGACCGGAGACAGGCAGTATTCGTACTAAACTCAGGCTGTTTCGCAGACCTCAACAAGTGTCAAGGGGTTTATATTCTACGTATTCAACAAGTTGAAACTGAAGGTCTATAGAAGAGGTGGGGTTGTTGGGGAATCAGGAGACGAGTCAGCAGTTGTTGCTGAACACTTGCCAGAGGAATTATCGGCCACATAGCTAATGTCTGGCCGATTGCAGGAGACTGAAAATTCCTCTGCCACAATCGAGACAGGAGGGGATGGCATCGAAACGGGACCCGACAAACCCTGTGTGGGTGGTTCACAAAGTTGGGCTGGGCTCAAAGTGAGCGCCAGCGGGGAAGCACGGAATTCAAAAATTACTGCGACAGCAGCAGTTAGTGAAGAATCTAAGGAGAAAGTGGTCGCGAATGCTGATGACGAACATGGCTATAGCGGTAAGGGGAAAGTTTCCCAGCACTCTAAGAGATATACTTCAGGAAGCTCTACGTGCAACTGCAAAGTTGGCTACCGAAAGTAGTCTAGGTATAAATCCGTGCAAGACAGAAGTAGTTATTTTAAGAAGGAGATACAAGTTACCTACAGTGTTACCTACAGTCAGACCCATAATGCTATATGGTGTTGAGGTCTGGTGGACGGCGGTTCAAAAGTCCATCTATTGTTCAATACTCAAACGGATTTAAAGGATGGCTTGTTTGTGCATCACAGCCGCACTGAGGACGACACCTTCTAATGCACTGAATTTAATGCTACATGACTGAACTGAAATTAATGCTACATGACTACCCAAAAGCTTTCAACTGCTTGAAGAGCCACTGGAAAAATGATGAATTTCCAAGCAACATTGGCCGGAGCAACCGGTGCTGTAAGCGTGCGATCAAATTTATGAGTTTTTTTATTGAATTACCTTAGATGTAAGATTTTATCTAATCTTGAATAAAAATTCATTAAAAATTTATGCAGTGATATTTTTATACCCCACACCACTACTGTGGTACAGGGTATTATAACTTAGTGAATTAGTTTGTTGCACCCAAAAGGATGAGAGATAGACCCATTAATAAGTCTACCGATCGACTCAGAATCACTTTCTGATTCGATTTAGCCATGTCCGTCTGTTTGTCTGTCCGTCCGTTTGTCTGAATGTCGGTCCATGTTAATTTGTGTACAAAGTACAGGTCACAGTTTTCATCCGATCGTCTTAAAATTTGGTACAGACATGTTTTTCGGCCTAGAGACGAAACCTATTGAAATTGGAAAAAAATCGGTTCAGATCTGGATATAGCTCCCGTATATATGTTCGTCCGATTTTCAGTAATAATGCAAAAAAATGGTCATTTATCAATCGATTCTCTCGAAATTTGGCAGGAAGGATTTTCTTATGACTTTCGATTTTAAAAGTGAATATTATATAAATCGGTGCAGATTTGGATATAGCTCCCATATATATATTCGTCCGATTTTCAGTAATACAGCAATAAAATGGCCATTACCCGATTCTCTCGAAATGTAGCAGGAAGGATTTTTTACGACTCTCGACATTACTGGTGAATTTCATGGAAATCGGTTCAGATTTATATATAGCTCTCATATATTTATATACCGCCCGATTTTCACTCCTAGAGCCACTGCAAGCACATTTATTGATCAATCTTGCCAAAATATTGTACAACGCTTTCCTTGACGACTACCACAATATACATAGAGTGTGGTCAAAATCGGTTCAGATTTAGATATAGCTCCCATATATATGTTCGTCCGATTTTCAGTAATAATGCAATGAAATAATAATTTGTAAACCGATTTTCTCGAAATTTGGCAGGAGGGATTTTCTCTTGGCCCTCAATACTGATGAATTTCATGGGAATCGGTTCAGATTTAGATATAGCTCTCATATATATATATATCGGTCGATTTTAGCCTCTTGAGTCACAGCAAGCGCATTTATTGACCCATCTAGCCAAAATATTGTACAACGCTTTCCTCGACGACTACCACAATATAAGTAGAGTGTGGTCAAAATCGGTTCAGATTTAGATATAGCACCCATATATATGTTCGTCCGATTTGCAGTAATAATGCAATAAAATGATCAATTGTAAACCAATTTTCTCGAAATTTGGCAGAAAGGATTTTCTCTTGACTCTTAATATTACTGGTGAATTTCATTGGAATCGGTTCAGATTTTGATATAGCTCTCATATATATATATATATATATATATATATCGGCCGTTTTTTACTCCTAAAGCCACTGCAAGCACATTTATTGACCAATCTTGCCAAAATATTGCACAACGCTTTCCTTGACGACTGCCACAGTATCTGAGGAGTTTGCTCGAAATCGGTTCGGATTTAGGTATAGCTCTCATATATAAGTTCGTCCGATTTTGAGAAATATTGCAAAAAAGTGCTGATTTGTTAACCGATTATGTCGAAATTTCGCAAGACAGATTTTCTTTTGTCTCTTAATATTACAGGTGAATTTCATGGAAATCGGTTCAGATTTAGATATAGCTCTCATATATATATATCGGCCGATTTTCACTCCTAAAGCCACTGCAAGCACATTTATTGACCAATCTTGCCAAAATATTGCACAACGCTTTCCTTGACGACTGCCACAGTATCTGAGGAGTTTGCTCAAAATCGGTTCAGATTTAGGTATAGCCCTTATATATGTGTTCGTCCGATTTTGAGAAATATTGCAAAAAAGTGCTGATTTGTTAACCGATTCTGTCGAAATTTCGAAAGACGGGTTTTCTTTTGACTCTTAATATTACTGGTGAATTTCATGGAAATCGGTTCAGATTTAGATATAGCTCTCATATATATATATATCGGCCGTTTTTTTACTCCTAAGGCCACTGCAAGCACATTTATTGACAAATCTTGGCTAAATATTGCACAACGCTTTCCTTGACGACTGCCACAGTATCTGAGGAGTTTGCTCAAAATCGGTTCAGATTTAGGTAAAGCCCTTACATATATGTTCGTCCGATTTTGAGAAATATTGCAAAAAAGTGCTGATTTGTTAACCGAATCTGTCGAAATTTCGCAAGATAGATTTTCTTTTGACTCTTACTATTACTGGTGAATTTCATTGGAATCGGTTCAGATTTTGATATAGCTCTCATATATATATATCGGCCGATTTTCACTCCTAAAGCCACTGCAAGCTCATTTATTGACCAATCTTGGCAAAATTTTGCAAAACGCTTTCCTCGACGACTGCCACAGTATCTGGGGAGTTTGCTTGAAATCGGTTCAGATTTAGGCATAGCTCTCATATATATGTTCGTCCGATTTTGAGAAATATTGCAAAAAAGTGCTGATTTGTTAACCGATTCTGTCGAAATTTCGCAAGACGGATTATCTTTTGACTCCTAATATTAGTGGTGAATTTCATGGAAATCGGTTCAGATTTAGATATAGCTCTCATATATATATATCGCCCGATTTTAGCTTCTAGAGTCACAGCAAGCGCATTAATTGACCCATCTTGCCAAAATTTTGCAAAATGTTTTCCTCGACGACTGCCACAGTATCTGAGGAGTTTGCTCGAAATCGGTTCGGATTTAGGTATAGCTCTCATATATATGTTCGTCCGATTTTGAGAAATATTGCAAAAAAAGTGTTTATTTGTTAAACGATTCTGTCGAAATTTTGCAGGAATGATTTTCTTATGACTCTCAATATAACTGGTGAATTTTATAGAAATCGGCCCAGATTTAGATATAGCTGTCATATATGTTTATGATAAGATTTTCACTCCAAGAGCCACTGCAAGCGCATTGTTTGATCAATTTTACCAAAAGTTTGCACAACGCTTTCCTCGACGACTACTACATTATCTGAGAAGTTTTTCTCGGAATCGGTTCAGAAGTAGATATAGCTCCCATATATATGTTCGTCAGATTTTGGGTAATTAGCCATAATGTTGTCATTTGTCAACCGAAGCTTTTACAGTTTGAACATATTTGCTAGCGGAGGTCCATCAGAATTTGATATAGGCCCCACATTGTATTTATAGGGTAGGTTTAGGGTATTATACAGTCCGCAGTGCCCGACTTTTTTCCTTCCTTACTGTTTCTTTTTTTTAATTTGCTATGACAGAACATTTGTTCCACTAGCCGAACGTGGAATACCGTTCCAAGCACCTCAATCTTCTGTGCTCATTCTAAAATCTCTGACACCAAGTTTCGAGGTGTCTCCCACCACTTGATCTTTCCATTGGGCTCTTGGTCTTCCCGGTTTGCGTGTACCACCGTGATTGCCTTCAAGAGACTTCTTTGCTGGAACTTCTTCATCCATTCTAAACAGCATGACCTAGCCAACGCAGCCGTTGAATTTTGATGCTTGTAACTATGCTATCGTCGTGATACAGCTCGTGGTTCGTACGTCGCCTATATTCTCCATTAACGCAAACTGGTTCATATATTTTACGAAGAATCTTTCTCCCAAATACTCCAAAAACTGCCTCATCTGCTTTCATAATTACCCATGCTTCAGAACCATATAACAACACGGGTAGCATCAGTGTCTTGTATAGAGTTATCTTCGTCTTTCGAGATGTGGCCTCGTTTCTAAACTGCTTACTTAGTCCAAAGTATCATCTATTTGCCAGTATTATTCTTCGCTTTATCTCAAAACTGGTGTCATTCGTTTCGGTTATGGCGGTGCCAAGGTAGATAATGTTACTGACTATCTCAAAGTTGTGATTCCCAACATTCTCCATTTTCTTTATTTGCCCGGTTGTACAAGACGTTTTGGGAGTTGAAATAATCCATTTCGTCTTATCTCCATATACTGTCAGACTCATTTTGACTGACTCTCTTTCGAGTCTTTCAAAGGCTGCAGTTACTACTTCCGGTGACCGACCTATGATGTTCTCTTGTGATTAGTGTGCCATATCTATTCACTCTGCATCTCGTATAATCATCTACAGCAGGATATAAAATAGATCACAGGATAGGTTGTCTCCTTGTCTGAAACCTCGTTTAATGGTTCGGAGAGATTCTTTCCTATTCTTACTGAGGAACCCGTATCA
Organism: Stomoxys calcitrans; assembly: GCF_963082655.1. Lineage (NCBI taxonomy): Eukaryota > Metazoa > Arthropoda > Insecta > Diptera > Muscidae > Stomoxys > Stomoxys calcitrans. Next base: position 160,885,895 of record NC_081554.1, on the reverse strand, counting down.
GCAAGTGTTATCCTGCAGAGTCTTATTAATTGTGCAGGGTTACCAAACTCAGATATGGTTTGAAATACCTTTGAACGTAAAGGGGTATCGAAAGCGGTTTTGTAGTCAACAAAGAGATGGTAGGTATTATTTGGTCCTTCTCGGGTCATTTCCAGAATTTGTCGCAGTGTGAATATCTGGCCCAGGATAGATTTACCAGGTCTAAAGCCGCGTTGATAGGGCCCAGTTATCTCATTGACTTTAGGTTTTAATCTTTCGCACAGTACGATCGAGAGTGCGATGGGGAGGAGACTTATGCCTCTGTAGTTGGCATATTCCATCTGGTCTCCTTTCTTGTGTACGGGACATAGTATGCTGATGTTCCAATCATGGGGTATGCATTCTGCTAGCCAGATTGCGCACATAAGCTGATGCATACGCCTTATCAGCGTGTCGCCTCCGGTCTTAAATAGTTCAGCGGGTAACCCGTAGGCTACTGCTGCCTTGTTGTTTTTTAGTTGGGTCACTGCTACTTGAACCTCATTCTGACCAGGAGGTAAACATTCTATACCATCATCAGGGATTGGTTCTGCGGTATCCTCTTCGCCGCCAACATCGGACTCTAACAGTTGGGATACAGTGATATAAGGTTGTAAAAATGCATACTCCAACTCCTCTTCTATACTCCTCTTGGCCCTATAGAGCAATACAAAAATATTTTTTACTTAATTTTTGCATTTTACTTAAAGTCCTTTTTGTCTTAAAGACCATCCCATTCCCCATCTCACGCAAAGCCTAAAATCCCTACAAGTGTCGTAAAAAAGTAAAACAAGTCATAAACAATTCCAAAGCGTAAACAAACGCTTCGGGCAGAAAACAAAATAAAAATCCTCCTTTTGTTGCTCTCAATATCACCATGCTGTAGCTACACTGGAGATTTGGTGGCAAAGGATTCCGGGATGGGTTTTGATGAAACTAAATAAATAAATAAGTACCTGTTGCCAGAAATTATGGTATAATTGGACAGGCATAAGGTGTGACGAAATTTAATGGCAATAAAATCACAAAAACAACAATTAAAGCATCAAAAAACGTTGCGTTTGTTGCGGAGAGGGAGAAAAAAAGTTTTGCTTGTTTAGGCTTTGGTTGCTAATGGCTACAGGATGGCGTTTAACATTTGCCGCCAACGTGAAATGGGAGGATTAAGGGCCCATTAAAATTAATTGATGAATTTGAGATTTTATAAAATGTTGTGTTTACGAGTATTTAAAACTCCAGAGTTAAAAAAAAATCATAATTTGGCTTATAAAATAAAAATTTTGAGGACGGGAGAATTTTTTTTTTTGAAAGGTAGTCTAGTGGAAAAGGCAATCCTGGATAACAGGTTAGATTAAATAAGGTTAATGCTGCAGTTTACCAACAGACTCACTTAGATGTTTTCCTCCATTGTGATACCACAGGAACAGGAGAAGTGAAATGCCTTCTAGTTCCCACCGTTGAACCATCCAATTTGCTTCAAAAATCCCAAAGACTTGCAAATGTTCACAACCGCTAATTCAGACTAAGTTCTCAGAGAAATGAGAACCTAAGCTCGAACTTCTTCTGAATGTCAGTGCGGGAAGCTCAAACAGCAGATGTTCGATAGTCGCGTCTTCTTTGACGTTCTCACAGCTTCTGCAGAAGTCATTACTTGCAACCTTATGTCTGTCAGTATGTTTTCCAATCGGAAAGTGGCCTGTCTTGACAGACACCATGACAGAGACATCTGTTTTAGCCAGTGTATAGGCGGCAGCCGGTTGTACGTACCGGATTGACCCGATGGATTCCTTCATCGGCTCAAGGGCTGCTGCCTCAGTGTACAAAAAACTGCTACAACAACAACAACAACAACAACAACAACGATATAGGGTACAGAGTATAAAAAATTTTCATTTTTCATACGATTTCGATATATTGGATTGCCCAAAAAGTAATTGCGGATTTTTTAAAAGGAAGTAAATGCATTTTTAATAGACCATAGAATGAACTTTAATCAAATATACTTTTTTTACACTTTTTTTCTAAAGCAAGCTATAAGTAACAGCTGATAACTGACAGAAGAAAGAATGCAATTACCGAGTCACAAGCTGTGAAAAAATTTGTCAAGCCCGACTATATGAAAAATCCGCAATTACTTTTTGGGGAACCCAATAATTTGGCAAATAGAATTCTGGTAGACTCCTTCCCATTCTTGTTAAATGTGGTTCAGATCGGATCATATTTGGATATAGCTGTCCTATAGACAGATCTCCCGATGTAGTTAATGCGCCTATAAAAGGAGCATTTTTCATCCGATGTCGATGAAATTTGTCACATTGAGTTCTGGTAGACCCATACATCGATATATCCAAATATGATCCGATCTGGACCACATTAAACAGGAATGGAAAGGAGTCGAGCAGAACTCAATGTGCCAAATTTCATCGAAATCCGATGAAAAATGCCCATTTTATGAGCTCAATATCCTATATCGGGAGATCGGTCTATATGACAGCTATGTCCAAATATGGTCCAATCTGGACCTTATTCGACAAATCGATGTACTTGTCTACCAGAACTCAATGTGCCAAATTTCATTGAAATCGGATGAAAAAAAGCTCCTTTTATAGGCTCATTAAACTACATCGGGTGATCTGACTGTATGGCAGCTATATCCAAATATGGTCGATATTCAACAAAAAGGGTAAGAGGGGTACCAGAGAACTCGCTGTGCGAAATTTCGTCGAAATAGGATGAAAAATGCTCCTTTTATAGGCTCATTACACTATATCGGGAGATTGGTCTATATGGCAGCTATATCCAAATATGGCCCGATCTGGACGATGTTCAACACAAATGTGTAGAGGCGTATCAAAACTCACTGTTTCAAATTTCATAAAATTCGAATAAAAAATGTTCCTTTTATGGGCTCAATACTCTATATCGGGAGATCGGTATATATGGCAGCTATATCGAAATATGGTGCGATCTGAACGATATTCAACAAAAAGTTTAAAAGGGGTACCCAAACTTGCTGTGCCAAATTTCATCGAAATCGGATGAAAAATTTCCATTTTATGAACTCAATATCCCATATCGGGAGATCGGTCTATATGCCAGCTATATCCAAATATGGTCCGATCTACACCACATTCAACAAATTGGTGTACAGGTCTACCAGAACTCAATGTGCCAAATTTCATTGAAATCGAATGAAAAAAGCTCCTTTTATAGGCTCATTACACTATATCGGGAGATTGATCTATATGGCAGATATATCCAAATATGATCCGATCTGGACCACATTTGACGGAAATATGTAGGGGTCTGCCAGAACTCAAAGTAAAAATTTTCATCGAAACCGGGTGATAAATGTACATTTTATGGCCTTAATACCCTATATCGGGAGATCGGGCGGTTGGTCTATAGGGCAGATATATGTTCCGATCTGGCCCACACTTCTCATAAATAAGTAGAGGTCTACTAGAACTCACTGTGCCAAATTTCATCGTAATCGGATGGAAAATTACCAAATTATTGCTTCAAGAATTTTAGCCTGGAGATCCATCTATATATCGGCTATATATAACTAAGTTCCGATTTTATGAGATCAGAAAGTCTGGTTTATATACAGAGAATACGGAATCATCAAAAAATTTTTGAAAAATGATTTCATTTCCAAAGTATTTAAAAATTTATAAGAACCCAAATAAATACTCAACAAGTAAAATGGCATTAAGTTCGGCCGTTCCGAACTTTGAATACCCACCATCTCGGGTATAAATGTAAAGTAACTTTCGTCATAATCCGGTGCAAAGTGCATAATTTATGCCCCCATAGCAGCTTTATCTAAATATGTCCTAAATATGTGTCAAATTTCAGCGAAATCGGATTATAAATTCGCCTTTAAATCTAGAGATCGGTTTATATGACAGCTATATCCAAATCTGAACTGATCTGGGCCAAATTGAAAAGGGCTGACAATGAGCCTAACACAACTCACTTGTCGGTCAATAAATTCGCCTTTTATGGGCCCAAAACCTTATATAGAGAGATCAATCTATATGGCAGCTATATCTAAATCTGGACTGATCTGGGGCAAATTCAAAAATAATCTTCGAGGGCCTAACACAACTCACTGTTCCACATTTCGGCGAAATAGGACAATAAATGCGTCTTTTATGGGCCCAAGACCTTGAATCGGGAGATTGGTCTATATGGTAGCTATATCCAAATCTGAACCGATCTGTGCCATATGGAAGAAGGATGTGGAAGATCCAGACACAACTCACTGCCCCAAGTTTCGACGAAGTAGGACAATAAATGCGTCTTTTATGGGCCTAAGAACCTAAATCGAGAAATCGGTCTATATGGCAGCTACATCCAAATCTGAACCGATCTGTGCCATATGGAAGAAGGATGTGGAAGATCCAGACACAACTCACTGCCCCAAGTTTCGACGAAATAGGACAATAAATGCGTCTTTTATGGGCCCAAGACCTTAAATCGGGAGATCGGTCTATATGACAGCTTAATCCTAATCTGAACCGATCTAAACCAAATTGCACAAAGTTGTCAAAGAACCTAACGCAACTCACTGTCCCAAATTTCGGCGACATCGGGCAATAAATGTGACTTTTATGGGCCCAAAACCTTAAATCGGGAGATCGGTCAATATGGCATCTATATCCAAATCTGAACCGATCTGTGTCATATTGCAGAAAGATGTTGGGAGTCCTAACACAACTCACTGTTCCAAATTTCGGCGACATCGGCTAATAAATGCGCCTTTTATGGGCTCAAAACCTTAAATCGAGAGATCGGTCTCTATGGCAGCTATATCCAAATCTGGACCGATCTGAGCCAAATTGAAAAAAGATGTCGAAGGGCCTAACACAACTAACTGTCCCAAATTTCAGCAAAATGGGATAATAAATGAGGCTTTAATGGGCCTAAGACCCTAAATCGGCGGATCGGTCTATATGGGGGCTATATCAAGATATAGTCCGATATAACCCATCTTCGAACTTAACCCGCTTATGGACGAAGAAAGAATCTGTGCAAAATTTCAGCTCAATATCTCTATTTTTAAAAACTGTAGCGTGATTTCAACAAACAGACGGACAAACGGACGGACATGGCTATATCGTTTTAGATTTTTGAGCTGATCCGGAATATATATACTTTATAAGGTCGGCAATGGATTTTTCGATGTGTTGCAAACGGAATGACAAAATGAATATACCCCCATCTTTCGGTGGTGGGTATAAAAAATTATTGGGTATTTACCCAATAAATACCCAAGTATTGGGTATTTACCTAATAAATACCCAAGTATTGGGTATTTACCTAATAAATACCCAAGTATTGGGTATTTACCTAATAAATACCCAAGTATTGGGTATTTACCCAATAAATACCCAAGTATTGGGTATTTACTTAGTATAAACCCATCTCTAACAATGTTCAGAGACATTAGATGTAGCATTAAATTTAGTGTATTAGACGGTGTCATTGTCAGTGCGGCTGTGATGCACAAACAAGCCATTCATTGAACGCGGCTGAGTATTGAACAGTAGTTGGACTTTTGTAGCGCCGTCCATCAGCCCGCAACACCATATGGAATTCAGACACGGGATAACTATGAGCACGACACAGGCTTAAACTTTGAGCTCCGATCTGTGTGGGGTTGATTGTTATCACGAAAAGCTTAGCTGCGATCTACTGAGCGCATCCCCAGGTTGTGGATAGTGGAATGCTCCATACGGAGTAGTTGCAACTGCAGTCGTCGACAATCAGTGGTATCGAGCGGAGAGTCTCAGTGAGAAGCCTGGCGGCACCGACTCATGCAAATACTGAGTTCCTATAATGCTTGATATGACAAAGCCAGTTATTGGTGCCTTCAAATAACCAAAGGCCATCATGTTCCTACGGCGATTGGTCCTTTGGACCGCAACCAGCTTGCTCTCCTATAGGATTTAGACAAAGATCGCCACCTCCATATATAGACATGTGGCTACATCAACAATAACCATATATCACAATAGGTCTGACAACTGCCGAATACACACAGGGCATAACAAGCGGCTTAATCTCTCTAACTTTGCGTTTCCAGTAAATGAAACATTTTCTCCTTGCAAGGGATAACTTGTATCTCCTGCTGAAAAGAACACCTTCCATCTTTAAAGGATTTATGTATAGACCACTTTCGGAAGCCCAATACGCTGTTGTACGTAAGGCTTTTGAGGTATACCTCTCAGAGTACCGGGAAACTTTCGCTTAAACGCAACAGCCAGGTCATCTGTTTATTCCAAAATAGAGGAGACAGTACACCTTCTTCAGGTGTCACTCTGCTAACCCATCTTTGTAGATCTACAGATCTCAAGCCTGTAGATCTACAGATCCCAGCTCCCTCATGGTTGATGTTGGTTGTACATCTTCTTGTGAGTGCTGCAGTCTGGCGAAGTCCTACTACCGCGGTTATGTTAGGTTGAACGGGTTGCCCATCATAGGTGAGTTCACTCGAAAGCCAGTTTGGCTCATTATGATAAAATATTGGGTTGCCCAAAAAGTAATTGCGGATTTTTTAAAAGAAAGTAAATGCATTTTTAATAAGACTTAGAATGAACTTTAATCAAATATACTTTTTTTACACTTTTTTCTAAAGCAAGCTAAAAGTAACAGCTGATAACTGACAGAAGAAAGAATCCAATTATAGAGTCACAAGCTGTGAAAAAATTTGTCAATGCCGACTATATGAAAAATCCGCAATTACTTTTTGGGCAATCCAATAGAAGGAAAGAGAAGTGAAAGAGATGTAAGACCTCAGACTGTACCGTCAAATGGAGTCAGTCTATCAACCTTACTTTACTTTACTTTAATTGGCTACGACAGAATCTTTGTTCCACTAGCCGAACGTAGAATAGCATTCCAAGCGCCTCAACCTTCGGCGCTCATTCTAAAATCTCTGACACCAAGTTTCGAGGTGTCTCCCACAACTTGATCTTTCCATCGGGCTTTTGGTCTTCCCGGTTTGCGTGTACTACTGTGTTTGCCTTCAAAAGATTTCTTTGCTGGAGCTTCTTCATCCATTCTGACCACATGACCTAGCCAACGCAGCCGTTGTATTTCGATGCGTGTAACTATGCTATCGTCATCATACAACTCATACAGCTTGTGGTTCATACGTCGCCTATATTCTCCGTTAACGCAAACTGGTCCATATATTTTACGAAGAATCTTTCTCTCAAATACTCCAAGCACTGCCTCATCTGCTTTCACAAGTACCCATGCTTCAGAACCATATCACAGCACGGGTAGTATCAGTGTCTTGTAAAGAGTAGTCTTCGTCTGTCGAGAGATGGCCTTGTTTCTAAACTGCTTACTTAGTCCAAAGTAGCATCTGTTTGCCAGTATTATTCTTCGCTTTATCTCAAAACTGCTGTCATTCGTTTCGGTTACGGCGGTGCCGAGGTAGATAAAGTTACTGACCGTCTCAAAGTTGTGGTTCCCAACTTTCTCCATTTTCTTTATCTGCTCGGTTGTGCAAGGTTTTTTGGGAGTTGAAACCATCCATTTCGTCTTATCTCCATTTACTGCCAGACCCATTTTCACTGACTCTCTTTCGATTCTTTCAAAGGCTGCAGTTACTACTTCCGGTGACCGACTTATGATATCGATGTCGTCGGCATAGGCGAGTAGCATGTGTTCTCGTGTGATTAAGGAACAGGAGCAAACTTCTTACACTTTAAACTTGAATTCCAACGACTAAGCCTGCATACCCAATGCGGTGTAAGCTATCAAAAGGTTGGTTTTGTCCAATCTTCGCCTTATTTGTTATACTTTATTGATGCATTGTAGGGCACCATAATGTTTGTATTGCCACTCTATAATCACCATTTGTGTGTATTTTCCCTTCATTCTCTCCAGAGAATACAGGGACATCTCGACAAAAGTTGCCATGGAATTGATAAAAGAATTGATTATATGATAGAAAACTTTTTTTTTTGTTCAGGGAGAGGGAATATTAGAAATGACACTTCAAGGGTATTTTTGCCTAATCATAGGTGTTTTGGCAACTTAATGCGTAAGACTTTATTTTTTGTTTTGTTGATATCGCATTTCACATTAAGAGACATAAGCAACTACTTCTCCCCAATCTGTTACTAAATTATGTAACAATGTACAAATCTTAGTAGGAAAAGTCTATAGCAATACCTAAATAACTATGGTGGATTAGGATGTAAGAGATATGTCTGTACTGTGGAATTGAAATCGGGAGCTATATAAAGTTAAGATGCAATTTCAGCTCTGTATGTTTGGAAAACTGAATAAACTGAAACTGGGGTGAACTGGCAAAACTTCTATGAAATCAAATGAAAGTTGTTTTTTCGAAATCAGTACATCGGTTTATACGAAGTCTAGGTACCAGCGGGATTTGGCTTTATAATGGTCAGAGATGGGAATTGCATATATACCCGAGGTGGTGGGTATCCAAAGTGCCTTTTACTTGTTTTCTTTGCTGTATATTTCTTAAAAATCCCTACAAAAATCAGCTTGAGGTCTACAACAACAATTTTGGTCTCGGAGATTTTCGATTTTTATACCCACCAACATAGTATGGGAGTATACTAATCTAGTCACTCCGTTTGTAACACCTCGAAGTATTGATCTAGGACAGGTATACATATTCTTGATCGTCTTGGCATTCTGAGTCGATCTTGCCATGTACGTCCGTCCGTCTGTCGAAATCACGATAAAAGTCGAACATGCAAAAACATGCAAAGTTTGCCAATGGGCCATATCGGTACAGATTTGGATATAGCTCCCATATAAACCGATCTCCCGATTTGACTTCCTTCCTTAGCGCCTTCTAAGGAAGGAATTGGCTAAAATTTTGCAGATAGTGACCTGTTATGACTTCCAATAACTGCGTCAAGTACGGTCTAAATCGTTCTGTTATAATTTCCATACACAGAGCCAAGTACGGTCCGAATCGGTCTAATATAGCCCCCACATAAACCAATCTCCCGATATGACTTCTTGAGCCCCCGGAAGTTACAATTTTTGTCCGGTTTGGCTAAAATTTTGCAGATAGTGATCTGTTGTAACTTTCAACAACTGTGCCAAGTACGATTCAAATCGGTCTATAACCTGATATAGCTCCCATATAAACAGATCTCCCCATTTGACTTCTTGAGCCCTTGGAAGAAATAATTTTTGTCCAATTTGGCTACAATTTTGCATGCGGTGTTCTGTAATGACTTCCAAGAACAGTGCCAAGTACGGTCTAAATCAGTCTATAACCTGATACAGCTTCCCTATAAACCGGTATCTCTATTATGCTTGTTCGGTTCCTAGAAGCTTTAATTTTAATATTTTTACCCTCAACCATAGAGGGTGTTACAAACAGAATGACGAAATTAGTATACCCCCATACTAATTTCGTCATTCTGTTTGTAACACCTCGAAATATGCATCTGAACCCCATAAAGTATATACATTCTTGATCGTCATGTCATTTTAAGTCGATCTAGCCATGGCCGTCCCTATTTTTATAAATGTAGTTCGGTTGGGATTGTAAATGGGCCAAATCGGTCCATGTTTTGATATAGCTGCCATATAAACCGATCATGGGTCTTGACTTCTTGAGCCTCTAGAGGGCGCAATTCTTATCCGATTTGGCTGAAATTGCATGAGGTGTTTTGTTCTGACTTCCCATTACTGTGCTAAGTATGGCGTAAATCGATACATAACCTGATATAGCTGCCATATAAACCGATCTTGGGTCTTGACTTCTAGAGCTTCTAGAGGGCGCAATTCTCATTCGATTTGACTGAAATTTTGCACGTGGTGTTTCGTTATGAATTCCAACAACTGCGCAAAGTTTTGTTCAAATCGGTCTATAACCTGATATAACTACCATATAAACCGATCTTGGGTCTTGGCTTCTTGAGTTTCTAGAGGGCGCAATTCTTATCCGATTTGGCCGAAATTTTGCAAGAAGTGTTTTATTATCCAACAACTGTGCTAAGTATGATCTAAATCAGTCCATATCCTGATATAGCCATCATATAAACCGATCTCTTGATAAGACTTCTTGGGCTTCTAGAGGGCGCAATTGTTATCCAATATGGTTGAAATTTTGTTTTTGTCGTTTTGGTATGACTTCCATTATCTGTTCTATGTATGGTCTAAATCGGTGTATAACCTGATATAGCTGGCGTATAAACCGATGTGTGATCTTGTCTTCTTGAGCCTCTAGAGGGCGCAATCTTCACCCAATTTGTCTGAAATTTGCATGACGTGTTTCGTTATTACTTTCAATAACTGTACTAGATATGGTTCAAATCGGTCCATAACTTGATATAGCTGCATATAAACCGATCTTGAATTCTTGAGCCTCTAGAGGGCACAATATTCATCCGATCTAGCTAGAATTTTGCAAGACGCGTTTTCTGTTGACTTCTAATAACTGTGCCAAGTATGGTTCAAATCGATCCATAATCTGATATAGCTGTCATATAAACAGATCTGGGGACTTGACTTCTTAAGTCTCTAGAGGGCGCAATTCTTATCGGATTGAATGAAATTTTGCACGACGTGGTTTGTTATGACTTCCAACAACTGTGCCAATTATGATTCAAATCGATCCATAATCTGATATAGCTGTCACATAAACCAATCTGGGGTCTTGACTTCTTGAGCCTCTAGAGGGCGCAATTCTTATTCAATTTGGCTGAAATTATGAATGAAGTGTTTTGTTATGACTTCCAAGAACAGTGCCAAATACCGTTTAAATCGGTCCACAACCTCATATAGCTGCATACAAACCGATCTTTAATATTGACTTCTTGAGCCTCTAGCGGGCGCAATTCTTATCCAATTTGAATGAATTTTTGCACGAAGTATTTTGTTCTGATATTCAACAACTGTGCCAAATATGGTTTAAATCGGTTCATAACCTGATATAGCTGTCATTTAAACAGATCTGGGGACTTGACTTCTTGAGCTTCTAGAAGCCGCAATTCCTATCCGATTTGGCTGAAATTTTGCATGACGTATTTTATTCTTACTTTCAACAACTGCGTCAAATAAGCTTCGAATTGGTTCATAACCTGATATAGCTGCCATATAAACCGATCTGGGATTTTGACTTCTTGAGCCTCTAGAGGTCGCAATTATTATCCGACTTGCCTGAAATTTTGTACGACGGATCCTCTCATGACCATCAACATACGTGTTTAATATGGTCTGAACCGGTCTATTGCCTGATACAGCTCCCATATAAATCGATCTCTCTATTTTACTTCTTGAGCCCCCTAAGGGCGCAGTTTTTATTCGAATTGGCTGACATTTTACACAGGTCTCCAACATATAATATCATTGTGGTCCAAACCGGACCATATCTTGATATCGCTCTAATAGCAGAGCAAATCTTTTCTTATATCCTTTTTTGCCATCCATGGTGGAGGGTAGATAAGATTCGGCCCGGCCGAACTTAGCACGCTTTTACTTGTTTTCTTTTATCCTTTTTTGGCCTAAAGAGAGATACCGGGAAAAGAACTTTACAAATGCGATCCATGGTGGAGGGTATGTAAAATTCGGCCCGGTTAAGCTTAGCACGTTTTTACTTGTTTTACCTTATAACGACTAACCGTCGTGACAGGTGGCCTTTTTGCAACCTGATTTATTCAGAAGCTAGTTGAAGTTTATATTGGCTTTGGAGAAGCTGTATGCAGCCTTACAACCTTACAACCGTATTCCCCGTTCCATTAGCTATTCTACAAATTTGTTCAATATTATTTTTAGAGCCCTATTGTAGATTTTTAAAATTTATACATTTCATGACTTTTATTAATAGGAGGAAGCCCGACAGTAAAATGAATGTAGTAAATCATCTGCGCTTTATTTGAGTTTGTTGATTTATTTGGATAAAACCAAACTCAAACAGCTCCAACCATAGTTAGCTAAGTACAATACATGTGTATTTTCTAGAGCATTGACAAATGAATAAAGGAATTTTGCATCAAATTATGGAGCTTAGGGAAGCAAACGTTGATATTTATTTGTCGTAGAAGTGTCAATTTAAATGGCAAACACAAAAGATGTTAATTGGAAAACAAAACAACGATTATAAATTAATTTTTTTGTAAAAAATAAAATAAAAAATTTTTATAATTCATAATTAAGAGTAAAACCAGTAAGGAAGGGCAAAAGTCGGGCGGTGCCGTCTGTATAATACCCTACACCTACCCTATAAATGCAATGTGGGACCTATATCCAATTCTGAACCAGTTTTGGTGGACCTCGGCGTGCAAATATGTTCAAACTGTAAAAACTACGGTTGACAGATGACAACATTATGGCAAATTACACAAAATCTGACGAACATATATAATGGAGCTATATCTACTTCTGAACCGATTTCGAGAAAAACTTATCAGATAATGTAGTAGTCGTCGAGGAAAGCGTTGTGCAAAATTTTGGCAAGATTGGTCAAACAATGCGCTTGCAGTGGCTGTTGAGGTGAAAATCTGGCCATATACATATATGACAGCTATATCTAACTCTGGGCCGATTTCTATAAAATTCACCAGTTATATTGAGAGTCATAAGAAAATCCTTCCTGCAAAATTTCGACGGAATCGGTTAACAAATGAGCACTTTTTTGCAATATTTCTCAAAATCGGACGAACATATATATGAGAGCTATACCTAAATCCGAACCGATTTCGAGCAAACTCCTCAGATACTGTGGCAGTCGTCGAGGAAAACGTTTTGCAAAATTTTGGCAAGATGGGTCAATAAATGCGCTTGCTGTGACTCTAGAAGTTAAAATCGGGCGATATATATAGGAGAGCTATATCTAAATCTGAACCGATTTCCATGGAATTCACCAGTAATATTGAGAGTCAAGAGGAAATCCCTCCTGCCAAATTTCGAGAAAATCGGTTTACAAATGACCATTTTATTGCATTATTACTGGAAATCGGACGAACATAAATATGGGAGTTATATCTAAATCTGAACCGATTTTGACCACACTCTAATTATATTGTGGTAGTCGTCGAAGAAAGCGTTGTACAATATTTTGGCAAGATTGGCCAATAAATGCGCTTGCATTGGCTCTAGGGGTGAAAATCGGGCGATATATATATATATATGTATATATATATATATATATATATATATATATATATATATATATATATATATATATATATATATATATATATATATATATATATATATATATATATATATATATATATATATATATATATATATATATATATATATATATATATATATATATATATATATATATATATATATATATATATATATATATATATAAAGGGTGATTTTTTTGAGGTTAAGATTTTCATGCATTAGTATTTGACAGATCACGTGGGATTTCAGACATGGTGTCAAAGAGAAAGATGCTCCGTATGCTTTGACATTTCATCATGAATAGACTTACTAACGAGCAACGCTTGCAAATCATTGAATTTTATTACCAAAATCAGTGTTCGGTTCGAAATGTGTTCATTCACCGTAACGTTGCGTCCAACGTATATATATATACAGGGTGGCTGATGAAAGCCGCTACCAAAAAAAAATGTAATAACTTTTTTTCTATTTAATAATAATAATTTAATAATTAATTTAATTAATTAATTAATTAATTTAATTAATAATAATTTAATAATTAATTTAATAATTTAATTTAACATGAATAAAAGAAAAATGTATTCCATACACCGAAAAAAAAATGTTGCAATATTCATCATTGTAGCAATATTCATCAGCCACCCTGTATATATATATATATATATATATATATATATATATATATATATATATATATATATATATATATATTTATATATATATATATATATATATATATATATTTTTGTTGACCGCATTGTTTGAGCCCATTTTTTCGGTAAAATGGTTGTTTTGACGACATTCGTATGTTTTGAGCCCAGCCTCCAAACTTTTTGCATGCCAACCGTATGTTTCGACGACATTGACATTTTTGACAAATTTTCACAACCGGCCTTGCCACTTTTTCATGAATTTAGCGCCGTTGCTTACATTCTTACTTATCAACACTGTACTCTTACTGTCTCTAATATAATACTTTCTTCTAAAGTTTAACAAACATGCGTACTTCACAAGTGTTCAACAAAATGTAAAGTAGTAATTGTTGTTTAACCATGAATGTAATTAAAAATCTTTTGTAATTTGCCTAGATCACCCTCATTAATGGATTCATTGGAATAGAACAGTTTAAATTGTTGAAAACTCCTTTGTACAGCTGTTTTCTTTACCAAGAGCTTTCTTTTGCAAAAGAAATATGTAAATCGGTCAGTAGATAAATGTTATAGCCTCCAGAAAGGTTTGGCGGTAAAAAGTGGCCAGCTTGCGTACTCTTTACTAAACATAGGGGCCAACCATAAGCGTAGAAAGGTTTCTGGGGGTGCGCTTACCATCCCCTTGAAAAGTTGTAGCGTTGTTTTAGACAAAATTGGCCTATTTTATTGCTTCTCAGAGGGTTTTTGCCCTCCAGGATAATTGACTGGGTACGCTAATGGGCCAAAAACTTATGTTGTCTACAAATGTCGAGAATATGAGAGACTATAGTGTGCTGATCATGTGTGTTATGTTAAGCTTTAGGTTTGTTCAGACAATACATGCATCTTGGAAGTCAACAGATCCCCACATGCAAAATTTTACCTAAATCAAATAAGAATTGGGTTCTTCAGGCGCTCAAGAAGTTAAAGTGGACAATCGGTCAGCCTATGAACCGTATATATACAAAATTTACAGTCAAAACGAGTGGAAAAATGCGCCCCCATGTACACTCAACCAAATTTGTTATTCAAAACAGCAGAAATGTTAGTTAAAACAGCAGTTTTTGTCTGCTGAAAATGGGAAAACAGACATTACTGCTGATTCAGCAAACTTAGGACTGCTGAATTAACAACATTTTATTACTACTGAATCAGCAAACAAAATCTGCTGTTTTGAACACACAAGTCTGCTGAAAAAAAAATTTGTGTGCTATTTTATATGTTTGCCTGGTACTTGTTGTGGTTACTTAAGGCATTTTTATACCCTCCACCATAAAATGGGGGGTATACTAATTTCGTCATTCTGTTTGTAACTACTCGAAATATTCGTCTGAGACCCCATAAAGTATATATATTCTTGATCGTCGTGACATTTTATGTCGATCTAGCCATGTCCGTCCGTCTGTCCGTCCGTCCGTCCGTCCGTCCGTCTGTCTGTCGAAAGCACGCTAACTTCCGAAGGAGTAAAGCTAGCCGCTAGAAATTTTGCACAAATACTTCTTATTAGTGTAGGTCGGTTGGTATTGTAAATGGGCCATATCGGTCCATGTTTTGATATAGCTGCCATATAAACCGATCTTGGGTCTTGACTTCTTGAGCCTCTAGCGTGCGCAGTTCTTATCCGATCAGAATGAAATTTTGCACGACGTGTTTTGCTATGATATCCAACAACTGTGCCAAGTATGGTTCAAATCGGTCCATAACCTGATATAGCTGCCATATAAACCGATCTTGGGTCTTGAATTCTTGAGCCTCTAGAGTGCGCAATTCTTATCCGATTGGAATGATATTTTGCACGACGTGTTTTGTTATTATATCCAACAACTGTGCCAAGTATGGTTCAAATCGGTCCATAAACTGATATAGCTGCCATATAAACCGATCTTGGGTCTTGACTTCTTGAGCCTCAAAGGGGCGCAATTCTTATCCGAATGGAATGGAATTTCGCACGACGTCTTTTGTTATGATATCCAACAACTATGCCAAGTATGGTTTAAATCGGTCCATAAACTGATATAGCTGCCATATAAACCGATCTTGGGTCTTGACTTCTTGAGCCTCTAGAGGGCACAATTCTTATCCGATTTGAATGAATTTTTGCACGAAGTATTTCGTTATGATATCCAACAACTGTGTCAAGTATGGTTGAAATCGGTCCTTAACCTGATATAGCTGTGATATAAACAGATCTGGGGATTTGACATCTCGAGCTTCTAGAGGGCGCAATTCCTATCCGATTTGGCTGAAATTTTGCATGACGTATTTTATTTTTACTTTCAACAACTGTGTCAAATAAGGTTCAAATCGGTTCATAACTTGATATAGCTGCCATATAAACCGATCTGGGATCTTGACTTCTTGACCCCTAGAGGAAGCAATTATTATCCGATATGCCTGAAATTTTGTACGACGGATCCTCTCATGACCATCAACAAACGTGTTTATTATGGTCTGAATCGGTCCCATATAAATCGTTCTCTCAATTTTACTTCGTGAGCCCCAATGGGCGCAATTCTTATACGAATTGGCTGAAATTTTACACAGGTCTCCAACATATAATTTAATTGTGGTCCGAACCGGACCATATCTTGATATCGTTTTAATAGCAGAGCAACTCTTTTCTTATATCCTTTTTTGCCTAAGAAGAGATACCGGGAAAAGAACTCGACAAATGCGATCCATGGTGGAGGGTATATAAGATTCGGCCCGGCCGAACTTAGCACGCTTTTACTTGTTTCTTCTAATATCCACTTCATGATAAAGCAGCAGTAATTTTCAGCAAACTACAGACTTTTCAGCAGTAAGCCTGCTGTTCTGAAATTGCAGAACTACTGCTGTAATAGCAGACAGTCAGCAGACAATGTTTGCTGCTATCAGCAGGTTTTTTCCTATGAGTGTACCTAAAAAGGTAAATTTGGCAATTAGTTTATATGGAAGCTTATCAGACTAATGATTGATTCCGATCATACTTGGTGTGTATGTATATTCTAAACTGAGGTTTCATTTTGCAAATATGTCCTTTATTTTCAGTTGGAGTATAATTAATATACATATTACAAACAGGGATCCGGAGCGGGTACCTTTTTTCCGCTCCCGCTCCGACAAAAGTTTTTCCGCTCCGCTCCGGCAAAAAATTTTTCGCTCCGCTCCACGCTCCACTCCCGCTCCTTTATATTTAAATTGACTATTTTTTATTTTTCAATTTTATTTATGCGATTTTTGTTCGGCTTGAGGTCCTTTTTGTTTAATCAAATTCACTGGATTTTGGGTGTATTTAATTAAATTTTTTTTTTCATTTTTGTTTATTTACTGCCTCTTTTTTTCTTTTTATACACATCGTCATGGGGCAAGCGATATTTTAATTTTGTCATCAAGCAATATATAAGACCGATTATATGTATTCTAGATCGTCGTCTATATTGGACTATATCTTTATGAAATCCCCATATAAACCGATCTACCGAAATGACTTCTTGAGCCTCTAGAGGGCGAAGTTTCCATTCGATTTGTCTGAAATTTTGCACAATTTGGTTTCTTTTGTGACCTGCATTCTTGTCAAGTATAGTATCAATTGCTCAATAACCATATATAGCTGCCTAATATTATTGTATCATTTGATTACTATTGTAATAGTTTTAGTATAGTTCTTGAAATCATTCGATGGGGGCTTTTAGCTTCTCTTTCCACTTTTTTTATTTCTATGGCTGGGGAGCCGATTTTTATCTCTTCTGTAATTTTCATATCTCTTTAATTCTCTAATTTTATTTTATGTTTTTAGTCTTAAATTAAATTAAATTAAAAATTATTACTTAACTTTTATTAGTAGTATTTTTTAGATAGTTAGGATATTGTAATACGATATTAGGTCTTAAGAATTTTCTGACTTTGAATTACATTGTATGAAATAAATGAAATGAAATGAAACCGATCTTGTTCGATTGTGCTTTTTCAGCCCCTAGAGGGCGCAATTCTATCGGATATGTCTGAAATTTTTCATAATTTCTCTAACATACTCGCCACATATTGGCTAAGCCGGTGATAAAATTAACGTATAACCCGACCTGCCGATTTTACTTCCTGTAAACCTGTAGAGGATTATTATTCGATTTGGCTGACATATTTCTCTTAACAATTTTTCCAATAACCTCCAAAATCCATGCCAAGTATGGTCTAAATCCGTCTCTGTTCCGATTTTACTCAATGTCCACGTGTGGGCCAATTTTGATCATATTCGGTTCTAGTGCCACAAGCCTTAAACACAGTTACAAACATTAGGTTATAAATAAGGACTTTATGGCTTTAGATCACACTTGGTCTGATATGGAGCATATGAGGTTCTGACGCCGGGTGGCCGAATGCAACTCCATGTTTCATGTTTATAGCAAAATATGATCTAATCTGGACCAAATTTGTTCGGCCAAAGGGAAAATTGGTCTAAACCAACTATTCTAAATTTCAGCCAAATAGGGAAATAAGGCTTTTTATCATATTAAGACCCCAAATCAGCAGATCGGGACAACTATATCCTAACATGTACCTACCTCGGCCACATACGATGTGGATGTCGACGTTCATAATAAAACTCACTATTCCAATTTTTATCGAAATCGGGTAGTAATTCCGCCTCTTATGAGCTTAAGACCCTTAATAGGTAGATTGATCTTTAATACAACTATGCCGTAATGTAGTGCGATCTAGATCATACTCGTTCTCAATGTCGACGTTGTTTTTTATGCCCCAGAGGTTTTCAGTGATGGTTAGATCCCGTGATGCCGATAGGCCTTCCACACTTGGTACAAAACGATCTTAGATCTATAATTGTGCTAGTCTGGAAGAGTGCTTTGAGTCGTTAAAGCCCCAAATAGACGAGCTGACAAGTCATACGACATGTCACTTTCTGTAATCATAAGACTTGTCTTACTTTACTTTACTTTATATGGCTATTACAGAACTTTGTTCCATGAGCCGAACGTAGAATATCGTTCCAAGCGCCTCGATCTTCTGCGCTCTTTTTGTAATCTCTGACACCAAGTTTCGAGGTGTCTCCCACCACTTGATCTCTCCATCGGGCTTTTGGTCGTCCCGGTTTGCGTGTACCATTGTGTTTGGCTTCAAAAGCCTTCTTTGCTGGAGCTCTTTCATCCATTCTGACAACATGACCTAGCCAACGCAGCCGTTGTATTTTGATACGTGTAACTATGCTATCGTCGTCATACAGCTCATACAGCTCGTGGTTCATACGACGCCTATATTCTCCATTAACGCAAACTGGTCCATATATTTTACGAAGAATCTTTCTCTCAAACACTCCAAGCACTGCCTCGTCTGCTTTCACAAGTACCCATGTCTCAGAACCATATAACAACACGGGTAGTATCAGTGTCTTGTATAGCGTAATCTTCGTCTGTCGAGAGGTGGCCTTGTTTTTAAACTGTCTACTTAGTCCAAAGTAGCATCTGTTCGCCAGTATTATTCTTCGCTTTATTTCAAAACTGGTGTCATTAGTTTCGGTTACAGCGGAGCCTAGGTAGATAAAGTTTTTGACTATCTCAAAGTTGTGGTTCCCAACTTTTTCCACTTCCTTTATCTGATTGGATGTACTAGGCTTTTTGTTAGTTGATGCCAACCATTTCGTCTTATCTCCATTTACTGCCTGACCCATTTTCGCCGATTCTCGTTCGATTCTTTCAAAGGCTGCAGTTACTACTCTCGGTGACCGACCTATGATGTCGATGTCGTCGGCATAGGCGAGTAGCATGTGTTCTGTTGTGAATAGTGTGCCATATCTATTCACATCTGCATCTCGTATAATCTTCTCTAGCAGGATATTGAAGAGATCACACGATAGGCTATCTCCTTGTCTGAAACCTCGTTTGGTATTGAATGGTTCGGAGAGATTCTTTCCTATTCTTACTGAGCAGCGTGTTTCAGCAAGTGTCATCCTGCAGAGTCTTATTAATTTTGCAGGAATACCAAACTCAGACATGGCTTGAAATACCTTTGAACGTATAGGGCTATCGAAGGCGGCTTTGTAGTCGACAAAGAGATGGTAGGTGTTGATTTGTCCTTCTCGGGTCTTTTCCAGGATTTGGCGCAGTGTGAATATCTGGTCTATGGTGGATTTACCAGGTCTAAAGCCGCATTGATAGGGCCCAATTATCTCATTGACTTTAGGCTTTAAACGTTCACACAGTACGCTCGAGAGTATCTTATATGCGATGGGGAGGAGACTTATTCCTCTGTAGTTGGCACATACCGTCTTGTCTAATTTCTTGTGTACGGGACATAATATGCTGAGGCTCCAATCATCGGGTATGCGTTCTTCTAGCCAGATCGCGCAGACAAGCTGATGCATACGCCTTATCAGCGTGTCGCCTCCGGTCTTAAATAGTTCAGCGGGTAACCCATCGGCTCCTGCAGCCTTGTTGTTTTTCAGTCGGGTCACTGCTACTTGCACCTCATTCTGACTAGGAGGTAAACTTGTCTTATGTACGTCAAATACGAATAGAGTGCTCTCTAATCGCCATGTATTGTCGTATGTATTGCACTTTTTTTCTATAGACATGTGTCTACATGTATGTTCGATGAAATAAAAGATCGATTTAATCGAAAAAGTTGCATATTTATTCCAAAATCCATTTGTCATGTTAAATTTTTTGACGTATCACAGGATGTGTACAACTTTCAGCGTGGCTATTTTTGAAATTGCATATGACTTGTCGGCTCGTCTAATGGCAACTTAACTTAAGAACTGTCACTTAATTAGGATTTTTCCACGGCAAATGGAAACATTTTTGCCGAATCCCTGATTACAATAAAATGCGACCAATAGTTAACTGTTCAATGTGAACATAGGGCATCAACAAGCACTCTTCATCGAGCTCTATCGTTGGTCAAAGCCTTGGCTTGATTCCACGATATATGCGCCGGTTTTTTTTTCGGGCGTCCCACCCTTCGCTGTCCGACGGGTTCAAGTGTAAGACATTTCTCGCTATGATATGACCCAACCAAGTTTATTTTCTTTTCCGGACTTCTTCATCGACAGTGGAAGTGTTTGTTCGGAGTATTTGTCGTAGGCAGCGATTTATAAAAAGTTTAAATCAAGGTAAATAAAAAAAAGTATATTTAGGAGGCCACCGTAGGTAGTTATCCCCTCCTATGGAAACATTTGTGAGGTACTTTGCCATGTAAAAATTCTCCTCAAAAAAGGTGTCGCACTGCGGCACACCGTTTGGACTCGGTTATAAAAAGGAGGCCCCCTCATTGAGCTTAAAACTTGAATCGGACCGCACTCATTGATATGTGAGAAGCTTGCCAAAGCAAATGAAAATGCATTAGAAATGTCGAAAAAATGATATATGTAAATTCAAAATAAAATAAATAAAATCCTGTGGAGTACAAAATATATTTTGTCTGATAATAAGGCAAATAGTCCTATAAGAAAAACTGGCATCACAAATTTTTCTTTTCCTTCACAGAATCTTAAAGGTGATAATTGTAATTATAAATATGATGATATGGCGATTTGGATTATATGAATAGAACATCGCGAAGTATGTGTAACGAATCTTCATATCGTTTGCCATAATACGAAGCACATTAGGAGTATGTTGTTTCGTCATTTTGATTATTGTTTTAAGTTGTAACTGTATCCCAATTTTGAGAGCTTTAGCTTAATTCATAAAGAAAGTACCATTTTGTACGTTTTAGTACCTAAGTGTAGAAATTTCAAAAAAAAACTGCCAGTCGCCAGATATATACCACCAAGGTGTACCTCTGTCCTAAATTTCAGAGCTCTGACTTAATTCATAAAGAAAGTACCATTTTGTACCTGAATGTACAAATTTCAAAAAATCTTCGAGTCGCCCAATATATACTGCCAAGAAGCTCAATCCGTAAAGAAGGAACAATTTTGTACGTTTTAGTAACAAAATTTACGAATTCAAAATAATCTTCTAATCGTCAAACATATACTTTACTGTACTATTTAGCTATTTTGTATTTTGTACTATTTAGTTCTTTTGGTGCCAAAATGTACGATTTGTACCACAGTAGTGGTGTAGGATATAAAAAGTATGCTTTCTATACGGATGTGGAAAATCAACAGAAGTTGGGTTGCAATGCATAATCAACCTATTAACATTTTCCTGTACGTGTTTTTCTAACCCATTGTTTATGAAGCAATTGTGGACTATGATAAATCATTCACCCTTATTCCTGTTGTCGAAAGCGAAAATCGACAGCAGTCGTAGTCGAAGGCGAATTTTTCATTTCGTGGTATTCTGTAACTTTATTGCCTTCGACACTTTGGTAACAGAAACAAATTGTAGTAAATAACAAAATAATATAAAAGTAGGCTCCATACTCTTGCAAGAAACAGGTGTGATGTCTTTTGGAGTGAAATTAACTTTTAAATCGATCGTTTTCACAAAATTTAATAGTCGAATGCTCCTTAGGTGATACCAACTATTTTCGTCTTCGACAACCATAATACCATTTTTAACATTTGTCGAAATTCGACTACGCCTTCGACAACCGGAATAAGGGGGATTATATCTAAACCCTACATTCATGCTAAATTTCAAAATACTAGCTTTAGCCTTTTGGGTTGGGCAATGATCAGGCAGTTAGTATCAGCGCCTTTTTTTATAGAAATAGAGATTGCACTAATTTCTCAAACACAGTCTTATTCCCATGGTTAAATACAACAAAAAATCATATAATAGTACATAAATTAAATTGTGCTGCTATTTATAAACTTGTGCCGTAAAATTTGGCCGGACCTTTTTTGACCTGTTTACATGAGACAGCTTTATTATTGAGCCATGGCGATTGCCCGCCCCAACACAACAGTCAACCAAATTAACGTGGTTCTTCTCGGCCTATACCATTAACTTTTTTTCTTTTGTCACTCGATTCGTTTGCCATGTCATGAAAAACAGTTGTTTTCCCTTAACAAAATCAGGGGTCTAATTAACGCATCAGTGATTGAGTACGCTTTCGTATCGAATGAAATTTCTTATCGTATTATTTGGAGTTTATTCCACTTTAATACATATTTTAATGACATATTGTTTAAAAATTATGATCGATTTAAACATTTGCTTAAAAAAATCAATAAATTTTGTTTAATAAAGAAACACAATTCACAATAGGCAGATTTCGAATGATTTTACGGTATCACGAATACCGTAATTAGACCCCTGCTGTTTTCAATGACTTGGCGAACGAATCGAGTGACAAAAAGAAAAATAGTTAGTGGTCTAGGCCGTCTATCTAGCATTAGCTGTCTGTGGTGATCAGTTTATCCACTATTTGTTATGTAGAGATTTAACTTACCTTATAATCCTTCACAATGTTTTCATTATTTCTCTAAAAGCATCCATTGAACAAACATTACAAAGCAAAACTTTTATTTCAAATTATTAATGGTAAACTTATTATATATATTTAAAGATAATAAAAATTTATAATTAGCAGTCTCTTTTTAATAGTAATGAATTATTGATTTAAATCATATTAAGCTTATAGCAGTGCACAACACATTGCTGCGCTGCAACAAAACTAACAACACAAGCAGCAACAACACCAACAACAACAACGCAAGAATACTATTAATTAGCTTCTTTGTATAAGGCTCAAAACCCAAAATGTTTAAATAAAATTATTTTGCCTGGTCCCTATATGGCCTTTTTTGATTGTCTATATAAGCTTTTATTTGATGGGGAGTTCTTTTCTCCAAAACTTTATATTTACTTTTAAGTTTGAGGCATTCCATTACTGTAGGAAGTTTTTTCAGTGTTCCCAGATCTCCCAGCTCCGAGCGAAGCACATGAATTTCCTCTGGCGACCATCTTCTCCTTTTAGTTTTCCCATAGGGTGAAGCTAAAAATATAAGTTGTATATTAAAATATGCATAAAATATGTATAAAAATATAATATATATATATATATATATATATATATATTTATAAAATATTTTTTGACAAAAAAAATTGTTAACTAAAGAAAACCTTAACTAAAGAAAACCTTAACTAGAAACCTTGATTAAAAGCTACGAAAAACACGTAAAGGTACTATTGTACTATGTTCGTGTTTCACCGTTTTTTTTTCGTTATTACTTTTGTGAAACAATATGCAAATATCAATCATAAAATAACAATTTTATTAAAATTCTACTAAAGGAATAAGGGAATGTCATACTGAATGAAATCAGCGAGTTTATTTATTTTTTGCTCTAAAATCTTTTATCTAAAAAAAGTAATCGGCGAAAAACGAACATAGTACCAGCTTTAACACTTACTACTTCTTCTTTTCTTCTTTGCATTGCAAGTCGGATCTTCTTCCTCATCCTGATCGCTTTGATCGCATGATTCTCCTCCATGGCTTTGATTGTCTTGGTCACCTCTATTACCTCCATCACCAACATTTCCTCCATCACCAACATTTCTGCCATCACTAACATTACCTCCATCATTAACATTAACTCCATCATCAACATTAACTCCATCATCAACATTACCACCACCATTTCTATTGTCTATATTATCTCCACCGCATTCCTCATCGCTTTCATCACCGCCATCATTAATTCCTATTGCCGCCATCAGAATTTGTGATACGCAGTTAACTTCAGCTGCTGGAATTGTTGCGCGATATACATTCTTGTGTATGTCTTTATGGTGTCCCATAAAATTAGCCAACTTGTCAATGGAGGCTTCTTCTGCGTTGATCATAGACATATGTGTTGCGATGTGTTTGCGCAATTTGGTTCCACGAAGACTTTCTGGCATTTCTGCCCCGCATTCAATAGAGAATTCTCTCATCAAAGTACATGCTCGAAAGTATTGACATGTAGATTTAGAAGGGTTTGCGAATAAGAACGGATTTTTATCAGTTATCCCTGCTTTTTTACGGTATTTTAATATGATATCGATTGCCTTCACGACTAATGGGCTGAGAAGAACCGGCACTGTTCTGCCGAGTTTACCTCTTAGAGCTAGTCGCGCATATTGTTTAGCAAAATGTATAGAATCATTAGATAAATTGCTTAGAAGCTCTTTTTCCGTTCTCTCTGTAATAATTTCTTTATTGGTATAATTAGCAATTTGGATACGCTCAACCTCTCCAGCCCTTCTTCTGTTAAATATTTGTACAAGCACTAAAGTACATTTAGTTAATTCAATGTAATTGTGCATATCGAAGTGTGTCAATTTCGACATGTATCCGACCATTAGATTTTTCAGATGATTATACAATTTTTGAATATCTTCTTTTGTTGGTAAGACAATTTTTTTTACGCGCTTTTGATTATTTTGATCTTCAAAGGCTTTTCTATTTATCATCGTGGGCGCCTCCTCTTCCCATAATAAGATAAAATCACTGACGTTTTTTTTATTCTCCTCCAACTGTTCTTTGACAAATTCTGCTTGCAGTGTGTACGCACATTTTTTAATTAACGATGAAAGTGTTATGGCCACTTGTGGATGGTCATACCATTGCCATTGTTCATTCCAACTTGCCACCTTTTTTATAGCTTCTATGCACAAATCATGTTTTTGGGGTCTAAAAACGTCTTTAAATTCAGTGATTTCATTGTCTAATACTTTAGCCTCAATCTTAAACCTGCCTAAATACCTCAACTGCGCACGAATCATTTCATAATTGTGGGGGGATGTGTACTTATGTGCCAACTTTGTTCCATATTTAATGATAAGTTCATCGAACCTTATGGAATCTGTTACTGCGTCGTCTTTAAGAACCGGTAAAATCTTTGTTCTTAGGACTGGACTGGCCGCTGGATGGTAAAATTGAGTTAGCTCTTTGCCCGCCGTTATAGTTGATTTCCTTCTAACCTTGTTGAATTTGCTGCAGATTCTCCGGTGTGTTCGAAAACTCAATTTCGAAAAAAAACCTTTGCAAATGGAGCAACAAACCATATCAATAGCTTTTTTTTTATACTTTTTTTGTGCATTTCTTGGCACAATTAATATGCCGGTGTTTATGGATTTACTTGTATTGTGCACAAAATCCCCTTCTTTCCTCAACTTTTCCAAGATTTTCATTCGAGCACTACTCTTTGCAGGCAGCCTGCTCGCAGTTTTTATTTCACTCTCGGACTTATGTTTCAAAAGCAAATGCCTTCCAATTTGAGTTTGCAATGAACCGCAAAATTTGCAATAATGCTTTTTCTTCACTTTGCCTGTAAGGGGAACCGTGACCAGATTTATATTAAGAGGTTCCTCTATAATTTGTGTGCTTTGCTCTAATGCCGAGCTTATATCGGTGTCTGGAACGTATTGTGAAGTAGACGTATTTTCTTGGTTCAATGAGGTTTCAACGCTTGTATTGCATTTAGAAGTATCTGCAGTAATTAAGCTAACATCCACCAAACTACATTTTTCTTGAGAAATCCCTTCGTACAAAAACGTCGAGTTGAAATTTATGTTGGAGGAAGACGTTGATGTCGTTAAACATGGCTGAGTTGATGACACATTAACAAGATGATCCTCCCTATTGTTCAGGTGGACGTCCTGAACAGACCCTGAGGTAGTTATAATACCTGGAGTATCCTCTTCAATGCGCATGCTTTTCTCAAGAGATAAATTACATTCTGGATCCAGAATAGTGTCATAAGTAGATAAATCATCTTGGTTTGTTGGAAATCTAATGGCGTCATTGTCCTTTTTAGTAACTGCAGAAATTAAGCTAATATCCAATCCAGATTTGTCCTGGGAATCCAAGTAAATTGAACTTGTCGATCTTGAGTTTATATTGGAAGAGGACGTTGATGGTTTAGGAGTTAAGTGGCTTTCAGGTACTGGAGGTATAATAACTGAAGGATCCTCCCTAATGTTCAGGTACTTCTCTCTTGACGAGCATAGCTTGAAGTTCTGAACCAATCCTAAGGTATTTGTAATGCCTGGAGGATCCTCTTCAGTGCGCATGATTTTCTCAAGAGATAAATTACATTTTGGTTTCGGAATAGTGTCATAAGTAGATAAACCATCTTGGTTTATTGGAAATCTAATAGCGGCATTGCCTTTTTTGGTATCTGTGGAAATTAAGCTAATATCCAATCCAGATTTGTCCTGGGAATCCAAGTAAATTGAACTCGTCGATCTTGAGTTTATATTGGAAGAGGACGTTGATGGTTTAGGAGTTAAGTGGCTTTCAGGTACTGGAGGTATAATAACTGAAGGATCCTCTCTAATGTTCAGGTACTTCTCTCTTGACGAGCATAGCTTGAAGTTCTGAACCAATCCTAAGGTATTTGTAATGCCTGGAGGATCCTCTTCAGTGCGCATGATTTTCTCAAGAGATAAATTACATTCTGGTTTCGGAATAGTGTCATAAGTAGATAAATCATCTTGGTTTATTGGAAATCTAATAGCAGAATTGATTTTTTTAGTATCTGTAGAAATTAAGGTAATATCCAATCCAGATTTGTCCTGGGAATCCAAGTAAATTGAACTCGTCGATCTTGAGTTTATATTGGTGGAGGACGTTGATGGTTTCGGAGGCAAGTGGGTTTTAGGTATTGAAGGTATAACAAGAGAGTTCTGAAACAATCCTAAAGTATTTGTTATACCTGGAGGATCTTCTTCAGGCGACGAACATAGGTCTAGTTTCTGAGCAGTGTTTATAGTAGACAAATTGTCCTGGAGGAAAGGCTCTCCTACTTTTGCAAAATCTGCCGCAATCATGCCAATATTACTGCATTTGTCCTGAGTTCGATGACGGTGTGGTTTTTTATTGCAGGATGACTTTGATGGAGGTAAGCAGTTTTTTGATGTTGGTGGTGAAATTAAAACTGGAGTATCTGATTGTTTTACAACTTTTGTAATATCAGCAGCGATCATGACGACATTCAGACTAGATTTGTCTTGGTTAACCCCTTCAAACAAAAGTTTCCAAGTTTTAATTTATGTTATTTTGATCTTTTTTATTTTGGTCACAAAATTATTTTATTTTATTGTTGGATTTACGTCAAGTGTAGACCAATGGATTTGTTTTCTATATCGTAGAAAATCAGAACAACAAAAACCCTTTAGAAAGTTTAGGCAAATTTGTTGTGCAAAAAGCACTGTGCAGGAGAAATTCATCCCATTTGTCTAAGCTGGAAGTAAATCCAAAAACAAAATGAGTTTAAGGGGTCGATTATGGATGGTAGCTAGGGTTTTGCAACGTGAATTCCCGAGCCGGGAAATCCCGGGAATTCCCGTATTTTTTTGGACGGGAATTCCCGAGAAATTTTTTAATTTTTCCCGGGAAAAACGGAAAATATTGATATATTGGTATTTTATTAATTTGTATACCCTCCACCATAGGAAGAAGGTATACCAATTTCGTCTTTTCGTTCGTAGAACCTGGAAATATTCGTTTAAACCCCACTAAGTACATATACATATATTCTTGATCGTCATGACTTTTAAAGTCGAACTAGCCATGTCTTTCCGTCTGTATGTCTGTCGAAAGCACATTAACTTCCGAAGGAATAAAGCTGGGCGCTTGAAACTTTGCACAAATACTTTCTACTAGTGTAATGTAAATAAGCTATATCGGTCCATATAAATCGATCTTGGATATTTACTTCTTGTGCCTCTAGAGAGCGCAATTGTAATCCGATTTGATTGAAAATTTGCCTGAAGTGTATTGTTTTGACTTCCAACAGCTATGCTATGTATGGTCTAAGTCGGTTTCTAACCTTATATAGCTCCAATATAAACTGATCTCCCGATTATATTTCTTGAGCCTCTTGCATAATAAATTCTACTATGGTCTTCAACTTCCAAACAAAGCATGGTCCGAATCGGTCTATAACTTGATATAAGTTCAATAGCGTGTCAATTTTTATTCATTATCCTTTGTTTGCCTATAAAGAAATACCGGATAACGAACTTGACTAATGCGATCCAAAATGGAGTGTATATAAGATTCGGGCCGGCCAAACTTAGCACGCTTTTTACTTTTTATCAATAAAACCTACTTGGTAGAATGCGAAAGAACATTTTCCATTGCTGGAAATTTTTCACTAAAACTAGAAATCTTATGTCAAGTAAACTTCTAAACGCCTTGGTTGTAGTAAAGGCACATTATTTTAAAAACATCTGAAATTATTGTAAAAAACAATATCTTTTAGCGAAAACAAGTAAATATTTTTACCTCCACGTTGAACGCCAATTTTGCTAAATTTTTTAAAATAAAAACTATTTTTCTACCTCGATTTTGTGTTTTTTTGAATGAAAATAATAAATCCAAAAAATTCCCGGGAATTCCCGGGAACCCGGGATATAAGAGTTTTTATTTCCCGTTTTCCCGGGAATGAAACAAGCCGGGAAATGCAAAACCCTAATGGTAGCGCAACTAAAGTTGCGTTGCCAAGACATAAAACCATGATTTTTCCCAGTTTCATTCAATATCAGTGTTTTGAGCGTTCAGCTATTAAGTAGATTTGAAAAACATATGCAATTTAATACAGAAATGGAAATTCCTATAACAAATTTGGCCATTGTCAACTTAACTGAAGTTGGGTTGCAATCCATAATCGACCCATAGATTTAAATTTAAATTTAAGATTTACTGACATACATATGTACATATATAGATAATCATTAATAATTTGCACTTATAAAAGAAATAAGATTGTATTTTTATAATGCTTAAGTTGTTTGCCAAATTTCTTTAAAATAACCGTGAGTTTCAAGACCAAATTCATTTTATATCAGCCCTGTTCCGGTTTCCGAATTCGCAAAACGCAAAATATTATTTTGCTTATATTTTATAAACCCCTTCCTTTAAAGATTTGAAATCACTTGAGGTTGCTCTAACTATATAGAGCTTTGATTAGAGTATGCATTCAAACATCGACGTTAAGAGGTTTGCAAGAAATAAGGCAAAGAAATTCTTTCGTTTTGCTTTTTCGAAAACCGGAACAGGCCTGAATATAATTCTCTCAAATTACTCTGTTTTTCGTAAGATCATATTTTAATATACCAACCATGCAAGGAACCCAACTATCTAACTGGTGGCGAGTGTCTCTATACATATGTCAAGGAGCCTGGGCTCCATCCTACTTTCCGGAGGCAGTGGACTGTCCTCGAATTCAGGCCCCATTTCGAGCATACGACCCTATGTATGCTACTTAGTGCCCAACATCTGTGAGCCTTTTTTAATACGCTACAGAATGTGACACTTCCAATTCAGTTTTCTGCCCAAGATCACACCTAAGTACTTGAACTTGTCAGATATCGAAATCGTTCTATTGAGGAAAAGTGGTGCGTCAAATTGGCCCACCTATGTATTCCTCGTGAACAAGCAGATTTTGGTATTTTTTGGGTTGACATTGAGACCCCTAGGTCTAGCCCAGTCGTATGCCATCTGCAAGACCTTTTCGGCCCTCTGTATAGTTGGTTCGGATCCTTACCCGTTAGAAGTATTATAACATCGTCTGCATAGCAGACGGGTTCAAATCTCCCCTCCGTCAGCATTCGTAATAGGTTATAAATGGTGGTCACCCATACGAGTGGCGATAAAATGTCCCCCTGTGGCGTGCCCTGTGCCAATTTCTCCCTTATATTTATGTCATGGGACCAACAATTTATCCACCTGTTCCTTAGCATATGATGTATAAGGACCAGTCTATAAGGACCCGGTCCACCCGGTACTGGTCTAAGGATTGGATCTGTGTGTCGGTCCGCACTTTGTTAAAAGCATCCTCGATGTCAATGCATACCGCCAATGTGTACTTCTTGGCATCTAAGGATTCTTCTATTTTAAGCACAACCTCGTACAGAGCGGTCTCCACCGACCTTCCCTTGACATAGGCATGCTGTTTGTATTTGAGCAGTTCGCTGGATGTTCTACTTTTTATCATGGTATCCACAATACGTTCCATGGTTTTGAGTAGAAAGGCCTCCTGCCAGGCTTTCGGAGTATATGCAAGTCTTAGACACGCTGTGAAAATATTAGCCAGATGGGGAGCCAAATAGTCGGCCTCCTTCTGTACACCCAAAAAAATTAGTCTGCTGATATCAGCAAACACTGTCTGCTGCTATTAAATTAAAAATTAAAAAAAATTTGTAGGAAATTTGAAAAAACTTTAACTTATATGCTTGTAACATTGACAAGTAAGATGGAATATACAAAATTTTGAAATGTTTACGACATTTTTGAGCCTTTTTCAACTTTTTAAATTTTGAAAACAGCAGAAAATGTTACTTGTTTCAGCAACAAATTACTGCTTTCCCATTTTCAGAAGACTTTCTGCTGTTTCAGCAAACATTTTTACTGTTTTTATTAACAAATTTCTATGAGTGTATTAACGTCGGAAATATTCCTTTAGGTCCGGGTGACTTGAAAGGTTTGAAGCTCCTCAGGACTTTCTTTACCATAAATTCTGTGAGGATAATCCTTCGAGCACTCCCATCATTCCCAGATTCCTGTGTGTCTATGAGTCCCGTCGTATCCTGTGGATAACGGGTTTTTATCAAAAGCCTCAACATATCCTCCGTTATCTCTGCTCTCACTCCCATGTCGTCCACTAACGTTTCAGTTTGGACAAGGGTTTTTGAGAGAAACTTTTTCATTTTGACGGCGTCATTAACGCTAAGGACCTGAGAGGAGAAAAGCCCCCAGGAGGCACGCTTTGCCTTTCTGGTAGTCTCATTGTATTCCTTGAGACGTGCATAATACATATCCCAATATACTACGTGCTCTGTTATAAAGTCTGCAGACCTCTTTCCCTTTATTGCGAATCTCCCCGGTCATCCAGGGTTTTTCTTGGGCTGATGTCCTTTCTCGAAGTGGACAACTATCTTCGAAAGATAGTTCTATTGACATTATCGTCAATGTCTTCTATGCTTGGACAATCTACAACTGTTATAACAACTATGTTTCTCGCTGTTTAAAATTTCGGAGAAAAAAGAGCGGAAGCAATAATATTGACTGTAATTTGTACGAGTGCCAAGGGATTTTTCACTGATTCCGTAAATTCTGGGTAAGAAAAGGAACTTTTGTCATGTCATCAATCGGGAAATAGGGCTATATGGCAGCTACATACAAACATTTGCGGATATAATCCATACTCGGATGTGAAGAGTTCCATGTTACTCACTGTTACGGCGAAAATGGATAATAAATGCAAAATACGATAAAAGTAGAAGAATTCTTATCAGAATATAGTTATAAAGGGTGCAAATTCAAAAATGCATTACATCGTCTACGCTGGTGATATGTAGTGGGGAAAGGCGGCTTCTATGAGTAACTATATGTTTGAATAGCACCTGCTTAATGCTTTTATTCCACACTCACCGTTTCCAAAGAAAGTATGTATGTATATGACGGGTTTATGCTGTTCTATTATCCATTTTTTCACATTTCATCCTGTGGAGTTATTCCGTTTATATCTTGTTTTGAAACCGTCCCCTATCACTGACTCCTTTGGGTAAAAGATTAGCAATCAATAGCCTATTAAACCAAACACACATTACTCGTGTGTTTAAACCAGCCTCAAGGATATTTATGTTTGTTTTTTTGTCGTAGTAATACACGCATTTTGGGAGAATCCTGCAACTTTATTATTAAAACGGCGCTTTCGTTAAACGTATTTAATCAAAACATCCATGCGATGACATTACTGTTATCGATAACTAGGTTAAATTTACAAAAACTCCATAGGCTATACCTGGTACAATTAAGAAGGTAAAGACAACATTTGCCTAGTCCTGTACAAGACAGTACGAAAGACAAATACGTTTGCGCATTCATAGGTTGTGGATAGTGACATTCTACGAATACGGAGTAGTTGCAACTGCAATCGCGGACAATCGGCATTGGGAGTAGAGAGTCTCAGTGAGAGGTCGGGCGGCGCCGGCTTTTGCTTAAATGCTTAGTGCAAATGATGCTCGATATGACAATGCGGTTTTTTGACGCCTTTAAATAACTAATGGCCATAAAGTTCTTGCTGCGATTGGTCCTACTGGCCGGTACGAGATTGCTTTCCTATAGTGATTGACGAGGATCGCCACAACCACATACAAATGTCGTTACTACAACAACAATCAATTTCAACTTTTTTTTGTAAATTGCAAATTTTGCCCATGAACATTCCATTAAGGAACAGGGGCAAACTTTTTCTTACAAACACATATTCATTCACATATTATTCATTCTGTGCTGCCTCACGTGAATTAGTGTTTTTAGTCGTCAAAATTACAAATTAGTCGTCAAATTATTATTATCGTATTGTTATGTTGTTATACACTTAGGTTAATTATACTGTGTAATACGAATTTCAGGCCGAGTAGGCTTAGTATTACTGAATAAAAAAAAAATATTGTTTAACTTTAGCGAGTTTTTAACTCGCTCATATATAGTGCAGGGCCATGAAATATGAACGAAAATGACATCTATCTAGAACTTCGTTATCCTGGATAGATGTAATTTTCATACAAATTTCATTGAACTGCACAAACACATCCAATATTAATTAAAAGCTTGTTTACACAGAAACACCTCTATAGTCAATGGCAAAATAAAACTAAACCAATTATTTATGAAATGAAGTGAACATATCCTAATAAATTTTATTTGACTTTTATGTTCTCACATGTTTTTCAAATTTTATTTATAAACTAGCGTCCCGGTGGTAGGCTTCGCCACACTCGTTTTTGAAGTCCGCTTTTTAGTATAGGACTTCTGAAAACCTAGGTAGTCACTCAGTTTATAAAGTTATCAAGTTTTCTAAAAATTGCGCATAAAATTTCACATTTGAAAAATGAATGTTCGTTTCAAATATTATAAAATTCCTACAGTTCCGATTTGTTATTACCCAGATTTGCAATATGGATGAATATAAGGTTTTACCAAATTGTTACTGTTCCTATCTGCTATCATTCAAATTTTATAAATGGGAGGTAATATAAAATATAACCAAATTCCTACGGCTCCCATCTACTATCAACCACATTTTATAAATGGATGGTAATAAAAAATATTACCAAATTCCTACAGTTCCTATCTACTATCATCCACATTTGATAAATGGATGTTCCTCTAAAATATTACCAAATTCCTACTACTCCTGTCTACTATCAACCACATGAAGAGAAAGTACCAAAATGGTACCAACTGCGGTACTAAACGTACGTTTTCTCCCGCCGCCAATTTTTTTTTTTAATTTTTTTCTTTTCACCTTTATCATTTTAGACCATATGTGTTTTAAGTCAAATTTCCAAATTCTACCTCTATCTATCCGTCCTGTACAAAGTTTACCAATTTCGTACCTTCTTGGTACTATTTTTAGTACCTTAATGTACAAATTTTTAAAAACTCTTATAGTCACCTAATTTAGGTTGCCATGGTGAACCTAAGTTCTAAAATTCAGAGCTCTAGCTCAATTTACAAAGAAAGTACCAAATGGTACCAATTTTGGTACTAAACGTACTTTTTCTCCCACTTCCGGTACGATTTTTTTGACCAGATCTTATTTTTTCGAGACGCTCTTTAATTTGAGCCCAAAATCATTCGCCTAGCCCTCTCCGTTCGCGCTGGGCAAAAAAAGTACCATTTCGGTACTTTTTCGTACCTTAACGTACGAATTTCGCCAAACCCAGCCTTATACCGTGCCTTTGACCCAAGACCAACATTCGTGCAAAATTTCATGATTCTAGCTTTAGCCGTTTGGGCTGGGCGATGATCAGTCAGTCAGTCAGTCTGTCTGTCAGTCAGCAATCAGTCAGTCACGCGTCTCTTTTATATATATAGATTACAAATATTTATATTAATATTTTTGCGTTTCATTTTTACTCTTCATGTCTTGTTTATCCAATATAAAAAAGCAACAGAAAATCGACGAATGTAAAAGTACGTTTACATTGGCCACTAAATCCGGATTTAATGGCTCGATCACCTGTTTCCCCTTTATAAAATCAGCTGATGAGAGCCTTAAATCCGGATTTAGTGGCCAATGTAAACGTACTTTAAGTTTTATGTATCGTGTAAACTCCGCTTTGAGTTTTGCCAGGTGTAATCGTATAAACAAACTTTAATAATAATCGATAATAACAAGAAACATTAGTACTGACATCGCACAAAATGTTGTCAAAAATAGACGTCTAAATTAATATTTCATGCTAAAGAGCTTATTACTCTTAATTTAATTTTTCTTGTGATGAAACGCATTGCCGCTTGCATGATAGTCGTCCTGTTGTTTCCAATAACGAAGAGAAAGCGATTATTTGAATCGACAGCAATAGTTCATATTATTTAATGTTTTGTCGTAACCACATTATGTGGAGGTGGCGATCCTCATCAATCCCCATAGGTGAGCAAGCTCGTTCCGATCCAAAGGACCGATCGCCGCAGGAACATGATGTCCATTGGTTATTTAAAGGCGCCAATAACTCGCCTTGTCATATCGAGCATAATAGGCACTCAGTATTTTTGCAAGGGCCGGTGCCTGAGACTCCACGCGATACCGCTGATTGTCCGCGACTGCAGTTGCAGCTACTCCGTATATGAATCACCCAACTATCCGCAACTTGTGTACGCGCCCGGTAACTCCCAGCTGAGTGCCACAATAGGTGCTCAACCTTTTATAACTCCTCCTCATCCCCACAAATCAAGCGTAAGTCCGACGCCAAAGTCCTGATATTGCAATGGTTTGTCAGGACTCTTATTAGTGAAAGTGGCAGCTCCACCATATCTAGGAAGGGTCCCTTAAACACACCAAGTTACTACATATTGGTGAATAGCAAGGCGTATTTATAAGGTGTGCTCATCGGCGAATTGCTACAACAAAGCATCTTTTTGGGAACTCGATATGTCAAAACTTGTAAGCAAGGCGAATAAAATTCGATTCGCCTTGACATTTCAAATTTAAGGCAAATTTGATTCAGCCAATCAGAGACCCAGAAATTAATTTATATTTAAGTGTCAAAGCAAAACAACAAATTTAAAATTTTTTAAATTTCCCATTAGCTCCAAAGGCTTTCCCTACAAAATCACCAAGATAGCAGGGTTAACTAATGTTCACTATATAATAGCGCTGGACACATGGAGAGGCGAACTAACACAGGATTTGCATTTCTTTCGGCAGCTATTCCTCCTCTGATACACTTAGCGCTGTTGCGCAGAAATAGGTCTCCTACATACACTTAAATACTGAAATATTTGAAATGTAGCCATTTTAAAGGTTATTGTTTTTAAAGCTCCTATTCCTATTTCGTAACCTCCTAGTGGGAAAAACAATAAGGCGTGCTTAAAACAGGCCCGATAACAGCTCTTGAAGGCCTTCTAATAGAAGGACCGTATGCCTCCCAAAATGAAGTTTCCAAGAGGACTACCTTGTAACTTCTAAATGTTTGACAAGGGATGCCTCTCCCGTCTTTATGCATTCCTTCTGAAGTACCCCATAAAATATATGAAACACATGTGAGTGTCTATTGGACTTCTGATGTTTTTAAGTACTTGGAAAGTACTATCCTGGCAATGTCACACAATGTTAAAAAGATATGAACAAGGAAAGGGAAGATCAGGCCTCGCGGATGCAAAACAAGGAATGATATCAGGCCTCTAAGTCGCCGCATTTTTCCGCTGGGCTGTGGTCATGACCGGTAGCTATCAGCTTCTATTAATTGAACATACAAAATCATACAAACACACAAAAAATTTAATTTTGAATTTTTAAAAGTTTAATTTCGCACGGCGAATTCAAAATTGTTTTGACATCTGCAGTTCCATCAGCTGTGCTGATGCGCACACCTTATAAATACACCTTGGGTGAATAGCATATCAAATTTACGGCAAATTTACTTCAACCAATCAGAGCAAGAAGAATGAAGTTTATTTATTTATGAGTGTCAAGCTAAAAAAAAAAACATTTAATAATTTTCAAAATTACCCTAAGCTCCAGAGACTTTACCAACAAAACCACCAAGATGATAGGTTTAAATAGGAATATTGTGACTAGAACCCAATCACCACAGGACGGTTACCCTTCATGAGAACCCCTTTTTGAGGCTAATAAATATTTGTGGGATTTTCAGGTCATTTGAAAAGCAAGAGGTTAAAGTTTGTTGGTTACGAGGATGGCTTTTTTTATATTGGTGTGTGGCCGTTAAGAGTGCATATAGTATGCTGCCAAGATTGGCCAATGGACTTGAATGAACTAATCCAGGAGTTGTGGAAATGAGGAGTTATTTACGATTAAGCAAATATTGTGGCACTGAGTTGCGGGGAAAGTGCATGATTGAAACATAGATATTAATAACAAAATGTGTCATGGTAGTGAAACCTAGAATGCACCTCAAGCACTTGGGGTGCTGTTAAAGAGACCATGTTTACACATACAGAGCAATTGGCCTGTTCATGGTAAGTTATGCAACGCCATTGTGGGCTCGTCAACTATGTGACACACAGCGGCACAATGAGTGCTCAACTATAACTATAGTGCTCAACTCAACTATAACTATAGTGCTCAACTCAACTATAACTTCTTATCATCACAAATTTAGAGAAGTCCGCTTCTCTTTTAGGCTAATACGATGCGGATGTTTTGCTGGACAAGAAATTGAACTTCAAATTCAACATTACGGAATGGGCAAGAAAGGCCACTCTTGCCCTATATACCTGCAAAAGAGCCATTGGCAAAGTGGGGGGTTTAAACCGCGCGTCATGCACTTGGTGTATACTGTAGTTTGACGGCGCTTCAAAAGTCCACCCTCTGTTCACCCGGCACGGGATGACTATGAGCACCACACAGGTTGGAACCCTCAGCTCTGATTTGTGTGCTGTTCATCGTCATTACGAAAAGCTCAGCTGGGAGCTACCGGGCGCGTCCACAGGTTGCGGATAGTGGAATGCTCCATATACGGAGTAGCTGGAGCTACAGTCGCGGACAATCAGCGGTATCGAGTGGAGAGTCTCAGTGAGAGGTCGGTTGGCGCCGGCTCTTGCATAAATACTGAGTGCCTATGATACTCGATATGACAAGGCGAGTTATTGGCGCCTTTAAATAACCAATGGCCTAAACGTTCCCGCGGCGATCGGTCCTTTGGACCGGAACTAGCTTGCTCACATACGGAGCTTGATGAGGATCGCCACCTCCACATACCAATGTGGTTACAACAACAACCCTCTGTTCAATACTCAACCGGATCCAAAGGATGGCTTGCTTGAGCATCACAGCCGCACTGAGGACGATACCATCTGATGCACTGAAGGGCAACGAATGGTAGATGGTCACGAAGAGGCCTGAGCATTCCAAAATTATGTGGCCTAATCTAGACTTGAAGAGGTCTACTGCTTTCCTGTCACTGGCTAGAGCAGAAGTCTCAGTCAATGTGTCCGTCATGACAGGTCACTGTCTGATCGGAAACCTGCTGACAGACTGAAGGTTGCCACCAACGACTTTTGCCGAAGCTATGAGGAAAAAGAGACAATAGAACATCTGCTGTGTGTGTGTCCTGCACTGACAGTCTAAAGAAGTTCCATTTAAGGTTCTCATTTCTTTGAGAACTTGTCCGACTTAGCGGAAGTGAACATTCGCAAGATGTTAGGCTTTTAAAGCCATCTGGATGGTTCAACGTTAGGAACTAGAAGGCATATTCCTTCTCATGTTCCTGTGGTATCACAATGGAAGAAAACGTCTAAGTGAGTCTGATGGCAGACTGCCACTCTAACCTAACCTAACCTATCTTTGGAAATGACATAAAAAAAGCTGATTTTTGGATGATCGTGTGCAGCCAAAGCCGCATGGTACGTGATTCAACCTTGAAAACGCATATGGGCGCATTAGATTGCGTAAGTACGCATTCTGTGCATGGTATGTAACTCCAGTGTTAGAGCTAATGAGAATTGTGTGCATTTTTCAAATTTATTATTTCCTCCTTTTACATTCAAAAATAAATAAAACTTTTTCTGATTGGTCAAAGCAAATTTCTCGAAAATTTGAGATGTCACGAGCAAGGCGTATTTAATAAGGGGGAGCATCGGCGAATTGGTGTATGGCCGTTAGTAGTACATGATAGATGAAGTTAGTGCTATCCACCAATATGTCCTAACTTAGTGTTTAGGGGACCTCTCCTAGATATTGTGGATCTGCCACTCTCCCTACTGAGTCCTGAGAAGCCATTGCAATGTCAAGACTTTGACGTCGCGCTGGACATATGGCAGATTTAGGCTTGATTTGTGGGGATGACGAGGGGTCATAGAAGGTTTAGCACCCATAGTGTCACTGCCCTGAAATTGTAGGGGTAGGTGCTTTAAATGGCAGATTGGAGGAAACTTCTCCAGACCGCCTAACCGCCGTATTGTCATGCATGTTGGCTTCTAATCTTCTTCATTTTAATGTCTGGTTTTGTACTGAGGAACTATTAAAATTATTCAATTAATAGAACAATCATAAAACACAAAAAATTAAATTTTGAATTTTTGAAATTTAATTGACGTTCCATGAGCTGTGCTGATGTGCCCGCCTTCTTAAATACGCCTTGGAAAGACTAATTTAATACGCCTTGTACCTTGGTTTCGAGTTCTCAAAAAAGGTTCGGATAAAAATAAGTCGTATTGGAAAATGTTTTGTTGTTTTACTTTAGAGTACGTCTATGAGTAAAAATATTTGAAAAAAAATTGACATCTATGTTATACATTTACTATGAATACTACTTTAATTTTATATATGTATGTATATTTACTTACTGCACTTAACTTGAGTTTGCGGTGCTTTTATGTTATTTGTTGGGACGTGTTTGGTTGGAAAATTTTCTTTCTTAGTTGAATGGCTTTCTCTTTCATTGTTTGGTCGACCATTATCCTCTTTTGATGTGTATAATTTTTCTAAGGAAAGTGAAATATGTAGACAAACCAAATTGAAAATTAATTGATTGATATTTTAAGTATTCAGTACAAAAAACAGCCGTATTCACAAAAAAACATGTCTATAAATTGAAAATATGTATGGCGGATGAAAGGAAAACGTTTTGACCGAACTGGGTAAATGTAAAAATGCAAATTTTGCCCATGGACATTCCATTGAGGAACAGGGGCGAACTTCTCACAGATCAATGAGTGCAGTCCGATTCAAGTTTAAGCTCAATGATGGTAAATGGTAAATGTGAAGACTTTCAAAACAGTCTAAGGCGAGGGCGTCGTAGATTGATTATATGTTTTTGAATGAGAAATTTTAAAATCAGTCTATTAATTAAAAGGTGAATAGTATGTAAAACTGATTTTAAACCTATAATAAACACTTTTTGTAAATACTGCTGTTTAAATAAGAAAGATTTGTAATAAATAAATACGGCTTTAATTGATGTAACTACTTACCGATTTTAGTTTCAATGTCAGGTGTAATTTTGGAAATTGTGCTTTCGTCTTTGTTTAGACGACTTTCTTCCTCGTTAGATGGGCGACCTCCCTCATTGATTGATTTAGTGCTTAGCGGCTTTGTTTTTTGTAAGTGGCCTAAAAAGTTAAAAATCTCGTAAATTTTTGCTGATAGATATTTGGTAATAGTTAAATGAAATATAACTTACCCTTTTCTT
Organism: Stomoxys calcitrans; assembly: GCF_963082655.1. NCBI lineage: Eukaryota > Metazoa > Arthropoda > Insecta > Diptera > Muscidae > Stomoxys > Stomoxys calcitrans. The sequence continues at coordinate 160,845,487 of NC_081554.1, read as the reverse complement.
CCTGATGTTTTCTTTCATTTATAAAATTGTAATTATCTGTTAAATGAACATAAAGAGTTTTAATTTCTTTTAATGCAACTATTATGCAGAAATATAATATATAAGTTGGCATAATGATGGTCATACTTACTAGATTTGCATACAACAAGTCCAACGTGCCTTTTTCCCCCTTTTTGGAATATAACACTTCTGGTTCCATTTCCAGAAATGCTTTTCGATTCAACCACCAACAAATGTTGGTTGGTGGTTCTTATCAATGAATACATCTGTAATACGGATTTTAATATAAATGGATTAGAAACAAGTAAAAAGGCATTAAGTTCGGCCGGGCCGAACTTAGGATACCCTCCACCTCGGGTATATATGTAAACCAGCTTATGAGTCCAATACCTTAAATCAAAAGATCGTTCTGTATGACAGCTATATCAAAATCTGAACCGATCTGAGCCAAATTCAAAAAGGATGTTCAGCGTCAAAGGTGGGAATGTAATCTCTTAGCTACAATAGTCCCCAACTTCATTATAGATGGGTCAAACAAGAAGATTCAACTAAAAAAAAGGGGTTGATCCTTTTTTTGAAAAAAAAATACCGTTTTGTGACCCTTTTTTCAAAAAATATACCCTTTTTTGACCCTTTTCCGAAAAATGTCAACGGTAACCCTGGGTCTAATCACGCTCCTGTAGAGCCAGTGGACTGTCCTTGGATTCAGGCCCCAGTTTGAGCCTACGGCCCGTCTGCGTAGTGCCCAACATCTGTAAGTCTTCTTGACGCGTTCCTGAATGTGACACTTCCAATTCAGTTTTTTGTTCAAGATCACTCCTTTATTTGACCTTGTAGACATCTAGGTCTATCCCAGTCGTATGCCATATGCAAGACTTTTTCGGCCCTTCTCCATAGTTGGTTCGGATCCATACCACTTAGAAGTATTATAATATCGTCTGCGTGGCAGACGGATTCAAACCCCTTCACAGTCAGCAGTTCGCTGAATGTCCTACTCTTTATCATAGTACCTACAATACGTTCCATGGTTTTGAGTAGAAAGGACGTAAGGCTTATAGGTCTGTAGGCCTTTGGTGTTGCACAACTGGCTTGGGTATAAATACCACCCTTGCCTCCTGCCAAGCTTTTGGAGTATATGCAAGTCTAAGGCACGCTGTGAAAATATTGGCCAGATGGGGCGCCAAATAGTCGGCCTCCTTCTGTATTAACGCCGGAAATATTTCATCAGGTCCGGGTGACTTGAAAGGTTTGAAGCTCTTCAGGGCTTCCTTTACCATAAATTCTGTGATGCGAATCCTTCGATCACTCCCATCATTCCCAGATTCCGGTGTCTCCGTGAGTCCCGTCGTATCTTGCGCCAGCCGTTGCAGCTCCGACGTGGGTGGCGGTGTCGGAGAGTCGAAAGGTAGATAAAGTGATGCTCCAGGTATGCTCCACAGTCTCCCTGCCTCATCACTGTTGCATCCGACGTCGACAACTCTGGGGTAAATATATAATTCAAATTCCTACGACAAATAACGCAGGTCCTCGTCCGAGTACCTGTGTTAGCTTAGAATAGTTGGTAGTCGAAAAACTTAAGTCAGATGAAATCAATTGTGAGTCACGCGATTCGTGAGTGAGATCCAAATCCAGTCACGTGATCGTGCGTGAGCTTGATTGAATTGAAATTCTTCGTCCGTGAGCATGAGTGCATGAAATCATGCTGACAGAAAGCCCAAATTAATGTGACGAGAATCGCCATCTCCACATCCAAATCAGAGAACTGCATCAGACCTCATGGCACTCTTGAGTGCTTATATGAAAAATACTCAAAGACACTTATTTTGTTTTGCTTGCCACTTAGAAATTAATTGTTTGACTATCAGCACCTGTTCACCGATTTGTGCGCTGTTCATCGTCACCGCGTCCACAGGTTGCGGACGGTTGAAAGTGGCTGCAATTGCAGTCGCGTACAATCATCGGTACAAAGTAGTCCCAGCGATAAGCCGGCCTTCACCGACTCTTCCTAAAAAGCTTCCGAACAAGCTTGCTCATATATGCAGGAGGATCGCTACCACAATAACATTCATAATTTCTTTTAAATATCACATTACTTACCCTTCCTCTTTTGTCCTCTTTTTTTAATAAAAGGATAAACTATTTTTTTAATAAAACGATGGAAGTGCAAATGAGCACCAAAGCCACACCATTGCCGCACGTTTTAACACAGGAAAGAACACTGGAATACTGTATTCAAATTAGAATCAAAACATCAATAATCAATCTATAACATTAATAATTTCTTTTAAATATCACATTACTTACTCTTCTCTTTTGTCCTCCTTATTTTAATAAAATTAAAAACGATGGATGTGCAAATGAGCACCAAAGCCACGCCAATGCCGAACGTTTTAACACAGGAAAGAACACTGGAATACTGTATTCATAATACAATCAAAACCGAGAGTATTCTCGCGAATTTCCACTTCTAGAATGTTCGTTTCGAACGGTAAAATCCCGTTAGAGATAGATATGTAAGCGTATAGAGTAAGTAATTATAGTAGTCGCTGTAATTGGTACCCACAGCTTGACCACTATGCATTCCTTAAATGGGCACTTGCGACGTTGACGGTTGTCAAAACATTACCTTCGTTATAAATATCATTGTCGCCAAAATTGTCTATTCATTGGCTATAACCCCGTTTACATTGGCCACTAAATCCGGATTTAAGGCTCTCGTCAGCTGATTTTATAAAGGGAAAACAGGTGATCGAGCCATTAAATCGAGGTGATCGAGCCATTAAAAATTTAGTGGCCAATGTAAACGGGGTTATAGCCAATGAATAGACAATTTTGGCGACAATGATATTTATAACGAAGGTAATGTTTTGACAACCGTCAACGTCGCAAGTGCCCATTTAAGGACAATTACATTACATAAAACACACATAACACCAACTTAAGGCTGGTACTAACTTCTTTTTCACCGGTGAAAATCCACATTTTTCGCCGGTTACTTCTTTTAGATAACAGACTTTAAAACAAAATAACACGCTGATTTTATTTAGTAGGATATTTTTTCATTACTTAAAGCTATCTCAAATCAAGTAGATTTGGGTTGTAGTGTAAAATCATGTTTACACTAGCATCCAAATCTACTTGATTTGAGATAATCTCCCAAAACCGTTAAAGCACGTTTACATTAAATCCGGATTTAGTGGTCAATGTAAACGGGGTTTTAACACTACGATTAAAGAGATTTGCATTTATCAACAGGGATGTTTTTGAAAGCATTTTTATGGTGATCAGAATTTTTATTGTGTTTAACACATATATTGTGGTCTGCAATTAAATGTGTGAAACGATTTTATTAAATTTAACACCAAATTTTATAAATTCAATAAGAAATTGTCAGATGTTGACAAAAACTGCTGGCAGTGTTGCATTTCAATTTCGAAGGAGGTTTGCTGCAAATCACCTCAAATAAGTAGATTTGCTCACACTCAAAATGTATGGAAAACCTCTTCTTCTTCTTCTTCCCCAATCTGACATTCTAAATGAATGTTAGATTTTATAAAAAGATAGTATTAGACTCTCGGTCTTTGGCACTATCTTTGTCACGTTCCTTTGACGTATTATCATGGAAAACCTCGTCGCAAAACACGAGTTTTGCGAAAGCTCGTCGCAAATCTAGATTTGCTCTAAAGGTGGGTATTAACTTCCTGTTTCACAGTGAAATACCCATGTTTTTCACGATTACTTTTTTGAAAAACTACAAAAATCTCACTAACAAGGTGGGCATTAACTTCCTGTTTCACAGTGAAATACCCATGTTTTTCATGATTAGTTTTTTGAAAAACTACAAAAATCTCACTAATAACATAAAAATTTATTTTATATTGTATCAAAAGTATTGAGGAAATGTCATAATGAATGAAATCTGCATGTTTTTTTGCTTCAAAATCTATTATATATAAAAAGTAATCGTGAAAAAATATTCATTTTCACGGTAAAGGTGGGTATTAAGTTCGTGTTTCACCGTGAAAATGAATATTTTTTCACGATTACTTTTTTAATATAATAGATTTTGAAGCAAAACAAGTAAAAGCGTGCTAAGTTCGGCCGGGCCGAATCTTATATACCCTCCACCATGGATCGCATTTGTCAAGTTCTTTTCCCGGCATCTCTTCTTAGGCAAAATAGGATATAAGAAAAGAGTTACTCTGCTATTAAAACGATATCAAGATATGGTCCGGTTCGGACCACAATTAAATTATATGTTGGAGGCCTGTGTAAAATTTCAGCCAATTCGTTTAAGAATTGCGCCCATTGGGGCTCACGAAGTAAAATAGAGAGAACGATTTATATGAGATCTGTATCGGGCTATAGACCGATTCAGACCATAATAAACACGTTTGTTGATGGTCATGAGAGGATCCATCGTACAAAATTTCAGGCTATCGGATAATAATTGCGACCTCTAGGGGTCAAGAAGTCAAGATCCCAGATCGGTTTATATGGCAGCTATATCAGGTTATGAACCGATTTGAACCTTATTTGACCCAGTTGTTGAAAGTAAAAATAAAATAGGTCATGCAAAATTTCAGCCAAATCGGATAGGAATTGCGCCCTCTAGAAGCTCAAGAAATCAAATCCCCAGATCTGTTTATATGACAGCTATATCAGTTTATGAACCGATTTGAACCATACTTGGCACAGTTGTTGGATATCATAACGAAATACTTCGTGCAAAAATTCATTCAAATCGGATAAGAATTGTGCCCTCTAGAGGGTCAAGAAGTCAAGACCCAAGATCGGTTTATATGGTAGCTATATCAGGTTATGGACCGATGTGAACCATACTTGGCACAGTTGTTGGGTATCATAACAAAACACGTCGTGCGAAATTCCATTCCATTCGGAAAAGAATAGCGCACTCTAGAGGGTCAAGAGATCAAGACCCAAGATCGGTTTATATGGTAGCTATATCAGGTTATGGACCGATTTAAGCCATACTTGGCACTGTTGTTGGATATAATAAAAAAACACGTCGTGCAAAATTTCATTCCAATCGGATAAGAATTGCGCACTCTAGAGGCTCAAGAAGTCAAGACCCAAGATCGGTTTATATGGCAGCTATATCAGGTTATGGACTGATTTGAACCATACTTGGCACAGTTGTTGGATATCATAACAAAACACGTTGTGCAAAATTTCATTCTGATCGGATAAGAATTGCGCACGCTAGAGGCTCAAGAAGTCAAGACCCAAGATCGGTTTATATGGCAGCTATATCAGGTTATGGACCGATTTGAACCATACTTGGCACAGTTGTTGGATATCATAGCAAAACACGTCGTGCAAAATTTCATTCCAATCGGATAAGAATTGCGCACTCTAGAGGCTCAAGAAGTCAAGACCCAAGATCGGTTTATATGGCAGCTATATCAAAACATGGACCGATATGGCCCATTTACAATACCAACCGACCTACACTAATAAGAAGTATTTGTGCAAAATTTCAAGCGGCTAGCTTTACTCCTTCGGAAGTTAGCGTGCTTTCGACAGACAGACGGACGGACGGACGGACGGACGGACGGACAGACGGACGGACATGGTTAGATCGACATAAAATGTCACGACGATCAAGAATATATATACTTTATGGGGTCTCAGACGAATATTTCGAGTAGTTACAAACAGAATGACGAAATTAGTATACCCCCCATCTTACGGTGGAGGGTATAAAAACATGCAGATTTCATTCATTATGACATTCCCTCAATACTTTTGATAAAATATAAAATACATTTTTATGTTATTAGTGAAATTTTTGTACTTTTTCAAAAAAGTAATCGTGAAAAACATGGGTATTTCACTATGAAACAGGAAGCTAATACCCACCTTTAAATACGAACTTAATACCCACCTTTAAGTGTAAACAAGACATAAACAAGACATTACGGTATTTGCCGCTCAAGGTAGATTCTTTGGTGGTCGATTTTTGTTGTTCTGCTAATGACGCTACCTCTTAGTTGTACCATGAGTAATAGTCTTTAAACAGTTACTAAAAATGCGCATGCACCGAATTATGTCTGTTAAAATAAGCTACGGTGGTGTTTGTTTTTCGCTTGTATTTTGTCATCATGCGATTTGTTAATGTTGTTTAATTATTATGTAATTTTAAACGTTTCTTCTAAAGGGCGGAACTAACTTCTTTTTTCGCCACAATTTTCGCTGGTTACTTTTTTTAGATAACAGATTTTAAAGCAAAAAAAAAACACACTGATATCATTTAGTAATCATTGATATGTTTTAGTGTTTGAAAAAAGTAATCGCGAAAAATATTAATTAAGGCTGGTACTAACCTCGTTTTTCACCGATGAAAACTTATATTTTTCGCGATTACTTTTTTGAAAAACTGCTCAATCCCGGCGTGACCATCTTACAATTTTCAGCGGTGGTTATCCCCTCCTAATGCTGGCAACATTTGTGAGGTACTTTGCCATGTAAAACTTCTCCTCAAAAGAGGTGTCGCACTGCGGCACGCCGTTCGGACTCGGCTATAAAATGGAGGCCCCTTATCGTTGAGCTTAAACTTGAATCGGACTGCACTCATTGATAAGTGAGAAGTTTGCCCCTGTTCCTTAATGGAATGTTCATGGGCAAAATTTGCAATTTTTTGCTCAAATGTCAATGATAAAATAACAATTTTATTAAAATTTTACCGTAAGTAATGAGGAAATATCCTACTGAATGAAATCAGCGTGTTTGTTTTCTTTAAAATCTGTTATCTAAAAAAGTAACCAGCGTAAAATATTGCGAAGAAAGAAGTTAGTACCGCTATTAACTTATGAAACAATTTTATTCAAAGTATTGGCTGGTACTAACCTCCTTTTTCGCCGATGAAACCCACATTTTTGGCGATTACGTTTTTGAAAAACTAGTTGTGTTCGTTTACCCAATAATTTGTACAAATTTGCACAAATTTTTACTGGAAGTCGTTCGCGTACTTTACTTGCCAGCAGAAGAGAGCGGGAGAGTGCGTGAGAGCAAACACAATTTTGAGAGTTTGGTAAATGAGAGCTTGCAAATTTCTGCTAGAGGTTTTTTCCCAGCTGCAATTCGCAGCATCGAACAGATGTTTTTTGAAATTCAGCTGTTTTATTGAAATAAATAGCAAAAGAGAATAGAGGCTGTTCTTACTCTCCTGCAAAGTTTTACTGGCAAATATTTACTGGAAAGTAAACGAACACAGCTACTACATAAATATCATGGTGTAACAGTTAAATGTGATCTCACTTGTAAAACAACCACAAATCATATGTTGCAGTCCGCCATCTCGTCATCTAAATGTCATTTCAAAAATGACATTGTTCTCAATACAGCCAAAGAAATTTGCGCTGGTGTGTGTACGTGTGCAGGTAAAATAAGAGAAAGAGAGACACAGTCAAAGAGAACAGGGTTCACTAACAGAAGGTTAGGTCATCTGCCCAACAACAACAAAATCAACTAAACAACCCTGTGGCGATGGTGGCGCAAATTCCCACTAGGCTGTCAAAATTCTTTTAGTTTTTATTTGCATTAGCATGTGTAGCAGCCACAAGATCATCAGATCTATGATTATAAACGTGTAAATTACAAATTAAAGCAACTAAAATGTGAAGAAATTAACAAAATGTGAAAAAATTTAAAATCCAAACAACGTATTTGACGTTCTAGTGGGATTGTAACAACTCTGGAATTGCAAAAAATTCTTTCAGCTGGGTAGGCAGTGCTGCCAGGTCTTTTTCGCAAAAAATCGTCAAAATTGAGAAATAAAATCGTCAAAAATTTTCGGTAAATAAAACTGGTCAAAATCAATTAAATTGTGAGATTTTCAAAGGGTGAACGAGCTAATAGAAAGTTTACCAATGCCCTGACTTCAAAAATATTGGGGGTTAATTAATTTTTTTATTATAGTTTTATGCCCATATTCACAAAACTTAAAGTGGCATTAAAGTAGGCTTATTGACAGATTTCCTTTATAGAACTGTCAAATAAACCTACTATAAGGCTGTTTTAAGTTTTGTGAATACGGGTGTTAGTTTTTTTCCTAAATATATAATTTTTCACAATTTTAATTATGGAAATATACACAAAGAGTAACACGCTAAAGTAATTCAAAATCTACATCGCCCTTAAAACTTAACCATTTTTCACATTAAAATGATACGGATTTGTCACACAAAGTGAGCTATAAAAGACAATTCTGAACTTTTTTTTCTAATTTGAGGCTAATGTCAATGCAAATAGAGCCAGAAAAAAAATCGTCAACTTATAAAGGGATTCAAATCCAAAATCGTCAAGCGTCAAAGTGCCAAATTTTGGATAAAAAATCGTCAAAATGACGTAAAATCGTCACGACTGGCAGCCCTGTGGGCAGGTGACCTAACCTTCTCTTTGTGAACCCTGAAAAAGAACGTTGTTGTAAATAGTTCTGTTCGCGTACATTTCCAATCAAAATTTGCCACTTTGAGTACGCGAACACACGCAATGTTAACACAGAACTGTACCGCAATTCTGTAACTTATAACGAAGTTCGTTTAGTTAAATTAATCGACAAAAAATTCGTTTGCACTAACGATTATGTTATTCTCTAAAGGCCAGTTTACACGATACGTCTGATTGATGATCATTGTGATAGTATTAGTGAAAAACAAAGGTGTATGCGTCACACCTACACATGATCATCAGTCATGGCCAAAAATCAAAATCACTTTGATTTTTTCGATGAATGACGCCTATCGATTACAGTTTACAAAGAAATGTGTAATCAATAATTGGCAGATATTGGAAAACACATTATGTGCCAATTAAAGCAATAAAATGAGAAGTAAACTATGAAAAATGAAATAAAATCAAAAAAAAGGAAAAAATCGATGTATCGTTTTTGGCAAAACCTGTAATCAACACGTACACTCGATGATTGTCAATCAAACGTATCGTGTACACTGGCCTTAATTCCTCATTAAAAGAAATCGTTATCTAGTTTTTCTCTCCGGCAACTCTCCCAAAAACTAAAATAATAAGAAATTCTTTTGAAAGCTTGAAATTCTTCTTTTATTTAATATAAAAACATCACAAACCTAAATAAAATGTACACAATTATTTAGGCAAAGTGTTATCAATACCAATTTATAAAACTTTTTTATATTACGAAAAGAACGCCACCAGGCTTGTTAATTTATTGCACACACACACATATCCTAAATGTTTTAAGAAAAAAAAAAACAAGAGAATAATTGCTCCTTAATCCATTGTAAATAATTATCTTTATTTCTTTCGCCAAAGTAAACACCAAATAATTTTCCATCGTTTAGTTCTCGATTTTCTATACGTTGACGAAAACAGTTGATTTTAACGATGTCGATGATCGTTAAAAGAGGGTACTGAATACCAAATTCTTTAAAATTTCTGCTATCGCTTTTTAACGAAACGATTTTCGATAAAACCCCGTACTGAATTCCACTACGGACATCTAAATACCGTCAAACTGGCCGGCTGCTTTCAGCTGTTCGCGTGAGATCACCTTCATAAATCCACCTTGCACAAATATCAATGATAAAAAAAAACATTTTTATTAAAATTTCGCCGTAAGTAGTGAGGAAATGTCCTACTGAATGAAATCAGTGTGTTTTTTTGCTTTAAAATCTTTTATCTAAAATAAGTAACCAGCGAAAAATACTGCGAAATAAGAAGTTGGTACCGCCCTTATTACGATATCATTCACATTTTATCGTGTTTCAATAAAGTAACCACGAAAAACATGCGTTTTCAACCATAGACGGTAGATACTATAGATATGCCAAGCGACTCTTTTTTTTTGCGCTAGCTGCAAAGATTAGAAATAAACGAAGAAAATTGAGAGAAGAGAGAAATTTTGAGAGTACCGTTAATGAACAATAAAACTTATTTGGCTAGTTTTCAGTCGATTGTGGACACTATTTTGCTTTTAAACATAACATTATTTTTACAAAACATTTGTTAACTTTGTTGTTAGCTTATTTTTGTTAATTTAATTATGTTTTTAATAGTTTTTATGTTCACTGATTTTCTATTTTTTCTCTCTTGAGGTGACTCTTACGAATAGCACAAAAGAAAACGTCAGATTTCTAATCGTTGCAGCTAGACGCCAAAAAAGTGGGAGAGTGAAGACTTATCTTTATATATACATTGTTTTTGTTTTCAACTGTGAAAAGCGAACATAGTACTTACCTGGTACTAACTTCTTTTTCACCGTTATGGGCGGTACTACGTTCGCTTTTAGCGAAATTTTTTCACGACTACTTTTTTTAAATAGTAAATTTAAAGGCAAAAAAACTTTCTGATTTTATTCAGTAGTACATTTCCTTTTAGTTTATGAACAATATTATTAAAATTATTATGTTATCATTAAGATTTTTTTAGTTTTTCGCAAAAGTAACCACGAAAAACATGCGTTTCCAACTGTGAAACCCGAACATAGTACTACCCTTCAGGATTCACTGAATAAGGTTAAGCCAATCAATCAGCCGATATGCTTTTTTTAATATTTGGCAGTACTTGGCATTGAGGATGTCAACTTGTTCTCTTTTTACATTCATTCTTTGTTTACGTTTTCTCCTATATGATGACATTTTCAATCGTCCGATTTGACATCCTTAATGATGTTTATGGGGCCTATCCACTTTGTGTTTTTGCATGTGACCTAACCTTCTATTAGTGAATCCTGACTACCCTTTAAAAAGCACATTTTTTGCCGGTTACTTTTTTTAGATAACAGACTTTAAAACAAAAAACCACGCTGATTTTATTCAGTGGATATTTCTTCATTACTTAAGGTGGGTATTAAGTTCGTGTTTCACCGTGAAAATGAATATTTTTTCACGATTACTTTTTTTATATAATAGATTTTGAAGCAAAAAAACGTGCAGATTTCATTCATTATGAAATATAAAATAGAGTTTCATGTTTTTAGTAAGATTTTTGTAGTTTTTCAAAAAAGTAATCGTGAAAAACATGGGTATTTCACTATGAAATAGGAAGTTAATACCCACCTTTACTGTAAAATTTTAATAAAACTTTTATTTTATATTGATAAATGTGTAGATTTCCAAAAAGTAACCGGCGAAAAATATGGGTTTTCACCGGTGAAAAACAAAGTTAGTACTAGCCTTTAATTTGTACGGTAAAATAATTTGTACGGAACAATTAAAGGTGATCTCATTTGTACAGCAACATAAAAATCATATGGGGAATTCGCCATCTTGCCATCAAGCTGATCGCCGTTTTGCCAACACAAACAAAGAAATTTGTTTGCGTGAGTATGTACGTGTGCAGAAATTGTGCGTACGTGAGCAGAGAATATGAGAGAATAAAGATAACAACAAGACTGATTTATAAGGTGGTCTCTTTTGTACAATAACCACAAAGCATATGTCATAACATCGCGATAAACGAACATGTTGTTGTTGTAGCCACCCTTGCGTGTGGAAGGGGGGTAGCGATCCTTGACCAGCCTCTGAGAAGGCTATATCGTTCCGGTACATAAAACCTTTCGCAGTGGGAACGAAAACGAACATGTACCAGCATTTAGTGTTAATCCATTGTACAATAATAGAAGGTAACATCACCTGCCCAGCTGATGAAATATTGCAATCTCAGAGTTGTACCCAAATACATTCTTATGTCAAATGGTTTGTTTGGAGTTTAAATTGTTTTCAACAAATTGTTTATTTTTCGATATTTTTATTGTTTTAATTTATAATTATAATTTATATATTATTAATCACAAATCATTTAATTTTTTGGCTGCTGCACGTGGATTTGCAAATAAAAACTAGAATGTCAATTTGACAGTGTACAGAAATTTGACAGAAGAGTGGGAAATTCTACCCCCAACCCCACAGGGTTGTATAGTTGATTTCGTTGTTGTTGGGCTCGTGACGCTACCTTCTATTATTGTACAATGTGTTAATCCTACCTTGCCTAAGTATACCTTGATAATTTGAATACTTGAAAACATACCTTCGCAACCATGTATATATTACACAAGCGAGCAAAAATTAAATTTCTAGAAGTTAGAGATGTGGTTTTACTCCAGGAACAAGTATCTGATGTGTGTTTTATGTGACAAAGGCTTGTAAAGCTAAACAAGGCGGAATGTATGCAAGTTATTGCAGAGGAGTTTACGAAGGCTCACCCGCCGTTGTTCCAAAAATACGCTTTAGATTTGTGTTCCTGGGGCCCAAATTTAAAGGTGTTCAAAAATTGTGAAAAACATGTGTCCGCTCTATGATATGCAGTTTTTATCCTTTATTAATAGATGCTATCGATAAGAGGGAATCCAATGATAAAATATAGATTGCGTCGTGTCCGTCTGTCATAATGAAAATTTTCCCATTAACATTCTATTAAAGAACAGGGGCAAACTTCTACATATCATTCGAGTGCTGTCCGATTCAAGTTTTAAACTCAATAATAAGGGGCCTCCATTTTATAGCCGAGTCCGAACGGCGTGCAGCAGTGCGACAGCTCTTTGGATAGAAGTTTATACATGGCTAGTACTTCACAAATGTAGCCAGCATTAGGAGGGTCTAACCACCCCTACAAATTTTTTTCTGATGGTCTCACCAGGATTCCAATCCAGACGTTTAGCGTCATAGGCGGACGCGCTAACTTCTACGCTACGGTGGCATCCATAACATATAAAGCCATGTCCATTCGTCTGTCTGCAGAAATCACGCTACATGCTTTAAAAATTAATATAATTAACTGAAACTTTGCATAGATTCTTTTTTTTTTGTATGTAGCCAGGTGTAGTTCGAAGATGGCCTATATCGGATTATATCTTGATATAGCCCCCATATAGAAGGATCGGCCGATTTAAGGTTTTATGTCCATTAAAGCCACATTTATTATCCGCTGAAATTTAGCACAATACTTTGCGTTTGGCTCCTCAACATTCGTACTTGGTATAGTTAAGATTAAGCTATATTTGGATATAGCTGCCATAAGACCAAAGGCCTGCGCAAGACTTCATTTGGGCTTTCAAAACATACTAACAACCATGAGTACTTCAAGACCTAACATGAGTATTTCAAGACTTTATTTCTTTGTTTAAAATACAATATTGTGTGAGACAATTGAGAACTGAATAAACAGATAACAATTCGTCGCTGTCATGCTATCTTGTTCCGTACGCCACTTTATTATACCCACCATTGAGGGATAGGGGTATATTCATTTTGTCATTCCGTTTGCAACACATCGAATTATTCATTTCCGACTCTATAAAGTACATACATTCTTGGTCGTCGTAAAAATCTAAGACGATCTAGCTACATATGTCCGTCTGTCTGTTGAAATCACGCTACAATCTTTAAAATGGAGATATTCAACTACCGGCACGGGATGACTGAGCATCACGCGGATTGTAGCCCTGAGCTCCGATTTGTGTAGTATTCATCGTCATTACGATAAGCTCAGCTAGGAGCTACCGGGTGCGTCTACAGGTTGGGGATAGTGGAATGCTTCATATACGGAGTAGCTGCAACTGCAGTCGCGGACAATCAGCGGTATCGAGTCGAGAGTGTCAGTGATGGGTGCCGCTCGGCCCTTGCAAAAATACTGAGTGCCTATGACGCTCGAGGCTTAAAGGCGTTATTGGCGCCTTTAAATAACCAATGGCCATTATGTTCCTGCGGCGATAGGTCCTTTGGATCGGGGCGACCTTGCCATCTATAAGAGTTTGACGAGGATCGCCACCAACCTCCACATGCAAATGTCGCTACTACAACAACAACAGAGATATTGAGCTATGCATTTTGCACCGGACTATGACGAAGGTTGGTTTTATTATATACCCGTGGTGGTGGGCATCCAAAGTTCGGTCCGGCCGAACTTAATGCACTTTAACGTGTTTATTTTGAGATGAAAACACTTTATGTTTGCCAAATGCATTGAAATAGGTCATATTTTTTTGCATAATTTAACCTCAATTTGTCGAAAACTAAATGCGATACGTGAAAAAGTGTTCTTAATCTTACACAAACCGTTCCTAACTCAAAAATAGCGAATGGAACAAGATAGCATTAAGCCGACGAATTGTTCACAGGTAACAATTGTTGCCTGTTAACAATTATTATCTGTTTAACTCAGTTCTCAATTCTCATACAATGTTGTTTTTTAAACAAAGAGTTTAGGTCTTGAAATGCTCATGTTAGGTATTGAAGTACTCATAGTTATTATTGTCTTGAAAGCACTAGTAATGGTGTAGCGCAGGCCTTTGATATAGACTTATCTCCCGATTTAGGGTCTTGGGCCCATAAAACGCCTATTTATTATACGATTTCGATGAAATTGGGCGGTGGCTTATATAAATCGTTTCGACTTCTGCGCCTTATATAGTTCAGATCGGTCTATAGTTAGATTTAGCTGCCATATATACCGATCTCCCAATTTAAGTCCTCGGACCCGTAAAGTGAGCTGTGTTAGGCCCTACGACATCCACGTTCAATATGATCTATATCTGGATAAATGTCATATAGAGCGATCTTCCGATTTAAGGTCTTGGGCCCATGAGAGCCGCATTTATTATCAGATTTCGCTGAAATTCGGCATGGTGACCTATGCTAGACTTTTCGACGTCCGTGCCCTATATGGTTCATATCATTCTATATTTAGATACAGCTGCTATATTGTCCAATATTCTGTTTTAGCAACCTGAACAGTGAATTGTATTCATCAGTCCAAATTGGATCATGTTTCCATATAGCTACAATGTGTTCATAATTATGAATTTTTTCAGGTTTATGACCAAAGGTGGTTAACGTATACTATATACGAGATGGTGGGTATCCAAAGTTCGGCTCGGGCGATCCTAAAGCTTTTTTACTAGATGAATACGAATTTCTCAAATTTCTGTGGACGCGCCCGGTAGCTCCCAGCTGAGCTTGTTGTATTGACGATGAACGCCAAACAAATCGTAGCTCGGATTTCCAACTCAATAAGCCGGGACGCACGGGTTGACTATGAGCCCCACAGGTTTTTTTTCGTTGATTTATTTTACATGTTGTGCTACCGTAAATATAATTGTAAACAATGACTGAAATTCAAAGCCGATTGACCATCACGGCGTTAAATGATTAAATGTTGCCAAAAATGTGGCAACAATGTTTTGAGACAAATGTCGCCAAAACATGCAGAAAGTCGCAAGAAAGGTTCACATCATACGATTCCCGAAATGTCAGTAAAAGTTAATAAATTCGAGGTGTGAGGAGTGAAAATTCGACATTTATATAATAAAGGGTGCAAATGGAACCTATATATGCGAAAAAAAGTTGAAGTTTTTAGTGTCGTCATAACATGCGTTTGACAAAAATATATATATATATATATATATATATATATATATATATATATATATATATATATATATATATATATATATATATAAATATATATATATATATATATATATATATATATAAATATGAGAGCTATATCTAAATCTGAACCGATTTCCATGAAATTCACCAGTAATATTAAGAGTCAAGAGAAAATCCCTCCTGCCAAATTTCGGAAGAATCGGTTAAAAAATAACCTTTTTATTGCATTATTACTGAACATATATACGGGAGCTATATCCAGATCTGAACCGATTTTTTCCAATTTCAATTGGCTTCGTCTCTAGGCCGGAAAACATGCCTATACCAAATTTTAGGGTGATCGGATGAAAACTGCTACCTGTACTTTGTACACAATTTAACATGGGAAGACGGACAGACAGACGGACGGACAGACAGACAGACGGACATAGCTAAATCGAATCAGAAAGTGATTCTGAGTCGATCGGTATACTTATCAATGGGTCTATCTCTCATCCTTTTGGGTGACCACAGCTTACCTAAACCGTTGTCTAAGTTACATCCCTCCAAGTGCCTCAAGCCACAAATTCCGCCTATGTTCCTTGACTACTCTGTTTATTTCCAGATTCAGCTCGCTGATTTTGGAGTGAGTGAGGTCCATACAACGAATCCCATCACACTCGTCTGCGAATACCACTGCCTGCGCCAGGAAATTGGACCACACTTCAGGAATTCGACCGGCTGGTATAAAGCGAGCGGCTGCTGCGTTAATGATGTCTCGGAATTTTCCTCTCGGCCACTAGCACATCCGAGGGGGGTGACAGTTTACTGAAGAGGCGATTGGTATACTCTCTGAAGCCAGCCCAATCGGCCTTCTTCTGATTGATAAACGTCCGGCGCTCAGAGGTTATGCAGTCGGATGGTCGGTCGATGGTCAGAATTATGGTGAGGTGGTCTGACCCCAAAGAGATGACGGCTTGTCAGAATACGTCACTCTGAAGCCAGCCCAATCGGCCTTCTTCTGATTGATAAACGTTCGGCGCTCAGAGATTATGAAGTCGGGTGGTCGGTCGATGGTGAGAATTATGGGGAGTTGGTCTGACCCCAAAGAGATGACGGCTTGCCAGGATACGTCACTCAGGAGATGCAATGGAAATGTCAGGAGAAATTTCCTAGTGGGGTTATCCTCATTTATCGTGCAAAACGTGGAGCCTTCAATCTGCTCTTCCAGAGCTATGCCACGTTGGACGTTACCTAGGGTAGAATGCCAAGAAGTGTGATGCCCGTTAAAGTCCCCTAGAACCAGACGATTTTGGCCAGATAGTAACCCCCTTATGTCGGGGTTGTAAGCTTGGCCATTAATTGGGACAAATAAATGACACAGATGTCGAAAAGCCTAATATAAGTCACTTTGTCAAATTTCAGTGAAATCGGATTATGAATGCACCTTTTATGGGGCCAATACTTTTAATCGAGATATCGGTCTACATGGCAGCTATATTAAAATCTGGACTGATTTGGGCCAAGTTGAAGAAGGACGTCGAAAATCCTAACTAAATTCACTGTCACAAATTTCAGCGACATCGGACAATAAATGTGCTTTTATGGCCCCAAAAGCTAAAACCGAGATATCGGTCCATATGGCAGCTATATCCAAATCTGGACCGATCAGAGCCAAATTAAAAAAAGAGTGTGAAAGGGCCTTAGACATCTCACTGTCCCAAATTTCAGCAAAATCGGATAATAAATGTGGCTTTTATGGACCCAAGACCCTAAATCGAAGGATCGGTCAATGGCAGCTATATCCAAATCTGGACCGATCTGGCCCAAATTGACGAAGGATGGCGAAGGGCCTAACACAACTTACCGTCCCAAATTTCATCAAAATCGGATAATAAATGTGGCTTTTATGGGCCCAAGACCCTAAATCGAAGGATCGGTCTATATGGCAGCTTTATACAAATCTGAACCGATCTGGCCCAAATTGACGAAGGATGGCGAAGGGCCTAACACAACTCACCGTCCCAAATTTCATCAAAATCGGATAATAAATGTGGCTTTTATGGGCCTAAGACCTAAGAAGAAATCGGAGGATCGGTCCATATGGCAGCTATATCCAAATCTGGACCGATCAGAGCCAAATTAAAAAAAGAGTGTGAAAGGGCCTTAGACAACTCACTGTCCCAAATTTCAGCAAAATTGTATAATAAATGTGGCTTTTATGGGCCCAAGACCCTAAATCGAAGGATCGGTCTATATGGCAGCCATATCCAAATCTGGACCGATCTGGCCCAAATTGACGAAGGATGGCGAAGGGCCTAACACAACTCACTGTCCCGAATTTCAGCAAAATTGTATAATAAATGTGGCTTTTATGGTACTAAGACCCTAAATCGGCGGATCGGTCTATATGGGGGCTATATCAAGATATAGTCCGATATAGCCCATCTTCGAACTTAAACAGCTTATGGACAAAAAAAAGAATCTGTGCAAAGTTTCAGCTCAATGTCTCCATTTTTAAAGACTGTAGCTTGATTTCAACAGACAGACAATAAATGGCCAGACGGACGGACATGGCTAGATCGTCTCAGATTTTTACGCTGATCAAGAATATATATACTTTATAGGGTCGGAAATAGATATTTCGATGTGTTGCAAACGGAATGAAAAAGTGAATATACCCCACCCTTCGGTGGTGGGTATAAAAAATGAATTAGTTTGTAACACCCAAAAGGATGAGAGATAGACCCATTGATAAGTATACCGATCGACTCAGAATCACTTTCTGATTCGATTTAGCTATGTCCGTCTGTCTGTCTGTCCGTCCGTCTGTCTGTCCGTCTTCCCATGTTAAATTGTGTACAAAGTACAGGTAGCAGTTTTCATCCGATCACCCTAAAATTTGGTATAGGCATGTTTTCCGGCCTAGAGACGAAGCCAATTGAAATTGGAAAAAATCGGTTCAGATCTGGATATAGCTCCCGTTTATATGTTCAGTAATAATGCAATAAAAAGGTTATTTTTTAACCGATTCTTCCGAAATTTGGCAGGAGGGATTTTCTCTAGACTCTTAATATTACTGGTGAATTTCATGGAAATCGGTTCAGATTTAGATATAGCTCTCATATTTATATATATATATATATATATATATATATATTTATATATATAGATATATATATATATATATATATATATATATATATATATATATATATATATATATATATATATATATATATATATATATATATATATATTTATATATATATAAATATATATATATATATATATATATATATATATATATATATATATATATATATATATATATATATATAAATATGAGAGCTATATCTAAATCTGAACCGATTTCCATGAAATTCACCAGTAATATTAAGAGTCAAGAGAAAATCCCTCCTGCCAAATTTCGGAAGAATCGGTTAAAAAATAACCTTTTTATTGCATTATTACTGAACATATATACGGGAGCTATATCCAGATCTGAACCGATTTTTTCCAATTTCAATTGGCTTCGTCTCTAGGCCGGAAAACATGCCTATACCAAATTTTAGGGTGATCGGATGAAAACTGCTACCTGTACTTTGTACACAATTTAACATGGGAAGACGGACAGACAGACGGACGGACAGACAGACAGACGGACATAGCTAAATCGAATCAGAAAGTGATTCTGAGTCGATCGGTATACTTATCAATGGGTCTATCTCTCATCCTTTTGGGTGTTACAAACTAATTCATTTTTTATACCCACCACCGAAGGGTGGGGTATATTCACTTTTTCATTCCGTTTGCAACACATCGAAATATCTATTTCCGACCCTATAAAGTATATATATTCTTGATCAGCGTAAAAATCTGAGACGATCTAGCCATGTCCGTCCGTCTGGCCATTTATTGTCTGTCTGTTGAAATCAAGCTACAGTCTTTAAAAATGGAGACATTGAGCTGAAACTTTGCACAGATTCTTTTTTTTGTCCATAAGCTGTTTAAGTTCGAAGATGGGCTATATCGGACTATATCTTGATATAGCCCCCATATAGACCGATCCGCCGATTTAGGGTCTTAGTACCATAAAAGCCACATTTATTATACAATTTTGCTGAAATTCGGGACAGTGAGTTGTGTTAGGCCCTTCGCCATCCTTCGTCAATTTGGGCCAGATCGGTCCAGATTTGGATATGGCTGCCATATAGACCGATCCTTCGATTTAGGGTCTTGGGCCCATAAAAGCCACATTTATTATACAATTTTGCTGAAATTTGGGACAGTGAGTTGTCTAAGGCCCTTTCACACTCTTTTTTTAATTTGGCTCTGATCGGTCCAGATTTGGATATAGCTGCCATATGGACCGATCCTCCGATTTCTTCTTAGGTCTTAGGCCCATAAAAGCCACATTTATTATCCGATTTTGATGAAATTTGGGACGGTGAGTTGTGTTAGGCCCTTCGCCATCCTTCGTCAATTTGGGCCAGATCGGTTCAGATTTGTATAAAGCTGCCATATAGACCGATCCTTCGATTTAGGGTCTTGGGCCCATAAAAGCCACATTTATTATCCGATTTTGATGAAATTTGGGACGGTAAGTTGTGTTAGGCCCTTCGCCATCCTTCGTCAATTTGGGCCAGATCGGTCCAGATTTGGATATAGCTGCCATTGACCGATCCTTCGATTTAGGGTCTTGGGTCCATAAAAGCCACATTTATTATCCGATTTTGCTGAAATTTGGGACAGTGAGATGTCTAAGGCCCTTTCACACTCTTTTTTTAATTTGGCTCTGATCGGTCCAGATTTGGATATAGCTGCCATATGGACCGATATCTCGGTTTTAGCTTTTGGGGCCATAAAAGCACATTTATTGTCCGATGTCGCTGAAATTTGTGACAGTGAATTTAGTTAGGATTTTCGACGTCCTTCTTCAACTTGGCCCAAATCAGTCCAGATTTTAATATAGCTGCCATGTAGACCGATATCTCGATTAAAAGTATTGGCCCCATAAAAGGTGCATTCATAATCCGATTTCACTGAAATTTGACAAAGTGACTTATATTAGGCTTTTCGACATCTGTGTCATTTATTTGTCCCAATTAATGGCCAAGCTTACAACCCCGACATAAGGGGGTTACTATCTGGCCAAAATCGTCTGGTTCTAGGGGACTTTAACGGGCATCACACTTCTTGGCATTCTACCCTAGGTAACGTCCAACGTGGCATAGCTCTGGAAGAGCAGATTGAAGGCTCCACGTTTTGCACGATAAATGAGGATAACCCCACTAGGAAATTTCTCCTGACATTTCCATTGCATCTCCTGAGTGACGTATCCTGGCAAGCCGTCATCTCTTTGGGGTCAGACCAACTCCCCATAATTCTCACCATCGACCGACCACCCGACTTCATAATCTCTGAGCGCCGAACGTTTATCAATCAGAAGAAGGCCGATTGGGCTGGCTTCAGAGTGACGTATTCTGACAAGCCGTCATCTCTTTGGGGTCAGACCACCTCACCATAATTCTGACCATCGACCGACCATCCGACTGCATAACCTCTGAGCGCCGGACGTTTATCAATCAGAAGAAGGCCGATTGGGCTGGCTTCAGAGAGTATACCAATCGCCTCTTCAGTAAACTGTCACCCCCCTCGGATGTGCTAGTGGCCGAGAGGAAAATTCCGAGACATCATTAACGCAGCAGCCGCTCGCTTTATACCAGCCGGTCGAATTCCTGAAGTGTGGTCCAATTTCCTGGCGCAGGCAGTGGTATTCGCAGACGAGTGTGATGGGATTCGTTGTATGGACCTCACTCACTCCAAAATCAGCGAGCTGAATCTGGAAATAAACAGAGTAGTCAAGGAACATAGGCGGAATTTGTGGCTTGAGGCACTTGGAGGGATGTAACTTAGACAACGGTTTAGGTAAGCTGTGGTCTACTGTTAAGTCACTCTCGAACCCCGTAAGACGGGATGACAGGACCTGAGTCACTTATGCTAGTTGCCGAGAGGAAATTCTTTCTGCTTTAAACCAGCCGGTCGAATTCCTGAAGTGTGGCCCAATTTCCCGGCACAGGCAGTGGTACTCGGAGACGAGCGTGATGGTATTCGTTGTATGGACCCCAATAACCCCAGAATCTGTGAGCTGAATCTGAAAATAAACCGGGTAGTCAACGAACATACGCGGAATTTGTGGCTGGGACACTTGGAGCCATGTAACTTAGGCGCCGGTTTAGGCAAGCTGTGGTCTACTGTTAAGTCACTATCGAACCCCGGTTGACGGGATGACAGGACCTCAGTCACTTTTGGCGAAGTAACTGTGACTGATGCGAAGAGATGCGCCAAGTTGTTCAAACGTCAATTTATTATGCATCCCGAGAGTGACAGGGCAAGGAGGAGAGCCACTCGGAGTATCCGTGGTCTCCGAGCCGATGGGCAGCCATCATAATTTACCGTGGGCGAAGTTACGAATGTCATCCGTGTCGCCAAATCATGCAAGGCGTTGAGCCCCGACGGAATCTCTACATGCATGTCGAAGAATCTGGACTTATCTGGAGTTGAGTACCTTACTACTGTCCTCAAGCTGTCTTTGAACACTCTTATAGTTCCCGATGTCTGGAAAATGGGCAAAGTAATCCCGCTACTGAAGCCTGGAAAGGACCGCAGTTTGGGCGAGTCGTACAGACTGATCTCCCTTCTATCACCAGTGGCAAAAACGCTTGAGGCATTACTCCTCCCGAGCCTCGTAGAAGAATTTCCATTCGACGAGCATCAACATGGATTTCGAAGACTGCATAGCACAACAACTGCTTTGCATGCCATCACCGCAGGCAATTGCCGGGACTTCAATCATGCCAGGCCATGTAATAGGACGGTCCTCGTGGCACTGGACCTATCGAAGGCATTCGACACGGCCTGCCATGCCAAACTATTTGAGGACATCGCCAATACGTCCCTCCAGCCAGGCCTGAAGCGCTGGGTTGCGAATTATCTATGTGGTCGCCAGTCTTTTGTGGAATTTAGGGATAAGAAGTCGAAGCACCGTAGAGTGAAACAGGATGTTCCCCAAGGTGGTGTGATATCTCCGGCACTGTTTCACCTCTACCTATCCTCCATACCACGGCATAGATATCGTACCATATTCGGACGATTGTACGATCATGGCATCAGGCCTCCCACCCATTATTGACATCTGCTATAGGTTGAACGTCTACCTTTACGAGCTTGCATCATATTTCGCTGCAAGAAATCTGAAAATATCCGCCATCAAATCTTAAGCCACATTGTTCACTACAAATACGCGTGAGGTGAATACTGAGCTGACTGTGATGGTCGATGGGGAAATGATTCCGACCATCAAGTATCCAAAGTACTTGGTGTCACATTTGATAGCTCTTACACATTCTCCCCACATGCCCCAGCAATCTGCGATAAAGTCAAAAGTAGAAACAAGGTCCTCAAGCCACTTGCCGGCAGCACTTGGGGTGCAGACAAAGAAGCCTGGTTGACCACGTACAAAGCAATTGGCCGGTCTGCGGTAAGTTATGCAGCGCCCGTGTGGTCTCGTCAGGTTTGTGACATACAGTGCAATAATATTCAGATCTGTCATAATGCTGCCCTCCGAACTGCGACGGGCTGTCTCCTCAGTTCTCAGGTGAACCACCTCCATCAGGAGACAAAGATCCTACCAGTGCGAAGGCATAACTACATGCTGTCTAAGGAAGATCTTTTGGGCTGTTATTGCAGAGACCATCCAAATCATCATTCTGTGGATAGATATCCACCGCCCAGAAACCTTAAGGTAGATCTACATGATCTAGAGCGTGAGCTTCAGTGCTACAAGAGAGAACCTCTAGATCAAGCGGCGTATCAAGCAGGTCTAGACAACATTCATGCAGACACGGTAGCAGATGCTGTAAATGGCTACCAGGTGAATGTAGTCCTTATAGAACGACTGCCTCACATTGCACCTGAAGAAATTGACCTCCCCCGGCAAACCAGAGTAGATCTGTCTCCATTACGTTCCGGCAGATGCTGCCGCCTCAAATCCTACAGAGCAAGGATTGGTGCCGATGTTCAAAATGTATGTCCCGATTGTGACCAGGGACCGCACGATACACGTCACCTGTTTAACTGCCCGGTGACCAGATCCCTGTAGATGTACCCCATCTTAGTCGCAGAGTTTCTGGATCTTGACACTCAACAGAATTAAGCAGACGAAAGATAGAACACAACAAACTGCTGCAACAACAACAAAGCCCTTTTGTCAAACAGGGATCAACAAACTCCTTAGACCACCTTTTTATAAACCCCAATAAACCTCTTGCCTTATTCACACATTCTTCAATATGAGAACCAACAATCCAGTAAAACACCTAAATCAATGAATTGTACATCTTTTAATCCTTTAAACATGTCCTTTGAATAGCATTTTTTTCTTTTTCTTAAGGACATCTTTTGAAAATGTCCTTTTTTATAACATTTTAATGCTGATTATAAAAAAACTCTTGGAATTTATGTTTTTATATATCTTCTTCATAAATTGAATTTAATTTTCTTAAGACTAAGTAGTAATAACTTATGCCAACTCCTCCCTCTCCTCTTCCCCTGTCTTTTTCAATTCACCGTTAGTGCATTATGTTGGCATTATATTCCTCATTATCCCCTCCTAGAGTTGTCATAACTTGATTGCAAAACAATGTTGTATATAAATGGCAAGCAACAAGGATCAACCAAAGTAGCAACAACAAATCAACCTCATTAATAAATTTCAATTCCGTTTCCCGTTGAAAAACGGCAGGACCTCTCTCGCATTCATGTTAATTCAATATTTTCAAAACGTTGAAGAACACAGTAAGGAAAACTATTTTCATGTTTTTCTTAAGAACCACAGGAGAATAGGGAATGCTATACTAATGGCATGAATGAGAGATGGGGGAAGGGGAAAAGGAAACGGAAGTGGAAATCAAGAAGGAAACCAAATCAAAGTAAAATAAATTTTAAGGGCTGACAACAAGTTCAAAAGAAAGCTGTGGCATAATGGTAGGAATGGCAGGACCTCAAATGAGTGAAACGAGTTTGGTTAGAATAGTAAAGAGAATTTTTCAACTTTTAAACTGTCCATAGATTTTCTGTAGCTGTTTTTGTGAAAACTCATTCATAACTAGAATGGACATTGTAACTTGAATGAAGACACAAATATTTTATCTTGAAAATCAAAATTTACAGAATTTTTAATATAATCGTAACTTAAAATGTCTGTATCTCCGAAAAATTCTTAAATTCTAGATCTAGATAAGGAATATCTTCATAATTTGCATAAACAACGGAAGAAAAAGGAGTTGTTGAATGCCGAGAATTTGAAGCTGAATAATTGAAAGCATCACTTTACGAAAATTTTGTCAAAAGCAAAAAGAACTAAAATTTTTATTAGAAGTCATGCAACTTATCATTACAACATGTTTCAATCCACTGCGAAAGCAAGGAAATTGGTTTCATGGGCTTGAATGCTCTATAAAGAATGGTAATAGGTTTACACAGGACCTATATCGGGTTATACTCTGATTTGGCCCATGCTTGTCACGATTGCTGGAAGACATATCAAACCCCTTAGTACAAAATATCAGCTCAATCGGATAACACTGCTGCATTTAGGGGCTTAAATGTCAAATCAGGAGATTGGTTTATATGGGAGCTATATCAGGTTATAGACCGATTCAGCCCATACTTGGTGGGATTATTTGAAGTCGTAACGGAACACTATGTGCAAAATTTTCAATCGGTTTATAATTGCAGCCTCTTGGAGCTCAAGAAATCAAGTCGAAGGACCACTTCTTTGTTTGGACAAACAAAATACTGTTATCTCGAAGATTTGCTTTTATTGCAACCGTGTAAGGTTTCACTTCAACTTATCAAACGTTAGCCATAAACGTAGTATTATTGAAATAAACTAACTTTGTTTATTGTAAACCCTTTAGTAGCTTCGTCTGCGGTAAAATAACCTCTTTTTTGTTGTTAAACCAAAAACTATTTGATTGCAAAAGTACATCGATAGCTGCAAACGATTATTCGTGTACATGGATGGGGGTATATTCATTTTGTCATTCCGTATGCATCACATCGAAATATCTATTTACGACCCGATATAGTATATATATTCTTGATCGTCGTAAAAATCTAAGACGATCTAGCCATGTCCGCCTGTCTGTTGAAATCAAGCTACAGTCTTTAAAAATGGAAATATTGAGCTGAAACATTGCACAGATTCTTTTTTTGTCCCTAAGCAGGTTAAGTTCGGACTTCTTCTTTAATTGGCTATGACAGAATATTTCTTCCACTAGCCGAACGTGGAATAGCGTTCCAAGCGCCTCGATCTTCTGCGCTCATTCTAAAATCTCTGACGCCAAGTTTCGAGGTGTCTCCCACAACTTGATCTTTCCATCGGGCTTTTGGTCTTCCCGGTTTGCGTGTACCACAGTGTTTGCCTTCAAAAGACTTCTTTGCTGGAGCTTCTTCATCCATTCTGACAACATGACCTAGCCAACGCAGCCGTTGTATTTTGATGCGTGTAACTATGCTATCGTCGTCATACAGCTCATGGTTCATACGTCGCCTATATTCTCCGTTAACGAAAACTGGTCCATATATTTTACGAATAATCTTTCTCTCAAATACTCCAAGCACTGCCTCATCTGCTTTCACAAGTACCCATGCTTCAGAACCATATAACAGCACGGGTAGCATCAGTGTCTTGTAAAGTGTAGTCTTCGTCTGTCGAGAGATGGCCTTGATTCTGAACTGCTTTCTTAGTCCAAAGTAGCATCTGTTTGCCAGTATTATTCTTCGCTTTATCTCAAAACTGGTGTCATTCGTTTCGGTTACGGCGGTGCCGCGGTGCCGAGGTAGATAAAGTTACTGACTATCTCAAAGTTGTGATTCCCAACTTTCTCCATGTTCTTTATCTGCTCGGTTGTACAAGGGTTTTTGGGAGTGGAGACCATCCATTTCGTCTTATCTCCATTTACTGCCAGACCCATTTTCACTGACTCTCTTTCGAGTCTTTCTAAGGCTGCAGTTACTACTTCCGGTGACCGACCTATGATATCGATATCGTCGGCATAGGCAAGTAGCATGTTCTCTCTTGTGATTAGTGTGCCATATCTATTCACTTCTGCATCTCGTATAATCTTCTCCAGCAGGATATTAAAGAGATCACACGATAGGCTGTCTCCTTGTCTGAAACCTCGTTTGGTATTAAATAGTTTGGAGAGATTCTTTCCTATTCTTACTGAGGAACGCGAATCAGCAAGTGTCATCCTGCAGAGTCTTATTAATTTTGCAGGGATACCAAACTCAGACATGGCTTGAAATACCTTTGAACGTAAAGGAGTACCGAAGGCGGCTTTGTAGTCAACAAAGAGGTGGTGGGTGTTGATTTTTCCTTCTCGGGTCTTTTTCAGGATTTGGCGCAGTGTGAATATCTGGTCTAGGGTGGATTTACCAGGTCTAAAACCGCATTGATAGGGCCCAATTATCTCATTGACTTTAGGTTTTAATCTTTCACACAGTACGCTCGAGAGTATCTTGTATGCGATGGGGGGGAGACTACTTCCTCTGTAGTTGGCACATTCCGTCTTGTCTCCTTTCTTGTGTACGGGACAAAGTATGCTGATGTTCCAATCATCGGGTATGCGTTCTTCTAGCCAAATTGCGCACATAAGCTGATGCATACGCCTTATCAGCGTGTCGCTTCCGGTCTTAAATAGTTCAGCGGGTAACCCGTCGGCTCCTGCTGCCTTGTTGTTCTTTAGTCGGGTTACTGCTACTTGGACCTCATTCTGACTAGGAGGTAAACATTCTATACCATCATCAGGGATTGGTTCTGCGGTATCCTTTTCGCCGCCAATATCGGACACTAGCAGTTGGGTAAAATGTTCTTTCCATATCCTCAGCATGTTGTCTGTGTCAGTTACGGATGTGCCTGCACCAAAGCCATCGGTTTGGTGTTTAATTCTTTGGTAGAATTTCCGGATTTCAATATATAGTTCGGACTATATATTGATATAGCCCCCATATAGACCGATGCGCCGATTTAGGGTCTTAGACCCATAAAAAAATGTTGCCTCGATTGGTCCAGATTTGCATATAGCTGCCATATAGATCGATCTCTCTATTTAAGGTCTTGGGCCCAAAAAAGTCGCATTTATTGTCCGATTTTGGCAAAATTTTGGTACAGAGAGTTGTATTAGGCCCTTCGACGCTCTTCTCCAATTTGGCCCAGATTGGTTCAGATTTGGATATAGCTGCCATATAGACCGATCTCTCGATTTAAGGTTTTGTGTTAGGCCCCTCGCATCTTTGTGCAATTTGGCAAAGATGGGTTCAGATTTGGTTATAGCTGCCATATAGACCGATCTCTCGATTTATGGTTTTGAATCCATAAAATACGCATATATTGTCCGATGTAACCAAAATCTGAGACAATGAGTTGTGTTTGGCCCTTTGACATTCCTCTTCAATTTGGCCCAGATCGGTCCAGATTTGGATATAGCTACCATATAGACCGATCTCTCGATTTATGGTTTTGAACCCATAAAAAGCGCATTATTTGTGCGATGTCACCAAAATTTGGTACAGTGAGTTGTGTTAGGCCCTTTGGCATCCCTCTTCAATTTGGCCTAGATCGGGCCAGATTTAGATATAGCTGTCATATAGACCGATCTCTCGATTTAAAGTCTTGGCCCCATAAAAGAGCATTTGCCACAGTGCCTAATGTTAGGCTTTTCGACATCCGTGTCGTATATGATTCAGATCGGTCCACTCAATGTCCGTGCCGAGTTTCGTTCAAATCGGACCATATATCCATAAAACTGCTATGGGGGCATAAATTATGCATTTTTTACCGGACTATGACGAAAGGTGGTTTACATATATAACCGAGGTGGTGGCTAAAGTTCGGTCCGGCCGAAATTAACACCTTTTTACTTGTTTGTTTTGACTGAGCAAAGAGCAGTCAGTATATTGAGCAGCTCGGACGAGTGCGTCTAGTAATCTGGGAAAGCGACAATTTGTAGAGTTTCGGTACAAAAAAGAATCATTAGAGCAACACACAAATGGTTGCCAGGTACAAGTACACACAACAAGAATTTCTAAGGCACATACATTGTGTGGTAACTTTTACGCGATAAAGAAATATCCCTCACAAAGTAGGTATTTAAATGTGCGAAGACAACAACAAGCATTTTGTACCCAACACCATGAGATAGGGGTATACTAACCTAGTCATTTCATTTGTAATACCTTGTAATATTGATAAGTGACCCCATAAAGCATATATATTCTGGATCGTCTCGACATTCTGACTCGATCTGAGCATGTCCGTCCTTCCGTCTGTCGAAATCGCGATAGCGGTCGAAAGCTACCCGCTTGAAATTTTGCTTTGATACCTAATATTATCGTAGGCCATTGGGGATTGCAAATGATTCAGATTTAGATATAGCTCCCATATAAACCGATCTCCCAATTTGACTTCTTGAATCCCTGGAAGTCGCAATTTTTGTCCGATTTGGCTGAAACTTTGCACAATAGTGTTCTGTTATGGCTTTCAACAGCAGTGCTAAGTACGATTCAAATTGGTCTAAAACCTAATATAGCTCCCATATAAACCGATTTCCTTATTTGACTTCTTGAGCCCCTGGAAGCTACAAATTTCATCCGATTTGGCTGAAATTTTGCTCAAGATGTTCTCTTACAATTGTGCGAAGTACGGTCCAAATCGGTCTATAACCTGATGTAGCTCCATATTAATCGATCTCCCGATTTGACTTGAGCCCCTAGAAACCACAATTTTGTCCGATTTGGCTGAAATTGAGCATGTAGTGTTCTATTATGACTTGAAACAACTGTGATTAGTACGGTCTATAACCCGATATATTAGGTTGCCCAAAAAGTAATTGCGGATTTTTTAAAAGAAAGTAAATGCATTTTTAATAAAACTTTTTTTCTAAAGCAAGCTAAAAGTAACAGCTGATAACTGACAGAAGAAAGAATGCAATTACAGAGTCACAAGCTGTGAAAAAATTTGTCAACGCCGACTATATGAAAAATCCGCAATTACTTTTTGGGCAACCCAATAGCTCCCATATAAACCGAACTGGCTTCTTAAGCCCCCGGATTTGGTGCAAATTTTCCATGTGGTAATCTGTTATGATTTATGTTATGACCAAAAACTGTGCTAAGTTCGGTCCAAATCGGTCTGTAACCTAATATAGCTCCCATGTAAACCGGTGTCCCGATCATTCTTTTTTCGGTTCCTAGACGCTTAAATGTTTGCTGATTTGACACAAGTTTGGCATGTATAATAAAATTATGCCCTACAACTACATTTTTTTTTTCGTATAAATCTTTAGCAGAATCTATGGTGATGGGTTCCCAAGATTCGGCCCGGTCGAGCTTAGCACGCTTTTACTTGTTAAGTTTTGGCCTTGAGGATGTTAACTTGTTCTCTTTTTACATTCATTCTTTGTTTAAGTTTTCTCCTATATGATGACATTTTCATCGATAAACATGGCATCCTTAATAATGTTCATGGGGCCTATCCACCTTATGTTTTCGAAAGTGTCCTTACCTTCTATTAGTGAATCCTGTATGTAGCACTAATAACTTTATTATAAATTTCCTGTATTCATCATACCATCTTCCTTTCGCCTTTTACGTAGTTTTCCATTACCAATTGCCCATGACTATCACCATGAGTGAGTGATATGTGTACATTGTACACATATGATTGAAATTACTTGTTTAAACGCTGTATGTGGTTGATGACTGTTGCTTTTTGATGTGATTGTTCTTCTTGCCAGCGCCACCATCACCCAGTGGCAAACCTCTTACTTTGTAGAATTTCACTAACGTTACTCCTTGATCGGATAATGTTGACTCTTGCATTGTCATTGGAGACTGCGGGGCGATTTGAAAACAAGTAGATTTTGATTTGACATTTTCTATGATTTTCTTTTCATATTCCCCACCAACATTGGAAGGAAAAAAAGCTTTCTATGTAATTGCTGTGCCTTCAGCGGGAGGATTGACATGTTGAGCATGAGATTTTAAATGCATATCCTGTGGCGCAGGAAATACTATATAGGATAAATAGTTTTGATAAATAGCAAGTTATATATAGTATATGCATATACATACAATAAGAAGAATAAAAGTTGGAAAATATTTTTAAATTTATATTAATTTTACATACATAGATGTGAAAACTGAGGCTGTAAACTTGTTGTGTTCTCAAAATTGAAGTCTGATGAAGGCAGCCATTTATTAACATAAAGAATATTTCGGCAAACCCTTTTTAGGAAAACATACTCGCAAAATGACAGTATTTCCTAAGGTAAATCTTCTATGAACATTTTGTTTTTATATTCATTTTTGTTTGTTTCTGGACGTCCAGTGGCCGAGCTGATAGTGAGCTCGGATTGCTATTGCTTGGCCGTTTCATTAGCTATCCGATGCCTTGGTCTGTAGCTGCTGTGATATCACAAGTGAGTGTCTAAGTAAGTCAGGGAAGTAATGTCGCTATTAACTTAACTTAAAATGATTGTACATCCTTAACTAGTTTAGGTTAGGTTTGAAGAGACTGATGGTAAGTTTTATGTCTTAGCACCTATTGTGATTCCTCATAAAATCTTGCTCATCTCTCTCCCTCAACACGTTACTGGAAAAGACGGGTGTCAATGAGTGACGACCAATAATCGGATGAAATGATCAAGTGGTGGAAGACATCTCAGAACTTGGTGTCAGAGATTTTAGAAGCAGCGCAGGAGAACGAGGTGCTTGGAACTCTATTCTAAGTTCGACTAATGGGCCAAATATGCTGCCATAGGCAATTAAAATAAGAAATTTACTTGATCGTACCACTTTGCAACAATGATGAGTGCCTTATATTTGACTGGTTTTTCGCCTTAAAGTTTTTCTGGCGTGTTAAAGAAACTTGAATCTAGTATCCTATTTCTACTATGGAAAATTGCAGGGCACTGGAATGGGGAAAAAAAACTGTCCTCCGTAGCGTCTATATATTGGATTGCCCAAAAAGTAATTGCGGATTTTTTAAAAGAAAGTAAATGCATTTTTCATAAAACTTAGAATGAACTTTAATCAAATATACATTTTTTACACTTTTTTCTAAAGCAAGCTAAAAGTAACAGCTGATAACTGACAGAAGAAAGAATGCAATTACAGAATCACAAGCTGTGAAAAAATTTGTCAACGCCGACTATATGAAAAATCCGCAATTACTTTTTGGGCAACCCAATATTTTGACACCAACGGCAGATTTCCTTCTTTCTAATGCCTATGCGCGGCATATGTTTGCTTAACACTTCTTCCATTCTTCTCCATTGATAATAGAGCGTCTATGTTCAGCTTCATACCTTCGGCCTACATCAGCTTCGTTTGCTCACAGCTTTCGCCCGCATTCCAGCAATTAAACAACATTTCCTTGTTGAGACCACAAAAAACTAATCTTTGCTCCAGACTTTGGAATTGCATTGACACTCTCGTTCCCCTTGGTATCCTTTAATCTTCTATTCTTGTGGACGCAACAGTAACTCCCGGCAGCTGCTACGCTCCAGACTTTGCAATTGTATCGGCACTCTCGTCCCCCTCGCTATCTTTTTATCCAATATTCTTGGAGACGCAACAGTAACTCCCAACAGCTGCCTGGACCTTGGATCTCTCACACTTACCGTTTAACGCCTTCAATGTAGCCAGACTGTAGCTGAAAATAGCTGTAGATAATACAAACTCAACTGCCGTAAACATCTCTGCTTTAAAAATGCTGCACTCATCCGTAAGGAAACGGTGATATCGAGTTCACTGCAATAGATATCACAACCCCTTCCATTCTCCATCTTCGATTCATTTGTAGAAATTTAAATGTTTGAAACCCTAACTCGCCCCTTCTGCCAATTCGACAGGGAAAGGCATCTTGCGTGCAGTCCCTAATCCACCACATACAATCCTAAACGGAAGTCTTTCTGAGATACCGGCATCTTGCTGTTCAATATAAGTGTATGTCTTGCGGACGACCTACGAACTAAGTTAACCTGTGACAATCTGAGAAGGGACCTTTTTACTGTTTCCCTAATAAAAAGGTCCATAGACTGAATAATCTTTAATGACCCATGCGTACTAGGGCACCCAGAGACAAATCTGCAAGTGATTCTATTTACCCTGTTAAGATTCCGTACATGTGACATAAAACCCATCGCACGACACCAGACGTGGCAGCCATAAGCCAGAACTGGCCTCACCACCGCCTAGAACAATCAGTTCATTAGTCCAGGTCTCAAACCCAACTTGCTCTCCACGAATGTCTGGCACGAATATAAAGCCGAGAAAGCCTTTTTCAATAAACTCCGTTATTTTCCGCGTGCACATTATCAGAAACAGTTCCGTTCTATTCGCTTTCACACCGAAACCATAACCCGTCAACCATGCAGCAATGCCTTCAAGTGCACCATTCAAAACCTTCGACACTGAAGCCATAAAATTTCCTGGTGGGGAGAATGACTAGATTGCTCACCCATTTTCTTCAATCAATTAAGAACACCGTCAACCACGAGGATCCAGAGCAGAGACGATACCACAGGTC
The DNA here is from genome assembly GCF_963082655.1 of Stomoxys calcitrans. Taxonomy (NCBI): domain Eukaryota; kingdom Metazoa; phylum Arthropoda; class Insecta; order Diptera; family Muscidae; genus Stomoxys; species Stomoxys calcitrans. The sequence goes on along the minus strand of NC_081554.1, from coordinate 160,812,460 downwards.
TGTGCTGGTAGCTAGAGAAGTAAGATGTCTCCAACTTTTCTTTGATAGGTCCAGCATTTTAAGAAGGCAAGTCTAATCAGTCTTAAATCCTTAATTTACCTCACCCCACCTTCGGTATAACAAGTATTTTAACTCTCAGCCAAGACTTGGGAACATAGGCAATTCTTATAAGTGCCCCCAGGTTAGATTAGGTTAGGTAAGTTAACACGGAGGCCAGTTTGGCTCATTGTGAAACCGTACAAAGAAAAATAAGAAAAAGAAGATGTGAGACCACGGACAATATCCACAAGTTATAATCGTACATGTATAAAAGAAATAGAAAGAATGGAAAACCAGAGCGGGGTGTGAAACGCCTATCGTACAAGGAAGCACGTGCCTTCGGCGAACCCTATCGTACCCTTCGTCAGGATGCTGTAACGACAGGTTTCCCTTAGCGCTGGGGTAAGCTCGCCGGAGCCGAGGATTCATCACAGAAATTTATTGCTTGTGAGACAGAAGGAGAAAGACGAGAAAGGGCTGGTTTGAACTTAATCTTTATTGGTGTGAGATGACTTCAGGCTACTTATTTAAGGAGAAAAATATAGCGTTGATCCAGGTTTCCGAAGCTAAGTGGGTAGGCGTTCTTCCTGGGATATCCTGAGATTGAAGAAAGAAACTTTGGTAAGTACTCTATATCGGAGGGCCCCTCTTGGTGGGTTATCGGTGATACTCTCGGGGATGTCAGCAATAGAGACCTTAGTAAGTGCTCTTGTAAGGACTCGGAAAGGGAACGGGAATCCACTGCACGGCGATTGTCAATTCAAGGAGCGTAAACCAAGGGAACCTGGGGTCAATCTGTGTGAATAAGGGTTGAATGTTACAAAGCGAGACATCAATAAGTTCTCACGCAAGGACAAGGAGGAAAACTACCGCAAGAGATCTTAGTAAGTGCTCAAGCAAGGACAATGTGGGAAACTACGTTCAGGATTCTGTGGGATAGCCAGGGGACCGTGGTATGTACTCCAGCAAGGATATGTTTGGATTCTACAGTATAGCCCGGAGACCGTGTTAAGTTCTCCAGCCAGGATATGTTTTAAGTACTCAACAGGATAGTCAGGCGACCGTGGTAAAAACTCCAGCCAAAATATGTTAGGATTCAACAGGATAGCCAGAAGGCCGTGGTAAGTACTCCAGCCAGGATATGCTAGGATTCAACAGGATAGCCAGAAGGTCGTGGTAAGTACTCCCATAAGGATACGCAATGATTCAACAGTATAGCCAGGAGACTGTGGTAAGTACTTCAGTGAGGATATGAAACGGATTCTGCGGGATAGGCAGGAGCCCGTGATAAGTACTCCCATAAGGATGCGCAAGGATTCTACAGAATATACAGGAGACAGTGGTAAGTACTCCAGTGAGGATATGAAGGGATTCTACAGGATCGGCGGGAGACTGTGCTAAGCACTACAATCAGGATAAGGAAAGCAACAAAGGTTATGTGTTATGGAGACATGTTTTACTTACACTTCAAGGATAATATCACAATATTCGTACTAACCGCTGTCCGATGCTCTCTGTCCCTATTTGCACTGACTGTCCGCACTTGCTTGGGTGTCTCCCTTTTATACCCATGGCCAAATGATCCCTTAGAGGCAACCGCAGCTCTGAGGTTAGCATGTCCGCCTATGACTCTGAACGCCTGGTTTTGAATCCTGGCGAGAACATCAGAAAAAATGTTTGCTTGCAAAATTTGTGATACATGCATAGAAGCCATGTAAAAACTTTTCCCCAGGTAGGTATTGCACTCCCTCGTAAAAGTACTCTTATCCACGGCCTTTCATCATACCAGTGCCACAGAGGTCAGTATTGTTCTCACAATGGCCGTATGCATCCAATAAATCATCATGGGGGTTACGCCCCACTTCGTACCGAACATCCTCCTGCAGGAGTAAACACCGCACATGGTCTTACGATCCTTTCCTCTGTATTTCTCTTCCAGGATAGCTTCAAATAGAGGACTATGCTTAGCTACCTCGCTTCCTTCGACAGCTGCAAGGTGAACTCGTCCATGAACGGGAATATGAACTCCCGTATCTTGTATCTGCAAGTGAAGATCAGCATCTCCGTCTTCCTTCGGTTATTCCTCAACCCATTTCTGGTAGCCCATCGCTACAATCTCCTCAGTGACCTTTTCATGATCTCGCTAATCGTCGACAGAAACCTGCCCCAGACCATCAACATGACGTCGTCCGCATAAGCGATTATCTTCGTGCCATCTCCGCCGAGATCCAACAGAATTTCATTCATCACGAGGTTCCTGAAAATCGAAGAGAACCCTCCTTCCCTGGAACGTTGCTCTTGGCACCCCCCTTTCGACCATAGTATCATTCAGGTTCCTACTCGGAATCCTGGCACAATACATATTATTAGCCCATATGCCCTCAACACTACATACTACTAATGCGTCCGAATGCGTCCTGTTGTATTCTTGGATAAATAACTTCCAGTCCCGTGGATTAAATGGTACAAATGTGTGTAGTGGCTAATGGACACCATTATAAGACACCAGTCTGTTGGCGACGTCCATCTCGTCAGTAGCTTCCATGGATATTTAAGACAAATTCCAACGTTCCGTGAGAGTACAATTCAGAAAATATGTTTAAAATAAACTTGAAAAGGTGTCCCTGGAGAAAAAATCCTCTACCAATTTCACATGTATGGACTGTCCTTCGCCATAAGCTTCCGCAATCTCAAAGTCTCCTCGATCAATCCGAAAAATATGTTTCAAACAAACGTGAAAAGTTGTTCCGGGGAGAAAAAAATCCACCCCACCTCTATCAACTTCACATTTATGGACTGTCCTTCGCCATAAGCTTCCGCAATCTCAAAGTCTCTTCAATCAATCTGACTAAATTCAGTCGTTTGGGCTTCTTTAGCATTTTGTTGTAGGCTCTGAGCTTTTCTTGATATATGTCCCATAGAGCGATGTTATCACTACCCCTGGATGCAATAAATGACCCTCTAGCAACTTTGCAAGTTTTCTAATCACCTTGACATCGCTGCTACACAAACTCGTATCCTCCTTCTTATGTTTCCTATGACAGGCAGGAGAAGAAGAATACGAGTTTGTGAGTTTATATAGACAGGCTGCCACAAAAGATGATGCCATCCTTTCCACCAAGTCGTGTACCACTTACTTATCATATACATCTTCTTCTATTATATAAAAAAAAAATTGTTGCGCTTTGTTTGCAACTTTTACAGATGGTAGAGTTTGGGCCCCCGATAAAAATAGGGTACTACATTTTTTGATATCCCAAGTCGGTTCGGACCCTCCCCCATAGCCCAATTTTCAAAAACGCCAGATCTCGGAGATACGTGCACCGATTTAAGCGATATTTTGTATGCCTCCTTATGGTACCCGAAAAATTCGAAATTGATATAAAATTTTTTGTGTCAAATAACCTGGGGGGACGACCCATCCAAAAAACCACCCGAACGGACATGTTTACCGATTGGGACAATATGGGTATCAAATGAAAGGTATTTAATAATAGAGTACGAACTTGGTATACAAATTTCGAACAAAGAGTTGGGGTAACCCCCCACCCCCAAAAAACCCCCCAATAGGACTCTTTCACCGCTTTCGACAATATGGGAATTTAAAAGTAGACTACAAATCTGACATACAAATTTATTCCTTGGTATTTGAGGTGTCACCCCACTCCCAAACTCTCCCCACGGAGATGTTTACCGATTGGGACAATAAGGGTATCAAACGAAAGGTATTTAAGAGCAGAGTACGAGAATCTGATATAAAAATTCATATAATTTAATAAGTGGACCCTCCCTTTACCCTATTTCCAAAAACGTCAGATCTCGGAGATGGGTGGGACTATTTAAGCGAAATTTAGTTTGTTTATAATAACGTAAAAACAGAAATTTGGTATTCCTATTTAGGGTGGTTTATCTAAGAATGAAATGAAAGGTATTTGGGAGTAGGGCACGAAAATGATATCCACGTTCGTTCGTTCCAGAAGCGTGGTCGTTATGCGAAACGTTCGTTAAGCAAAACCATTATTTCCATATATATCAGTGCAAAATTAAATAATGCGTTCCAAGGTGGAAAAAGTACACACTAACATATTTCAGTATCAATATTTATTGAAAGTAATATAATAAAGTGGGTTGCCCAAAAAGTAATTGCGGATTTTTCATTTGGTCGGCGTTGACAAATTTTCTCACAGCTTGTGACTCTGTATTTGCAATCTTTCTTCCGTCAGTTATCAGCTGTTACTTTTAGCTTGCTTTAGAAAAAAAGTGTAAAAAAGTATATTTGATTAAAGTTCATTCTAAGTTTTATTAAAAATGCATTTACTTTCTTTTAAAAAATCCGCAATTACTTTTTGGGCAACCTAATACAATTATCAACATTTTTAAGGAACTGAATATGGAACAAAATGAGACAATCTGCAATGAAAACAAGTAAAAGCGTGCTAAGTTCGGCCGGGCCGAATCTTATATACCCTCCACCATGGATCGCATTTGTCGAGTTCTTTTCCCGGCATCTCTTCTTAGGCAAAAAAGGATATAAGAAAAGAGTTGCTCTGCTATTAAAACGATATCAAGATATGGTCCGGTTCGGACCACAATTAAATTATATGTTGGAGACCTGTGAAAAATTTCCGCCAACTCGTATAAGAATTGCGCCCATTGGGGCTCACGAAGTAAAATAGAGAGAACGATTTATATGGAATCTGTATAGGGCTATAGACCGATTCAGACCATAATAAACACGTTTGTTGATGGTCATGAGAGGATCCGTCGTACAAAATTTCAGGCATATCGGATAATAATTGCGACCTCTAGGGGTCAAGAAGTCAAGATCCCAGATCGGTTTAAATGGCAGCTATATCAGGCTATGAACCGATTTGAACCTTATTTGACACAGTTGTTGAAAGTAAAAATAAAATACGTCATGCAAAACTTCAGCCAAATCGGATAGGAATTGCGCCCTCTAGAAGCTCAAGAAGTCAAATCCTCAGATCTGTTTATATGACAGCTATATCAGGTTATGGACCGATTTCAACCATACTTGGCACAGTTGCTGGGTATCATAACAAAACACGTCGTGCGAAATTCCATTCCAATCGGATAAGAATTGTGCCCTCTAGAGGCTCAAGAAGTCAAGACCCAAGATCGGTTTATATGGCAGCTATATCAGGTTATGGACCGATTTGAACCATACTTGGCACATTTGTTGGGTATCATAACAAAACACGTCGTGCGAAATTCCATTCCAATCGGATAAGAATTGCGCACTCTAGAGGCTCAAGAAGTCAAGACCCAAGATCGGTTTATATGGCAGCTATATCAGGTTATGAACCGATTTGAACCATACTTATCACAGTTGTTGGATGTCATAACAAATCACGTCGTGCAAAATTTCATTCCAATCGGATAAGAATTGCGCACTCTAGAGGCTCAAGAAGTCAAGACCCAAGATCGGTTTATATGGCAGCTATATCAAAACATGGACCGATATGGCCCATTTACAATACCAACCGACCTACACTAATAAGAAGTATTTGTGCAAAATTTCAAGCGGCTAGCTTTACTCCTTCGGAAGTTAGCGTGCTTTCGACAGACAGACGGACGGACGGACGGACAGACGGACGGACATGGCTAGATCGACATAAAATTTCACGACGATCAAGAATATATATACTTTATGGGGTCTCAGACGAATATTTCGAGTAGTTACAAACAGAATGACGAAATTAGTATACCCCCCATCTTATGGTGGAGGGTATAAAAATTATTTTGTATGATAGCTGGACGCATACCTAGTTCTTCTTTAACAAAAAACTGTCTAGAGTTGTTTGTTTTTGGCGACGCTTCAAAATTTGTTGAAAATGCGAAACAGCATTAACATTGAATAAATCTGTTGCGCGTTTAGCCACTGTCTGATTGGGGTGATGCTTTTTAATGTATGATGCCACAGACTCCCATGCCTTAAGCATTTATTTAATTGCACTAGACGGTTGTTGTTCTTCTGTAACTTCCTCGGTTGATAAATTTTCCTCTACATCTTCTTGCTGTGAAGCACATTGCAAATCCATAAGCTCTTCGGTAGTCAGTGCTCACTGTGCTCTGCCACAAGCTCATCGATATCATTGTTATCTACCTCTAGGCCCATCTGGTTAGCCAGAAATATAATTTCATTGGTTACTGGCTCCGTGGACACTGCATGGAGCTCCTCAGATGTGTATATGGCAAAACGCTCGGGCCATAGTTTCTTCCAGGAAGATTCGAGAGTTCGCTTGGTAACACCTTCCCATGCCTTTCGAATAATTTTAAGACAAGCAACGATGTGGAAGTAATCTTTCCAGCACTCTTTTAGAGTGAGACTGGTTCCTTCAGTCACTTCAAAGCATCGCTGAAAAAGTTCTTTAGTGTAGAGCTTCTTGAAGTTAGAAATAGTATGCTGGTCCATAGGCTGAAGTAATGGAGTGGTGTTTGTGGCCTGGCATTACCTTCTCCTCTGCTGTTATATAGGTTCGTTTGGGCATCTTTTTCAAAAAGAGACCCGTTTCGTCACAATTAAAAACCTGCTGGGGCAAGTAACCTTTATCATCACAAGCTTCCACAAAAATCGGCGATGAAACTTTCTGCTGCGTGAGCGTCTGAACTTGCTGCTTCACCATGTCTCACAACGCTATGGATGCCAGTACGTTTTTCAAAATTCTCTAACCACCCCTTGCTTGCTTTAAACACTTCTTCTCTGGCTGCTGATGTTCCAGGTGTTCTTTCAACAAGATCGGCGAATATCGCTTTAGCCTTCTCACAAATTATGTTATGCGAAATACTATCACCTTGCATTTGCTTTTTGTTAATCCATATAAGAAGTAATTTTTCAACATCATCGAGAATACGTGATCGTTGCGAAGATATTGTTGACACTCCCTTCGAAGCATCTACGTCCTTAAGTTTGTCTTTAGGATGGTGGATATCGTTGATTTTGATAGGTTAAATGTACGTCCTAGATGAGCTATCCCAACACCTTGCTTATGTTTTTCAATGATTTTATGCTTCATTATACGAAACTTTGTTCGTTAAGCGAAACTTTTTTTTTAAATGTCTTCGTTGTGCGAAACGTTCGTTAATCGAGGCGTTCGTTAACCAAGGGTCGACTGTAAATACAAATCATAATCCTTAGTAGCTCACATAATGTCCTTAGAATAATTATTTCATTGTATGTTCATCACGTTCCAGCTAGGTAGGCACGAATGAAATGCGTTTCTTGGATATGTTACTAAAAAGTACAAAATTCTTATTCTGCCTGACTCCAGTATTCTTCTCAAAAGAAAGCACAAGATCTTAAAATAAACTTCTTTCGACTTCGCATTGGAGCAATATAAGGCACCACAGTGTCCTTTTACAAATAAATGAATTGTTATTTTAAAGCTACTTCATGAATAATTGTAGTACAAAATATATGGGTTATTAGATGACAGAGAACCTTCCTACTTCCTTTCCGCCCTACTAAAGCGGGATGACTTCAATGTATGTACATTATCGTAGGAGCATCGCTTCAGCTAATAGTGGTTGACTGAAGGTTCTATACCAATTTTCATACATTGTTGCACATCACTCATGGAAATAAATCTTATGCACTTAAACAGTATTTACCGCAATTGCTGGTTGATGCTCTAATGCTCTTCGTATCTTGATAAGCAATTTTGTAAGAAGCTGATGGTCTATGGCTGAAGTTTTGTTTAATACTTGGTGCCGTTTGCCGGCAGTTAGTTGTTGTAGTTGTGGCTCTTGTCTACTTCTTGTTGGTTTTTTCTTTTTTTTTTTTGTTTCTTGCATGAAAGCATCATTTTGCGGTACTTTTTTTGTTGCTTTTTGTTTGCCTTTAGAATCCTCAGTTCTCGCCTCTGTGCAACTGTTTCTTCTTGTTGATTTACGAGTAATTCTTGTGTTTGCCTTGTTGCGCTTCCTAATGCTATCTTAACTGTCAAACTGACAGTTTCTGCAGTTTGTCTTTGCCATTTCATAGTGTGTGCATGTGTGTGTGCGTTGCCAATGTTATTTTTGCTTTTATTGCCTCCATGGATCATGAATTCATGTTTGTTTATGTTTTCTTTTTTTTTCAAAAATTATTTTTCCAGTGATATGCACAGAATCATATGGAGGCAAATAGGTTCATCTTCTTGCACAGGCTTTGTTGATACTCAACTAATGTGATGTTTTCTAATGTCTTCAATATTTATTTAGCAAACAGGACTGAGCAGATACGTGTGTGAAGTACATTAGCAGTGTTTTTATTGCCTTGCAAAGGATAGTGGTCTTCAAGATGAATGATGAATAAAGAAAATCAAGACGACAAGCAAACCTTTAAGTCTTTTGGAATTCTTTAGTCAAGATTTGCATCTTACTCAATGTCTATTACCCACATACTTAGCAAAAGCCACATTTGAGTTTATAATCCAGGGGTTAAATACGTTGTCGCTGCAACTCTGAATGCCCGTGGTCGAAGAAGACAAGATTTAAAGCAAACGAGACATACGAGACGTTGCACTGCCCTTGCACGGCAATGATGTCCTTTAACAATAAAATCAAGTTAGCAGTGTTCCCATAACATATCAAAACATCAAAAATATGACTGAATTCTGGTGGAGTATTATCCAGGACGACTATGTGGAGTGATTGAGACTTTATAAATAAAGGAGATAATAGAATATTGTGCACGATGCTTTCCCAGAAAAACTTGGAGAAATTTTACCGTTACAGTATATTGTACTTACTGCCAATTTTAATTGTAATGTTCTCGAAGAAACAGGCTTGTTAACGAGCATGGAATCGATTGGGTTATACATTGTTAATTCCAACACTCCTACGCACTATTCATGATCTGATGTGGAACTTTGTGATCAGTTGTCGGCATCCTTATTTTCGAAGCATGACTTCTGTTATTTAACATTCGGTATACCAATGGAGGATGATAAGAAGACGTTTACTCACAGAGATTTTAAGAACATTGACTACAACTTGCTATTGTGGGAGATTGGATCTGTTGGGTGACATCAGCTCTATACCATGTCCTCTGTTTTTTTTCAGCAAAATATAAATTATTTTTTTGATAAATGTGTCCCAATAAGGACACAAACTATTCTGAGTAGTGGAAGCCCATGGTTCGATAACGAAGTTAAAGCACTAATTGAAAAAAGAAATCACCTATACTTCCGTTGGAAACGTTTTTGGATACTTGAATTTCATAATGCTTACAAATGCACAAGGAATCTAGTAACTTCCACCATTAAAGCCAAAAAAATTGCTTATTTTAGCAGGGAATTTCAGGAGGCATTAAATACAAAAGATACCTGGAGGCATATTAAATCAATTGGAATAGGGGGGGGGGGGGGGGGGGCGATAATATAGCAGTTGATGATAATGTGGATTTGGATGCAATTAAAGCTTTTTAAATATATCTCTTCCAAGGTCCAGTATTAACTTTTAACTTTAACTTTTTTTTTCCAACCATTTGAACCAAAAAAAAAAAAAAAAATTGCATATTGCAGGAAATTTCAGGTGGCATTAAACATTTATGAATTCTAAAGGCATATTAAGTCAATTGGAGTAATTTTTTAAATAAATATATCTCTACCAAGGCCCAGTATTAACTTTTATGGGAATGTATTAAGTAATATTGACAATGATAATACTCCGAATCAGCTTTTTGACTTCGCACACTTTGAACCATTTGACATCATCGATGCCGTCAAATCAATTAAATCTAATGCAGTGGGATCTGATCTATTTGATCCTAAATTTTTAAAAATAATATTTCCCCATATTCTGCCTTACATTTGTAATTTCTTTAACCATATTAAATTAAGGAGCTGCTATCCACAATTCTGGAAACAGGCAAGAGTAGTCCCGGTACCGAAAAATAATCAAAAATTTAGAACTATAGCCATACTTCCATATATTTCGAAGATATTTCAACACCTTTTGAACAAACAAATTTTGCAACATATTACGGATAACTCACTTTTAACCAACCTCCAATCAGGATTCCGGCTAAAGCACAGTTGCACTATTGCGCTTTTGAAGATTGTTGAAGATATCAAAAGTTGTGTTGACTGCAACAACATCACTTTTCTGGTTCTTTTAGATCATTCTAAGGCGTTTGACTCTGTTGACCCCAAAATTCTCTGTCTTAAACTTAAATTTTTTTTTTTAATTTTCCGAATCTTCAACAAATCTGATTCATTACTATCTTACTAATCGTAGCCAATCTGTATCAGTTGGAAATCGTAATTACAGAGAGAAATCGTAATTACAGTTTCGCGAGGTGTCCCAAAAGGTTCGTTATTAGGCCCTCTCCTTTTTTTCTGTATGCAGCAATGACCTTCCCAAACAAGAGTTGCAGAGTTGTAGTATACATATGTATGCCGATGATGTTCAACTGTATATAAGCGCGTCAGCTGAGTGAATAAATGATACCATAGTTCGTCAGAATAACGACATTGACAATATTAATGCGGGGCGAATGGCCTTTTATTGAATCCCTCGAAGACAAAATGCATAGTCATTTCCAGAAATCGCACAATATTGCCGCTAAATATTAATATTGTAATTAATAGTTCTGCAATCGAAATGGTAACCTCCGCCAGTGAACTCGGCGTAGTGTTTGATGATAAATTATCATGGGCGAATCATTTTAACTCGGCAGTTGGCAAGACGCATGGTGTATTAGGGACCTTATATATGAGCTCGTATACTCCCATAGAAATCAGAATGCTCTTGGGAAAAACATATATTCTGCCTAATTCCAATATCGCATATCAGAGCAACAGTTTTTTATCAGTGCAATACGCCTCTGGAATACTCTTCCCAATAATATCCAAACTTTAAGTAACGAAAAACAGTTTAAATTTTCGATTTTTAATCATTTTTAATCTTTTCAACATATTCAATTTTTTCTAATCAGCTTAACCATTTGTTATATAAGTTAAAAAATTTGAGCAAATGTATTTATTTAATTTAACCCCTTTGTTGATACACATTGTTAAAATGCGAAAATGCATATGTTCTTAAAATTTACTGTATAGTTATTTTATACAATTTATAAACTTTTTTTCCTCTTTTATTAATACGATCTCTGTAATTTTCATTGCTGCCTTCAATTTGTTAAAATTAAAATATATAACTTAATTTTACTTTATAACTAAGTTGCAAATCAAAACTGTACGATTACCTTCCCCACACCTTATGTAAGACCTAGTCTTTTGTATGGGTATTAAAACAATAAAAATAAATACAAATTCAAATCTCCAGTGGTATTAAGACACGTAGATGAAAATACAGTTAGGATGAGAAGAATTATGACATGATATACTCACATTTTTTATATCAACACAGGTTTGAATTAATAGTCCATCATAAGGAGGCTCTACTTTGAATGATAACAGCAAAATGCTCAAATGTTTGGTCCACACCATTACAACGCAACTTCCCTTTTACGAGTGGAAGTTTCAGGACTGCTGTCATGTTTTACATGAAAGTTACTGATTATGACTCTTCGTAAAGTTAACATCAACTTCCCACCGTCATGTATTAGGCTAGTAGTTCCTTATTACATTTTAGTTGATGTAAAGCCATTGAAAACTCCTATATTCATCATTCCACAATTTTGTGATTCTGTAAGGTTGGTCTAGCACATAGACACGCTTAGGGACTCCCCGGACGCCTCTCCAGATGGTAGATTAGGGAAAGCTTATCGGGTACCGTAAAAATAACCAGTAAAAGCGTGCTAAGTTCGGCCGGGCCGAATCTTATATACCCTCCACCATGGATCGCATTTGTCGAGTTCTTTTCCCGGCATCTCTTCTTAGGCAAAAAAGAATATAAGAAAAGAGTTGCTCTGCTATTAAAACGATATCAAGATATGGTCCGGTTCGGACCACAATTAAATTATATGTTGGAGACCTGTGTAAAATTTCAGCCAATTCGTATAAGAATTGCGCCCATTGGGGCTCACGAAGTAAAATAGAGAGAACGATTTATATGGGATCTGTATCGGGCTATAGACCAATTCAGACCATAATAAACACGTTTGTTGATGGTCATGAGAGGATCCGTCGTACAAAATTTCAGGCATATCGGATAATAATTGCGACCTCTAGGGGTCAAGTAGTCAAGATCCCAGATCGATTTATATGGCATCTATATCAGGATATGAACCTTATTTGACACAGTTGTTGAAAGTAAAAATAAAATACGTCATGCAAAATTTCAGCCAAATCGGATAGGAATTCCGCCCTCTAGAAGCTCAAGAAGTCAAATCCCCAGATCTGTTTATATGACAGCTATATCAGGTTATGGACCGATTTCAGCCATACTTGACACAGTTGTTGAATATCATAACGAAATACTTCGTGCAAAAATTCATTCAAATCGGATAAGAATTGTGCCCTCTAGAGGCTCTAGAAGTCAAGACCCAAGATCGGTTTATATGTCAGCTATATCAGGTTATGGACCGATTTAAACCATACTTGGCATAGTTGTTGGGTATCATAACAAAACACGTCGTGCGAAATTCCATTCCATTCGGATAAGAATTGCGCCCTCTAGAGGCTCAAGAAGTCAAGACCCAAGATCAATTTATATGGCAGCTATATCAGGTTATGGACCGATTTTAACCATACTTGGCGCAGTTGTTGGATATAATAACAAAACACGTCGTGCAAAATTTCATTTCAATCGGATAAGAATTGCGCACTCTAGAGGTTCAAGAAGTCAAGACCCAAGATCGGTTTATATGGCAGCTATATCAGTTTATGGACCGATTTGAACCATACTTGGCACAGTTGTTGGATATCGTAACAAAACACGTCGTGAAAAATTTTATTCCAATCGGATAAGAATTGCGCCTTCTAGAGGCTCAAGAAGTCAAGACCCAAGATAGGTTTATATGGCAGCTATATCAAAACATGGACCGATATGGCCCATTTACAATACCAACCGACCTACACTAATAAGAAGTATTTGTGCAAAATTTCAAGCGGCTAGCTTTACTCCTTCGGAAGTTAGCGTGCTTTCGACAGACAGACGGGCGGACGGACGGACATGGCTAGATCGACATAAAATTTCACAACGATCAAGAATATATATACTTTATGGGGTCTCAGACGAATATTTCGAGTAGTTACAATCAGAATGACTAAATTAGTATACCCCCATCTTATGGTGGAGGGTATAAAAATGCGGGGCGAACCAACAAATTAGCACAAGCGGGGGTTGTCCTGCTTGCACTGATACAAATAAGATCACGATGGGTTCATGCAATACGGTCGGCAGCGTATGAGTCAAAGGAAATGGCCAACGGTGGCGGTCGCAGATCTTCAGAAGATTCACCATCAAGAAAGCCCAGCCTACTGGGTCGCTGGCAGCCACAGCACTAGGCACCTTTGCGATGGCCCAATCCGCCATCCATACAAAAAATCGCGATTACAGAAACAAAAGGTGACATAGAACTAACAACCCCCCCAAGACGACCTATGGATTCAGAGTACTGTTTATGATGAGAGGCATCAAGACTTTACCAAGTCCAGAACTATATGTCAAACTACAACCTAAACCGAGGATGTGGTTTAACTGAAGTACGATGGGCGAAATCCGGAACTATGGATCTTCAAGGTTGCTACCACTTTATTTTTTCAGGCAATGAAATGCACCGAATAATTGGGGTCGGTTTTTTATTGTCGCCGAAAGCAAAGCGAGCTCTTCTATCGCACAATGTTATATCTAAACGCATCATGACGGCAAGATTAATTTACAAATTCCACAAAATATCCATTGTAGAATGCTACGAACCAACCGAACCTGAGACGCCGAAACAAAGGACCAATTCTTTTTCCAACTCGACTCAGTGACACGCTCTTAAACTTCTAAGGAGAGATTTTAATGCCAAGGTGGGCAATAACAACAATAATCTACGATCAATCATGGGAATGCAAGGACTTGGCGATACCAGGAATGACAATGGCGACAGACTGGCTGATTTCTGCCCAAGAAACCGGCTCTTTATTGATGGCACAAAAATCCCCCATAAGAACCGTACGAGAAATGTGTAGTCAATTGCCCCAGAACTTATGAATCTTGATTATTTTTTTAAAAATCGCTTATTATTGTAAAAAAAAATTTTGTTATTGTTAATGAAAAATACTTGGAAAGTATTCACGCTCACTTCGAAGCACGCTCACTTTCGAAGGAGTAAAGCTAAGTGCTTGAAATTGGCACAAATACTTTTTATTAGAGTAGATCAGTTGGTATTTTAAATGGGCGAAATCGGTCCATGTTTTGATATAGCTGCCATATAAATCGATCTGGGATCTTGGCTTCTTGAGCCTCTAGAGGACGCAATTCTCATTAGATTTGGCAGAAATTTTGTACAACGTCTTCTCCCATGACCATCAACATACGTGTCCAATATGGTCTGAATCGATTTATAGCTTGATAAAGCTACCATATAAGCCGATTTCCCGATTTAGCTTCTTGATCCCCTACAAGGCGCAATTTTTGTACGATTTGGCTGAAATTTTGCACGTAATGTTCCGTTATGACAATCAACAACTGTGACAAGTATGGCCCGAATCGGTCTATAACCTGATAGAGCTTCCCATATAACCCGATCTCCTGATTTGACTTTTGAGCCCCTGGAAGCCACAATTATAGTCAGATTTGGAATTAATTGAGCATGTAGTGTTTTGTTATGACTTTCAACAACTGTGCCAAATACGGTTGAAATAAGTTTTTAGCCTTATATGGCTTCCACGTAAACCGGTCTCTCGATCATCCTTGTTCAGTTTGGTATGTAGATTAAAGTATTGCCCTTCAACTACATTTTTTTTTGTATACATTTTTAGCAGAATCCATGGTGGTAGGTTCCCAAGATTCGGCCAGGCCAAACTTAGCACGCTTTTACTTGATATTATTGAACACGACTAGTTAAATACACATTTACTTTGCTTAATTATGGCCTTAATATTCTGGAATTCTTTAATTGCCTTTGCTAAGTCACTGCAATAAAACAAGTTAGGCGGAGATATGTTGAAGAACTCCCAAGAATAAGTAGGTTAGATACCCGAAATCATACCTGCTGTAGAGGGCGACAGAGAATTGCAGCACCATTACTGCATATCCGTTGGCCTTGGGGGATACCCAGACCATACCTAGGTTTCAACCTCTTTCATCTTAACCAAACTTGCATTCAGGAGATACAAGCATTTTAAGTTATTTATTTGGCATTTATTTCAATCAGTTATTCTTCCACAAGCTATGTTTAGTTGTCTTAATCAATGAATTTTATACTATTGTGTTGCCCAAAAAGTAATTGCGGATTTTTTAAAAGAAAGTAAATGCATTTTTAATAAAACTTAGAATGAACTTTAATCAAATATACTTTTTTTACACTTTTTTTTCTAAAGCAAGCTAAAAGTAACAGCTGATAACTGACAGAAGAAAGAATGCAATTACAGAGTCACAAGCTGTGAAAAAATTTGTCAACGCCGACTATATGAAAAATCCGCAATTACTTTTTGGGCAACCCAATACTTTTCAAGCAAATTCTAATTCAATAAACTGTTGTTTCGGATCAAAATATGTTGAGCTTTTGGGGCATTTACACCTAAAGGCAACAGATCCCCGGGCTGACGTATAAAAAGTTTTAAATAAAAAAATTAACTTAATCGACTGTGAAATTTACTATACAAATGTTTAAGAGATTTTTTAAGAATTTAAATAATAATTTAATTTAAGTATATATTTTAAAATCTATTTTTAATACTTTTATTTTAATAAATAATTTTAAAATTCTTTTTAATTCTTCTTTATTAAAAATTAATTTGTTCCCTTCCTTCCTTATTAAAAGAAACTTCCAGGGCTCCTTCCACTTACATTCAACGCATACAATTATATGAAAAGAAATACATCACCTCAGACTTCCCAGCCAATTTTGAGATTTGTGTCTTTAACTTAAATGAGATTTCCTCCTTGGTAGTTGACTGGTGACTGGTTCTTCTCCTTGTTGTTTGTGTATTTCATAAGATTTGTAGCTTCTATGGCTGGAAAATTTATGTAATGTTTATACCCTACACCACCACTGGGTAATATAACTTTGTGCATTTGTTTGCAACGCTAAGAAGGGGAAGAGCTAGACCAATTGATAAGTATACCGATGGACTGAGAATCACTTTCTATTGGGTTGCCTAAAAAGTAATTGCGGATTTTTTTAAAAGAAAGTAAATGCATTTTTAATAAAACTTAGAATGAACTTTAATCATATATATAATTGCCAATTTGCCATCTTCCTGGCAAATTTAGTATTCCACGCTCATAGAACTTCTGCAAAAAACTGAACCAAGTGCGATTTTATAGCCTCATCATTGCCGGAAGTTTTACCATTTAAGGAGTTCTGCAAAGATCGAAATAAATGGTAGTCTGATGGTGCAAGGTGAGGGCTATATGGTGGATGCATCAAAAGTTCCCAGCCAAGCTCACTCAGTTTTTGGCGAGTGACCAAAGATGTGTGCGGTCTAGCGTTGTCCTGGTGGAATATGACACCTTTACGATTGACCAATTCTGGTCGCTTCTCCTTGATTTGTCCAATTGTTGACAGTAAACAACCGAATAAATCGTTTGGTTCCTTGGAAGCAGCTCAAAATATACCACACCCTTCCAATCCCACCAAACAGACAGCATAACCTTCTTTTGGTGGATATCCGCCTTTGAAGTGGTTTGAGCTGGTTCACCATGCTTGGACCATGATCGTTTTCGACTAACGTTGTTGTAAACAATCCATTTTTCATCTCCAGTTATGATTCGTTTTAAAAACGGATCGAATTCATTACGTTTAAGGTGCATATCACAAGCGTAGATTCGGTTTGTTAAATGAATTTCTTTCAATACAAGTGGTACCCATATTAAAATTGACGCCAAACAAACAAATGTAAACAAAATTTCGCACACTTTTTTTCTAAAGCAAGCCAAAAGTAACAGCTGATAACTGACAGAAGAAAGAATGCAATTACAGAGTCACAAGCCGTTGAAAAAATTTGTCAACGCCGACTATATTACTACTATATTACCGAAAATTACTTTTTGGGCAACCCAACAATTTGATTTAGTGAAGTCCGTCTGGGAGTCCATATATTCTTGTAATCAAGGTACAGGTCGTGTTTGAAGTCCAAACGTCACAAAATTTTGCTCATTTTTGTGGCTGAGGGACGAATTTTGGTACAAATCGTTTCAGATTTAGATATAGCTCCCATATATGTATATGTAACGCCCGATTTGCACGTATGAGGCCCCATTACCAAAAATTTTCGACCGATCTGCTCAAAATTTGGAATGGATTGTATTGTCATCGATCTAAACATATGTGCAAAATTGCATCCACATCGGCTCAACTTTAGATAAAGATCCTATCATTAGCACGGATTGTTTTGTTAGCGAATAGCTAATGTTCTAGCATTTACTGAGTACTACTTTTTATTTCAAAGTAGTTGTAGGCGCATCTAGTGGTGTAGGGTATTATATAGTCGGCCCCCCCGACTTTAGCTTTTCCTTACTGGTTTTAATTTGTTGTGGTTCTCTGTTTGCTCTTGCATGAGTGGAGTGCTTTTCTTAGCTTGTGGGATAAATCTCTCACCGCCTTGCCGTCATCTTTGTCGCTGACTTTGTTGTTTCTTGCAAATGAAGATTTGTTACTATCTAATGGCGTTTAATAAGTTCTGCTGTTCCCACTGCTGCTGCTCCTCCACTCCAGCAGCATTAGAGCTGAAGGATTATTTTTGTTATACTCCCATTTGTCTTATGCTGTGATGGAACAAAACAACTGAAAAAAGCACAATGACAGAAACAATAAAAATAACTTTGATATAAGGAGATGGTTAGAAGGTGGAATCCTTTTAACTGTTACTATATAACTGTGATGTGTGTGTGTGTGTATTTACAAGCCACGGGCTATTTGCGAAAACAAATGATACCGTTTTTCTTCTGTGACATGACCCATTTTACTAAAGTTGCGGTGATGGCTAATGGCCTAGTGTTGTGGTAAGCCAGCATGGAGTTTAAGAATATTTGCACCTTAAGTCGATGCAAAGTGGGGATCTCTATTTTGGTGGTTAATCGTAAGAAACAAATATTCCATTCTGAGTTTGATGACATCCAACAATTGGTGACAACTTCAAGGTGGCCAGTGCCCGCATAGTGATCATATATTGGGAAACCATGCATTGGCCTTTTTACTATTCCTGATTCTCAGTGTTTGTGGGGTGTGTTGGGGGAAAGGGTAGACCCCCAGATAATAGGACCCAAAAATGAGTATCAATTATGTACTCTTTTCCCCAATTACTTTCATTTGAGCCCCATATTGACGTGGTTAGTATACCCGATTTAGGGGTGTGTTGGGTAGAGGGGAGCTCCCCCCAAACACTTAGCTCTGAAAATATATCAGCATCGTGCTCTACTAAACAAATATAGCTTATTTGAACCTCATATTGCCATTGGCTTCAAAATTGGATATCAAATTCGTTTTATAATTTCCAATAACTCTCATTTAAACCCCTTATTGCAAAAGTCAGCAAATATGTCCGGTTTGGGGTATGGGCTCTAAAAACTATCAGCATCCAAGATCCACTCCATTTAAAACCTAAATTGTCATGGCGAGCAAATACGTCCTATATGTGAGTTGCTATGGGGGTGGGACTTCCCTAAAACAGTTGGTTCCAAATGTTGAAATCACATTCATGGTCTACTCCCAAATACTTTTCATTTCAGCCCCATATTTCCATAGATGGCAAACATATCCAATTTGGACGGTGTTTTGGGAGGCCATTGACTTGGCCTTGAAAATATATCTCAAAATCGTGTTATACTCTAAAATACCTATAAATTGAGCCCCATATTGCAATTGCCAACATCCTTTTTAGATGGTGTTATGGTGGTGGGGTGGCCCCATAGAAACTTTTACCCGAATATTGATATCATATTCGTGCTTTACTCCCAAAGACTTTTCATTTGAACCCCATATTGCTATGGTCGTAAATTTGTCCTCTTTGGAGATGTTTTTGGGAAGGGGCGGCCTCCCAAACACTTGGTCGCACATTTGTATTTCTGAGTAGTATTCTACTCGCAAATACCTTTGATTTGAGACCCATATTGCCATGGTCAATAAATAAGTCCTATTTGAGGGTGTTTTGGGGAAGGAATGGACTTCCAGGAGCTTGGTTCTACACTTGGATATCGGTTTCGTATTGTACTCGTAAATATCTTTCATTAGAGTCCCACATTACCATGTTTGGTAAATATGTCCGAATTAGGGGTGTTTTGGGAGTTGGGGTGGTCCCCCAAACATTTGATCCGAGAAATGGATATCACATAAGTTTTATAATCTCAAATACTTTTCATTTGAGTCCCATATTGTCGTGATTGGTCTTTATATACATTTTGTAGCACCACGGGATCATTATGTACCATCTGTGAAAAATTCAAGAAAGTCGGTTCAGCCGTTTTGGAGTCTATACAGACAAACAAACAAACCAATAAACAAACACAAATTCATTTTTATTAGTTCCAAGATTCTATTGAATCTTCGAGTACCAGGATTCTACTGAACTATGGAGTTTATACCAAGCCCTTGAGACTCTAGTAAGCCTAGGAGGCTATATCGCACCCTTAAGGGTAGATTGATATTTAAGATTCTGCAAAACTCGGAACATACTACAGAAGTTTTGAAGTTCTACACAAACTTTGTGGTTCTGCAGTCCTGTCATCTAAGAGGCACGAGAAGATGCGTTGAGTAGATACCAGGAATCATACAAGGGCCTGAGAACTACACAAGAAAATAAAATTATAATGGCTTATCCCATGGGCTCAGTGGGTTCAAGACAATGCCAGGAATCAGCCTAACCTAATCTTACATTTCGGAGCTACGAACATTTTAAGTTATTTGTGTAAAATTCAGTTTTCTACAGAATTTTCAAAATTCTACAGAATCTACGAGATTTTCCAGAAACATAAAGGTTTATCAAAACCTTTGAGATTTTACGTATTGCTGAAAGTTTTGTAGAGTTTTCAAGGTTCTTAGTTCTACAGCAAAGTCTATGGTTCTACAGAAAATGCAAAAAAAAGAAAATACTAAATCTTCAAATATTGACAGAACCTTTGATGTTAGGCTGAACCGCAGTGGTTTTATATCTTCAAGGTTCTTCAAAATCTTCGAAATGTGACATAATGTTTTAGGTCTACGAGTGCATATTTTCGTAGAACCTTCGAAGTTCAATAAAACCTTGAAAGTTCGGCAGAACCTTTGAAGTTCTTCAGCATTTTTGATGTTCAAGTTCAAAATTCCGCAGAATATTCAAAGCTTGACAGAACCTTCAAAGTTCAACAGAACCTTCAAAGTTCCACGGAACATTCGAAGAACTTTCGAAGTATGGCAGAATCTTCAAGGTTCGACAGAGCCATTAAAGTTCGACAAAACCTACAAAGTTCGACAGAACCTTCAAAGATCTGCAAAATTCGACAGAACCTTTGAAGTTCTCCAGAATATTTGAAGTTCAATATAACCTTCAAAAATACGCAGAATATTTGAAGCTTGACAGAACCTTCAAAGTGCAACAGAACTTTCAAAGTTCGACAGAACCTTCAAAGTTCGACAGAACATTCAAAGTTCGACAGAACATTCAAAGTTCGACAGAACATTTAAAGTTCGATAGAACTTTCGAAGTATTCTTCAAGGTTCGACGGATCCATTGAAGTTCGACAAAACCTACAAAGTTCGATAGAACCTTCAAAATTATGCAGAATATTCGAAGGTCGACAGAACCTTTAAAGCTCGGCAGAACGTTTAAAGTTCGACAGAACCTTCAAAGTTCGACTGAACCTTCAAAGTTCGACAAAACCTTCAAAGTTCGGTAGAACATAATCTTCTGAGCTCGCGAGAACCTCCAAAATTCTACAGAACCTTCAAATTTCGACAAAACTTTCAAAGAACGCCAGAATCCTCAAAGTTCGACAAAGCAATTGAATTTCGACACAACTTTCAAAGTTCGGCAGAACCTTTGAAGTTCTTTAGAAATTTTGAAGTTCGATAGAACCTTCAAAGATCCGCAGAATAATCGAAGCTCGACAGAGCTTTCAAAATTCGACGGAGCCTTTAAAGTTTGGCAGAACTTTTGACGAACGGCAGAATCTTCGAAGTTCGATAGAGCCACTGAAGTTCGTCAGAACCTTCAAATGTCGGCATAACCTTCAAACTTCCGCAGAAAATTCGAAGCTCGACAGTATCTTCAAAGTTCGACTGAACCTTCAAATTTCGGCAGAACTTTCGAAGTACGGCAGAATCTTTAAAGTTTGACAGAGCCATTAAAGATTAACAAAGCCTTCAAAGTACGACATAACCTTCAAAATTGGGAAGGACCTTCGAAGTTCGGCATAACCTTCAAAGTTCCGCAGAAAATTCGAAGCTCCACAGAACCTTCAAAGTTCGACTTAACCTTCAAAGTTTCATGGAACCTTCAAAGTTGAACAGAAATTTAGAAGTTCGAAAAGAAGGTTCGGTAGAACCTTCAAAGTGCCACAGAACCTTCAAAGTTCGATAGAATTTTCGAAGTTTATACAACTTTTGACATAACCTTCGAGATTCAGCAGAACCTTCGAGGTTCGGCAAAACCTTTGAAGTTCTTCAGAATTTTTGAAGTTGGGTAGAACCTTCAAAGCTCGACAGAACCTTCAAAGTGCCACAAAACTTTCAAAGTTCGATAGAATTTTTGAAGTTGATAGAACTTTTGAATTTCGATAGAACTTTCGAAGTTCGACAGAACCTTCAAAGTCTGACCAAACTTTCAAACTTCAACAGAACCTTCGAATTCGACAAAACCTTTGAGTTTATACAGATCCCTCGGTGTAAAAGAAACTTTTCAAGTACTTGAAGGATTTATAGTTTTGTTCAAATCAAGACTTTACTAACCTTTGCTTAACCTGACGTCTGTCCACCATCAAAATTCTTCCAACAACGAGTTATTTAAAAATAAAAATAAAAAAAAATCGTCCATGCTGCACATGCATTAGGCTAAGAGCCCCTAATGTTTGTGCCATAAAAATATGATTTAGTCATTACTGTACCTTTTCTTTTGGCCAATTTATATATATGTATGTATATGCTTATTGGTGCGGATATCCTATTACACTGAAAACAGAAAAGCAACTTCTACTCCTCCTCTGTGCCATTACCGCCTCACTTGCTAGGAGAGGTTGAAGCAATGGCAACAGCAATTTGTCGCCAATTCAAGTGCTGGTGAAATGAAACTCTCCACCGTTGACAAGAACAATCATCGTTAAAACCCCACACTATAGCTTCTTCGATGTGAATAGTTTGTTATTTGTTTTCCTTTTTGTTTCTGGTCTTCTTTTTATTCCTGAGGAGTTTCAATTTTGGCCAATACAAAATTCTAGGAATTTTCATAAACAACATGACAGATGATTAGGTTACCAAACAACAAGAAAAAAAAAACGATACCACCGAGAGCAACAAGTATAGGTAAATGCTACATACAGCAAAATCGAACATTAACTTGTCCAAAAGCACATCGTCGGCCTTGAATGGCATAAGCCAAATTTCGTAAAGTCTTAAGGAAAACTCAACAAAAACTTTTGGAGAGAGAGAGTTGCCGTAAGGCATGTAAGTGATGGTATGGCCGAATAGAAGGTCATAGAACCAAAATATGTAACCAAATAGTCATATTATTGTTAAACATTTACGTGACCCTCATCTGTAAAGATTTGCCCCAGACTTGCAGCTTGGGCCAACTTCTACTCTATGTGCTTTGCAATAAAAATGGTTATTTTTACTACAATGCGGTACACTGACTTTCTCGAAAATCCAAAGTATCAGTCATGAAGATATTTATTATCATTAAAGCCAAATGAATATTTTAAAAATGTTAAATAAAAGAAAAATATGTGATTTCACTTTTCCACAAACTCAGCAAGAAGTCTCCCTGCTTCATTCCCACTGTACCTCATTTCATTTCATTTTCCATTTTCTTTTTTTAATAACTTTTTATTAAAAATTTTTCGACGTTAATAAAAATTTCGGAAGAATTGGCCCCAATTTTGATTATCAGATTAATACCAGGCTCCCAAATTCCATTGATGTTATACCCATTCCCCTCAGTTAATTGACCTTAAATTTAGCTGCCAGATTTACATTTTACTCTCAAAAACTTTTATTTCAATTACTCGAATCGCCAAGTAGTTGTTGGAGATTTTGGATTGGGGCCTATAAACTTGAAAACATTTTGTACAACGCTTGCTTCGACGACTTCCATAATATCTATAAAGTTCGCTCGAAATCGGTTCAGATTTAGATATATAGCTCCCATATAAACCGATATCCCGATTTGACTTCTTGAACCCCTGGAAGTCGCTATTTTGTCCGATTTGGCTGAAATTTTGCACCTAGTGTTCTGTTATGACTTTCCACCGCAATGCTAAGTACGATTCAAATCGTAATTTACAACCTGATATAGATCCCTTGTAAACCGATCTCCCGATTAGACTTCTTCAGCCCCTGGAAGCCACAAATTTCGTCCGATTTGGCTGAAATTTTTCATGTGGTGTTCTCCTACAATTGCGGCAAGTACGGTCGAAATAGTCTAAATCGGTCTCTAACCTGATATAGCTCCTATAGCCCCTGGAAGCCGCAATTGTTGTCCGATTTGGCTGAAATTTTGCACATGATGTTCACCTACAATTGTACCAAGTACGGTCCAAATCGGTCTGTAATCTGATACAGTTCCCATATAAAACGATCTCCCGATTTCACTTCTTGAGACCCTGGAAGCCGCAATTTTTGTCCGATTTGGCTGCAACTTTGCATATAGTGTTTTGTTGCAAATTCCAACAATTATGCCAAATATTGTCCGAATTAGTTTATAATCTGAAATAGCTCCCATGTAAACCGGTCTCCCGATCATCCTTCTTCGGTTGCTAGAAGCATTTATTTAGAATAAAATTATGCCCTTCCAAAAATTTTTTTTTTTGCACATTTCTAGCAGAATCCATGGTGGTGGGTTCCCAAGATTCGGCCCAGCCGAATCTAGAGCGCTTTTACTTGTTATACCCTCCACTATAGGATGGGGGTATACTAATTTCGTCATTCTGTTTATAACTACTCGATATATTGGACTGAGACCCCATAAAGTCGCAACATTTTATATCGATCTAGCCATGTCCGTCCGTCTGTCCGTCCGTCCTTCCGTCTGTCTGTCGAAAGCACGCTAACTTCCGAAGGAGTAAAGCTAGCCACTTGAAATTTTGCACAAATACTTCTTATTAGTGTAGGTCGGTTGGTATTGTAAATGGGCCATATCGGTCAATGTTTTTATATAGCTGCCATATAAACCTATCTTGGGTCTTGACTTCCTGAGCCTCTAGAGTGCGCAATTCTTATCCGATTGGAATGAAATTTTGCACGACATAATTTGTTATGATATCCAACTACTGTGCCAAGTATGGTTCAAATCGGTCCATAACCTGATATAGCTGCCATATAAACCTATCTTGGGTCTTGACTTCCTGAGCCTCTAGAGTGCGCAATTCTTATCCGATTGGAATAAAATTTTGCGCGATATGTTTTGTTATGATATCAAACAATTGTGCCAAGTATGGTTCAAATCGGTCCATAACCTGATATAGCTGCCATATAAACCGATCTTGGGTCTTGACTTCTTGAGCCTCTAGAGTGCGCAATTCTTATCCGATTGGCATGAAATTTTGCACAACGTGTTTTGTTATTATATCCAACAACTGTGCCTAGTATGGTTTAAATCGGTCCATAACCTGATATAGCTGCCATATAAATCGATCTTGGGTCTTGACTTCTTGAGCCTCTAGAGGGCGCAATTCTTATCCGATTTGAATGAATTTTTGCACGTAGTATTTTGTTATGATACCCAACAACTGTGCCAAGTATGGTTCAAATCGGTCCATAACCTGATATAGCTGTCATATAAACAGATCTGGGGACTTGACTTCTTGAGCTTCTAGAGGGCGCAATTCCTATCCGATTTGGCTGAAATTTTGCATGACGTATTTTATTCTTACTTTCAACAACTGCGTCAAATAAGCTTCGAATTGTTTCATAACCTGATATAGCTGCCATATAAACCGATCTGGGATTTTGACTTCTTGAGCCTCTAGAGGTCACAATTATTATCCGATTTGCCTGAAATTTTGTACGACGGATTCTCTCATGACCATCAACATACGTTTTTTTTTATGGTCTGAATCGGTCTATAGCCTGATACAGCTCCCATATAAATCGATCTTCCTATTTTACTTCTTGAGCCCCCAAAGGGCGCAATTCCTATTCGAAGTGGCTGACATTTTACACAGGTCTCCAACATATAATTTAATTGTGGTCCAAACCGTACCATATCTTGATATCGCTCTAATAGCAAAGCAAATCTTTTCTTATATCCTTTTTTGCCTAAGAAGAGATGCCGGGAAAAGAACTCGACAAATGCCATCCATGGTGGAGGGTATATAAGATTCGGCCCGGCCGAACTTAGCACGCTTTTACTTGTTTTAGTTTATTCTCCTTCTAACAACCCCACTATGAAAAAGCAGCAGAAATTTTCAGAAAACAAGAGACATTTTAGCAGTAAGCCTACTGTTCTGAAATTGCAAACATTTAGCTATAACAGCAGAACACCATTGTTATAGCAGCAAAATTCACTACCAGCAGTCAGTAGACTGTGTTTGCTATTTTAAGCGGACTTTTCCCAATGATCCTTCAGTATTACTTAAGCCCCTGGAAATAAACCTCATTCAATAACCGGTTTCTTAAAATTGAATTGCCAGAATTCAAGGTGGTGGGTGTCTAAAATTCGCCCCAGCCCAAGTTTAACACGCTTTTGCTTATTTGTATATCAACCTTTCCTGGAATATTGTTTTGTTTATCAACAAGAATGTACATACTATAGTTCTTACACTTGGCCTCCTTAAATTACCAAAACAATGTTGTTTTATCAATTTCCTAAAAGTCTTTTCCA
The DNA here is from genome assembly GCF_963082655.1 of Stomoxys calcitrans. NCBI lineage: Eukaryota > Metazoa > Arthropoda > Insecta > Diptera > Muscidae > Stomoxys > Stomoxys calcitrans. Next base: position 160,786,349 of record NC_081554.1, on the reverse strand, counting down.
TTACCATAAAATACCTCATTTGATGGAAAATAACCAAATTTATGGCTCAAATTCAATTGAAAGTTTTTTTTTTACTTTTTCAGCAATTCCAATGAACATTTCTTAGATGAAATGACAAAAAAACTTTTAAAATTTATGTATTGTATTAATATATATGCCCCTTCCCTACCAGGGTCTAGTAAATCGCTTCGTCTACCCTCCTCCCATAGCTTGGTTGAAGGTATTGAATTAACTCCTGTGCAAAAGGCCTTCAGGCCAAAGAAAAAAGTATTTCTTACCACAAACAAAATTTTTGCTGATTTCAGAAGGTGATTGACTTTTGGGAAGCCACGAAAAAATATAATTGACAAACAATTTGGGATTGGAAAATGCTTGATTTAACCGAAGATGGGGCAGGGGAGAGTAATGGTAAGCTCAAAGTTTGTTTTTCATGCGAAGAAAAACAAACGTTCTGCTAAGCCATGAAATTGTTATAAAAATACACGAAATGCAGCTCACATTCATTGACTGAAATTTGGGGGATAGTATTTCTTGAACTGAAATGGCCTTGTAATCACAAAAAAATTTTTAGAAAAAAAAAATTTTTTTTTTAAATTATCAAATAATAAAGTGAACAAGTAAAAGCGTGCCAAGTTCGGCCGGGCCGAATCTTAAATACCCTCCACCATGGATCGCATTTGTCGAGCTCTTGCCACGGTATCTCTTTTTAGGCAAACAAAGGATAAAAGAAAAGAATTGCTATGTTATTGGAACAATATCAAGTTATGGTTCAATTCGTACCATAATTGAACTGAATATTGGAGACCATAGTAGAAGTCATTGTGTAAAATTTCAGCCAAATCTAGTAAGAATTGAGCCTTTTATACCCTGCACCACTACTGTGGTACAGGGTATTATAACTTAGTGAATTAGTTTGTAACATGCAAAAGAAAGAGAGGTAGATCCATTGATAAGTATACCGATAAGTATACCGATCCAGAGTAACTTTCTGATTCGATTTAGCTATGTCCGTCTGTCTGTCTCTCCGTCCATCTGTCCATGTTAATCTGTGTTCAAACTACAGGTCGCTATTTTCATCCGATCGTCTTCAAATTTGGTACAGGCATGTTTTTCGGCCTAGAGACGAAGCCTATTGAAATTGGAAAAAATCAGATCAGATTTGGATATAGCTCCCATATATATGTTCGTCCGATTTGCAGAAATAATGCAATTAAATGGTCATTTGTTAACCGATTCTCTCGAAATTTGGCAGGAAGGATATTTTTATGACTCTCGTCATTACAGGTGAAGTTCATAGAAATCGGTTCAGATTTAGATATAGCTCTTTATATATATAAATACCGATTTTCATTCCTACAGTCATTGCAAGTGCATTTACAGACCAATCTTTCCAAAATTTTGTACAACGCCTTCCTCAACGACTACCACAATATATGAGAAGTTTGCTTGCAATCGGTTCAGATTTGGATATAGCTCCCATATATATGTTCGTCCGATTTGCAGAAATAATGCAATTAAATGGTCATTTGTTAACCCATTACCTCGAAATTTCGCGGGACGGATTTTCTTATGACTCTCGACATTACTGGTGAATTTCATAGAAATCGGTTCAGATTTAGATATAGCTCTCATATATATATATCGCCCGATTTTCATTCCTAGAACCATTGCAATCGCATTTATTAACCAATTTTCATAAAAATTTGTACTACGCCTTGCTCGACGACTTTCACATTATCTGAGAAGTTTTTCTCGAAATCGTTTCAGATATAGTTCCAATATATATGTTTTTCAGATTTTATGCAATTTCCAATAATGTTGTCATTTGTCAACCGTAGTTATTACAGTTTGAACATATTTGCTCGCCGAGGTCGATCAAAATTGGTTCAGAATTGGATATAGCTCCCACATTGTACTTATAGGGTAAGTGTAGGGTATTATACAGTCGGCACCGCCCGACTTTTGGCGGTTTATAAGGGAGCTGCATTAGCCGATTCATGCCATTTTCGACATGTATGTTAAAGGTCATGAGCCGTTGTAAAAAATTTCAGCCAAATCGGATAATAATGGCGCCCTCTAGTGGCTCAAGAATTCAAGACCCCAGATCGGTTAAAATGGCAGCTATTTCAGGTTAAGGACCGTTCTGAACTATTCTTAGCACAGATGTTGGAAGTCATAACAAAACACCTCATGCAAAATTTCAGCCAAATCGGATAAGAATTGCTCCCTGTAGAGGCTCAAGAAGTCAAGACCCCAGATCGGTTTATATGGCAGCTATATCAGGTTATGGACCGATTTGAACCATTCTTAATACAATTGCAGGAAGTCATAACAAAACACGTCGTGCAAATCAGCCAAATCGGATAGGAATTTCTCCCTGTAGAGGCTCAAGAAGTCAAGACCCCAGATCGGTTTATATAGCAGCTATATCAAATTATCAACCGATTTGAAGATTCTTAACATAGTTGTTGAAAGTCATAACAAAAGACATCATTCAAAATTTCAGCCAAATCGGATAATAATTGTGCCCTCTAGCGGCTCAAGAAGTCAAATCTGGAGATCGGTTTATATGGCAGCTATATCAGGTTATGGACCGATTTGAACCATTCTTAATACAGTTGTTGGAAGTCATAAAAAAACAACTCGTGCAAAATTTCAGCCAAATCGGATAAGAATTGTGCCCTCTAGCGGCTCAAGAAGTCAAGATCCAAGATCGGTTTATATGGCAGCTATATCAAAACGTGGACCTTAGCTTGCTTTAGAAAAAAAGTTTAAAAAAGTATGTTTGATTAAAGTTCATTCTAAGTTTTATTAAAAATGCATTTACTTTCTTTTAAAAAATCCGCAATTACTTTTTGGGCAACCCAATAGCTCATTTACAATCCCAATCGACCTACTCTAATAAGAAGTATTTGTGCAAAATTTCAAGCGGCTCCTTCAAAAGTTAGCGTGCTTTCGACAGACAGACGGACGGACATGGCTAGTTCGACTTAAAATGTCATTACGATCAAGAATATATACTTTATGGGGTCTTAGATGAATATTTCGAAGAGTTACAAACAGAATGACGAAATTAGTATACCCCCATCCTATGGTGGAGGGTATAAAAACAGCTTTTATGAGCCTAAGACCCTACATCGGGAGATCGGCCTATGTTGGGGCTATATTAAGATTCAGACCGATCTTAGCCATATTCGGCAAAGATGCCGGAGATCTTAACGCAAATCATTGTGTCAAATTTCAGCTAAATCAGGTAATAAATACAGCTTTTATGAGACCCTTAATCGGGAGATCGGTCAATATGGGGGCTATATTAAGATACAGACCGATCTAAACCATAGTCGGCAAAGATGTCGGGGATCTTAACACAAATGATTGTGCCAAATTTCAGCCGATTCAGATAATAAGTACAGATTTTATGAACCTATGACCCTAAGTCTGGAGATCGGCTATTTGAGCGCTATATCAAGCTACATGCCGATCTGAGCCATATTCGGCAAAGATGCGGGAGATCTTAACACAAATCATTGTGCCTAATTCCAGCTAATTCTGGTAATAAATACATCTTTTATGAGTCTAAGACCCCAAGTCTGGAGATCGGCAATATGGGGGCTATATCAAGATACATGCTGATCTGAGCCATATACGGCAAAAATGTCGAATATGTCTTAACACAAATCATTGTGCCAAATTTCAGTCAAATAAGATAATAAATACTGATTATAAGTCCCTAAATCGGTAGATCGGTCTATATGGGGGCTATACTCAGATGCAGCCCAATCTGAACTATACTCGGCAGCGGTGTCGAGGATCTTCACACAAATTATTGTGCCAAATTTCAGCTAACTCAGGTTTTATGAGCTTTTATGAACAGCACAGTTGGGATGCGCGGGCAGACGGACATGGGTAAGCCGAGAATCAGCTAGAAGTGTCAGAGTCGAGTGTAATAATGCCGCAGGGTACAGTTCACGTTTAAACTATGAATGCTATATGTAAATGTGTAAATGTGTTTTTGCTTACGAATTTCATTTAAAAGCATTAAAAACCTCAACTGGATCTCATAGAAAGTGCTAATTGATCGCCATAATATTTGGAATTTTCCTTATTGAGATCAAAAAGAAAACAACCACTACTCCTCATCCCTTGTTATTAGGTATAAAAATATCGCTACAAGTACTTGGTACCATGTTACCTTCATATAAACACTTCTCGCACTAAAATACACAAATATATGTGCCTAGTATGGATACGTGTCATGTTCCCACGTGTGCCAGAGAAGTTTTATACAATTTGCAACAATTTCAGTATTTTTCTTTTTCTAACAGAATCCTAGATTAAATTGAAACATTGTTGAGACTGCAAAAAATATTCTGGGAATCCTGAATAGATCGAAACAGGCACGTGTAATGTAATAGCTGCATACAATACAAAATAGAACCTTTATTCCCCCTTTTGGCTGCTGTTGGTGTATTAATAGGCGAAAGTAAGTAAAGCAATGTAAATGAAAAATGTTGGCAGGGAGACCATGCAATGGAGAGACTTTGATGGCATTAGTTATATTTAGAATGTGAAATATGTCCAAAGAGTGTAAAAAATCAATTTGTAAAAATTGCTGTTTTATTATAGCACTGTATAGTGCAAAACCCGATTAATCGTTCTATTTAAGTCAATTTCAGCTCAAGTCAGATGTTCTGGATAAAATATCAGTACAAAGTTGTACTGGCAAGTTATCGATTATATGCACTGATATTTTATCCAGAACATCTGACATTTTATCCAAAACACCTGACATTTTATCCAAAACACCTGACATTTTATCCAGAACATCTGACATGATAGGACTTATATATAAAACTGTATTAATTAAGCAAAAAGTTTATCCGGGCTAAACTTTACCATCATCAATATTCATCTAATCTAATATAATAAACTATCAACTGCATATACTCAGTTGCATGCAACTTAACCACCATCAATATCCATCAATAGAGATGGGCGAAGGGTAAATACACAAAAGGTATTTTCCCGATAAATTGGATAAATACCCAGGTATTGTCCCATATATACCCAAAAGCTGGGCATTTATAATTTTGCAGATATTTTGAGTATAAAAACATTTTCCAAACAATTTTTGATGATTTCTAATTCTTTGTATGTAAACCTACCTTCTGATCCCATAAAATCGTAATTTAGTTATATATAACTGCTATATAGACCGATCTCTAAAGTTTAAGCCTTTACATTGAAATTTTTATGATCTGGATTCAACTAAATCCAAAAACAAATTCTGTCCGTTTACATTGCGTTTTTCGGGATTAAAAAAACCAGTAATAGCGTGCTAAGTTCGGCCGGGCCGAATCTTATATACCCTCCACCATGGATCGCATTTGTCGAGTTCTTTTCCCGGCATCTCTTCTTAGGCAAAAAAGGATATAAGAAAAGAGTTGCTCTGCTATTAAAACGATATCAAGATATGGTCCGGTTCGGACCACAATTAAATTATATGTTGGAGACCTGTGTAAAATTTCAGCCAATTCGTATAAGAATTGCGCCCATTGGGGCTCACGAAGTAAAATAGAGAGAACGATTTATATGGGATCTGTATCGGGCTATAGACCGATTCAGACCATAATAAACACGTTTGTTGATGGTCATGAGAGGATCCGTCGTACAAAATTTCAGGCATATCGGATAATAATTGCGACCTCTAGGGGTCAAGAAGTCAAGATCCCAGATCGGTTTATATGGCAGCTATATCAGGTTATGAACCGATTTGAACCTTATTTGACACAGTTGTTGAAAGTAAAAATTAAATACGTCATGCAAAATTTCAGCCAAATCGGATAGGAATTGCGCCCTCCAGAAGCTCAAGAAATCAAATCCCCAGATCTGTTTATATGACAGCTATATCAGGATATGAACCGATTTGAACCATACTTGGCACAGTTGTTGGATATCATAACGAAATACTTCGTGCAAAAATTCATTCAAATCGGATAAGAATTGTGCCCTCTAGAGGGTCAAGAAGTCAAGACCCAAGATCGGTTTATATGGTAGCTATATCAGGTTATGGACCGATTTCAACCATTCTTAGCACAGTTGTTGGGTATCATAACAAAACACGTCGTGCGAAATTCCATTCCAATCGGATAAGAATTGCGCCCTCTAGAGGGTCAAGAAGTCAAGACCCAAGATCGGTTTATATGGTAGCTATATCAGGTTATGAACCGATTTGAACCATACTTGGCACAGTTGTTGGATATCATAACAAAACACGTTGTGCAAAATTTCATTCTGATCGGATAAGAATTGCGCACGCTAGAGGCTCAAGAAGTCAAGACCCAAGATCGGTTTATATGGTAGCTATATCAGGTTATGGACCGATTTCAACCATACTTAGCACAGTTGTTGGGTATCATAACAAAACACGTCGTGCGAAATTTCATTCCAATCGGATAAGAATTGCGCACTCTAGAGGCTCAAGAAGTCAAGACCCAAGATCGGTTTATATGGCAGCTATATCAGGTTATGGACCGATTTGAACCATACTTGGCACAGTTGTTGGATATCATAACAAAACACGTTGTGCAAAATTTCATTCTGATCGGATAAGAATTGCGCACGCTAGAGGCTCAAGAAGTCAAGACCCAAGATCGGTTTATATGGCAGCTATATCAGGTTATGGACCGATTTGAACCATACTATGCACAGTTGTTGGATATCATAGCAAAACACGTCATGCAAAATTTCATTCCAATCGGATAAGAATTGCGCACTCTAGAGGCTCAAGAAGTCAAGACCCAAGATCGGTTTATATGGCAACTATATCAAAACATGGACCGATATGGCCCATTTACAATACCAACCGACCTACACTAATAAGAAGTATTTGTGCAAAATTTCAAGCGGCTAGCTTGACTCCTTCGGAAGTTAGCGTGCTTTCGACAGACAGACGGACAGACGGACGGACGGACAGACGGACGGACATGGCTAGATCGACATAAAATGTCACGACGATCAAGAATATATATACTTTATGGGGTCTCAGACGAATATTTCGAGTAGTTACAAACAGAATGACGAAATTAGTATACCCCCCATCTTATGGTGGAGGGTATAAAAATGCTGGCAATCTTGTGAGGTATTTTCCTTAGATATACGTCAATAGACGCGAGAGTGACAAGGCTAGAAGGGGAGCCATTCGTCGTGTCCGTAATTTCCCTCCAGCTGGATAGCCATCACAATTTACCGTGCATCAAGCTACGAATGTCATCCGTCGCGATAAGTCGCGCAAGGCGTTGGTCCCAGACAGAATCTCTACATTGATTCTGAAGAATCTGGATCTGCCTGGAGTCAAGTATCTTACAACTGTCCTCAGCCTGTCTGAACACTTTTATAGTACCCGATGTTTGGATGATGGGCAGTGTGATCCCTGAAACCTGGAAATGACACGAGCTAGGGAAGTCGTACAGACCGATCTGTTTTTTCTTTCATCAGTAGCCAAGACGCATTTCCATTCGCCGAGCATCAGCATGCATTTCGAAGGCTGCATAGGATAGTCAATTGTCAGCAGCACTTGGTGTGCTGACAAAGGATCCTTGTACTAACCACCACTACTGCGACCGCTGATGTGAGCCTAAGGGAGCTTTCTATTTGGTCATGTGACGGCTTCGGATACTGTGTTATCATTGAAGATATCTGCATCCGTTCACAATTGGTAGACTAATTTGCAGTAATTTTTTCCAATCCCAATCCCACTGTCCGTAACTTTTAACTGCCCAGCCACTGCCTACCCACTAAATATCTTCCCTCCTTAACAAATTCAATAGAACGGCGTTGATTTCATCGTAGCGCTCTGATGAGGATGATTTCAACAAAACACTCAAGAAACCGATCATTGCTCGTTTCTTGTTATCGTTATCTGATTTTTCAAGATTTTCCAAATAATTCCGCAAATTTTATACTTACATTCTAATGTAGAACTGGCGACTTGAGGTAAAATTACAACTTCATTTGGCAATTTTTTTGTACCTGAACACTATCTGCTGCCTTGAATCTTCATTAGAAGTAAATGAAAATGAAACAAATATAACAAGTAAAAGCGTGCTAAGTTCGGCCGGGCCGAATCTTATATACCCTCCACCATGGATCGCATTTGTCGAGTTCTTTTCCCGGCATCTCTTCTTAGGCAAAAAAGGATATAAGAAAAGAGTTGCTCTGCTATTAAAACGATATCAAGATATGGTCCGGTTCGGACCACAATTAAATTATATGTTGGAGACCTGTGTAAAATTTCAGTCAATTCGTATAAGAATTGCGCCCATTGGGGCTCTCGACGTAAAATAGAGAGAACGATTTATATGGGATCTGTATCGGGCTATAGACCGATTCAGACCATAACAAACACGTTTGTTGATGGTCATGGGAGGATCCGTCGCACAAAATTTCAGGCATATCGGATAATAATTGCGATCTCTAGGGGTCAAGAAGTCAAGATTCCAGATCGGTTTATATGGCAGCTATATCAGGTTATGAACCGATTTGAGCCTTATTTGACACAGTTGTTGAAAGTAAAAATAAAATACTTCGTGCAAAAATTCATTCAAATCGGATAAGAATTGTGCCCTCTAGAGGCTCAAGAAGTCAAGACCCAAGATCGGTTTATATGGCAGCTATATCAGGTTATGAACCGATTTAAACCATACTTGGCACAGTTGTTGGGTATCATAACAAAACACGTCGTGCGAAATTCCATTCTATTCGGATAAGAATTGCGCCCTCAAGAGGCTCAAGAAGTCAAGACCCAAGATCGGTTTATATGGCAGCTATATCAGGTTATGGACCAATTTGAATCATACTTGGCACAGTTGTTGGATATAATAACAAAACACGTCGTGCAAAATTTCATTTCAATCGGATAAGAATTGCGCACTCTAGAGGCTCAAGAAGTCAAGACCCAAGATCGGTTTATATGGCAGCTATATCAGGTTATGGACCGATTTGAACCATACTTGGCACAGTTGTTGGATATCATAACAAAACACGTCGTGCAAAATTTCATTCTGATCGGATAAGAATTGCGCACGCTAGAGGCTCAAGAAGTCAAGACCCAAGATCGGTTTATATGGCAGCTATATCAGGTTATGAACCGATTTAAACTATACTTGGCACAGTTGTTGGATTTCATAACAAAACACGTCGTGCAAAATTTCATTCCAATCGGATAAGAATTTCGCACTCTAGAGGCTCAAGAAGTCAAGACCCAAGATCGGTTTATATGGCAGCTATATCAAAACATGGACCTATATGGCCCATTTGCAATACCAACCGACCTACACTAATAAGAAGTATTTGTGCAAAATTTCAAGCGGCTAGCTTTACTCCTTCGGAAGTTAGCGTGCTTTCGACAGACAGACGGACGGACGGACGGACGGACGGACGGACAGACGGACGGACATGGCTAGATCGACATAAAATTTCACGACGATCAAGAATATATATACTTTATGGGGTCTCAGACGAATATTTCGAGTAGTTACAAACAGAATGACGAAATTAGTATACCCCCCATCTTATGGTGGAGGGTATAAAAATTACCAATAAGCAATATTTTTATTTTTTACTTACCTCTCTCTGCCTTTTTGATCCATTTTGGTATTAGCTTTTATATTTTCATGTAACGACTGCCTTTCATAGCTGACCTTTACAAAATATCTGTTCAAAGTTGCAAATGTCTGCTACCAAAAAAAGTCCCAGTAGAAATTTGGAGGTTCTCTATTTTCGAACTGTCAAAATTTGTTCTCTATCGCGCTCTCTTCTGCTGGCAAAAAAAAGTGCGCGAACGAGTAAAAAAACAATTGTTTATGTTATTGAACTCGGCTAATGCAAATATACTTTTATTATATCTAAAGCATCTATTACACTATCAGACATATTATATGAACTATCACTACCTGTATTCATGAGACTTGAGACTTATATACGTCAAATACAAATAAAGCGTGCTGTAATCGGCATGTATTCTCATATGTATTGTACTTTTTTTTAAAGACATGTGTCTGCAAGCATAGTCGATGAAATAAAAGCTCGATTTAATCGAAAAAGTTGCATATTTATTCCAATATCCATTTATCATACGAAAAAAATTATTCGTACGTATCACACGATGTGTACAACTTTCAGAGTTTCAATTTTTTGCTGATGGTGTAATGGCAGCTACGACAAACCTTGGTAATTTTTTATAATAACAAATCCATATCTTAACTATCTCAAATGCCTTTCCCGTCATATTTCTATTATTTCCCTTTCCCTTCCAATATCTATCCTTTTTCTTTCTTTTAGAATTTTAACTCTACCCAATGCCATTCCTTACTCGATCTTTTACCCATCGCATTTTAATTTTCATCCTATTGCATACCAATTCTTCCTCCATCCTATACTATCACTATCTATTCCTTATCCCATTCCTACTTTATCGGTATTGTATCTTATTCTAGCCCCATCTTATCCTATTATATCACTGTCTTAAATCAATCATGTTTCTAACCCATCATTTAAATGAAAACTTGTTGAACTCATTGTACTTATCGATTAACCAAACCACGCTTTATATTGCCCAAAAAGTAATTGCGGATTTTTCATATAGTCGGCATTGATAAATTTTTTCACAGCTTGTGACTCTGTAATTGCATTCTTTCTTCTGTCAGTTATCAGCTATTACGTTTAGCTTGCTTTAGAAAAAAAGTATATTTGATTAAAGTTCATTCTAAGTTTTATTAAAAATGCATTTACTTTTTTTTAAAAAATCCGCAATTACTTTTTGGGCAACCCAGTATAATACATTGTCTTTTGCATGAGTTTTATCATAATAAAATACTAATACAATACAATATACTATCCCTATCTAATCCCTATCGCATTCCTACCCTATCGCTATTGTGTCTTATTCTAGTCCCAACTTATCCTATTATATCGCCGTCTTACATCAATCATGTTTTTATCCCATTTCTATCCCGCACCTATCCCTATCCCTACCAGATCCCTATTCCTATCCCACCCTTATCCTGTCATTGAATCACGTATCAAATTTTCCCCTATCCTATACTATCCATATCTCTTTCCTATCCCATTCCTACCCTATCGCGATTGTATATTATTCTAACCCTAATAAAGTCATGTTTCTATCCCATCTCCAACTCTATAAGTGAGCTATAACAAAATATAGACCAATTTAAACCCGATTCGACAGCGGTGTCGAGGATCTTAACACAAATTATTGTGCCTAACTTCAGGCAAATCGGGTTATAAATGTAGCTTCATGAGTCTAAGACCCTAAATCGGGAGATCGGTCTATATGGGGGCTATGTCAAGATACAAACCGATCTGAGCCACATTCGGCACAGATGTCGAAGATCTTTGCACAAATCATTATCCTATTATACCGCCGTCTAAAATCAATCATATTTCTTTCCCATACCTATCCCTTTCGTTTTCCATCCCCATTTCTATCGCACCCTTATACTGTCATCGTATCACATCCCAATTTTTCTCTATCCTTTACTATCGATATCTCTTCCCTATCCTATTCCTACCCTATCGCTATTGTATCTTATCCTAACCCTATCTTCTACGTTTTTATTCCATCCCTATCTCATACCTATCTCATACCTATCCCATCCCTATCGCATCTCATCCCATTTCTATCCCTATCCCATCCCATATCTATCATATCCCTATCTTAACCCTATCCCAATCCTTTCACATCTCTATTTCATCCCTATCCCATCTCTATTTCATCCTTGTTCGGTTCCTATCCCATAGTTATCCCAACCACATCCGATCCCACATCCATCCGTTTACGTATCCCTTTTGCTATCCCTATTCCTATTATTCTCCCATCCCTATATCACCCTATCCCATCCCTACTCAATATCCCTATCCCCAACCTTGTCCTTGTTCTTATCCTATCCTATTCCATACCTATCTCATCCCTACCCCATCCCTATCCCATTCCCATCTCATCCCTATCCCACCCATATCCTATCCCAATCCTATCCGTATCCTATCACATGTCAGTCCCATCCCAACCTCATACCTTACTATATATCCCTATCCCATACTTATCCCTAACCTTGTCCTTGTCCTTATCCTATCCTATTCCATGCCTATCTCATCCCTACCCCATCCCTATACCATCTCATCCCTATCCCATATTTATCCCATCCCTATCCCAACCATACCTCATCCCTATCGTTGTCTTAATCCTATCCCATCCCTATCGCTATACCTATTGTATCAAATCATATTGTATGCAATCCCTATCCTATCCCCATCTCATCCCATCCCCATCTCATCCCATCCTCATTTCATCCCATCCCCATCTCATCCCATCCCTTTCCCAACCATATCCTATTCCTATACTATTCCATCCCTTTCCTATCCATTACCCATCCCCATCCATTTCCGTATTCCTATCCCTATTGCTATCTCTGTCCCAATACCTCTCACCATCCTACAATATACCATCTCTATCCCATACCTATACATTACCTAACCCATCCATATCCTATCATATCTATATCCCATCCCTATCTTATTCAATCCCTCTCTGATTCCATCCCTATTCTATTCCATCTCTATTGCATATCCATCCTATCCCACCACAATGCTGTCCCTATCCCATCCCCATCTTTTCCTATACCATCACACCCCTATCCCATCCTATGACTATTACATCTCCATTCTATCCTTGTCCCTATCCCCATCGCTATCCTTATCTCTATCCCTACCCTAATCCGTGTATCTATCTGTATCATTATCCCTATCCCTATCGCTATCTCTATCCCAATCCCAACCCTACACCTAATGCTTTTCCTTATCTAATTCCTATCCCATTCCATCGTAATCCCATCAATACCCTATCCCATTCATACCCTATCTTATCCATACCCTATTCCATCCATAACCTATCCTATCCTATCATTTCATTTCATTTCATTTCATTTCATTTCATTTCGTTTCATTTCATTTCATTTCATTTCATTTCATTTCATTTCATTTCATTTCATTTCATTTCATTTCATTTCATTTAATTTCATTTCATTTCATTTCATTTCATTTCCTTTCCTTTCCTTTCCTTTTCTTTTCTTTTCTTTTCTTTTCTTTTCTTTTCTTTTCTTTTCTTTCTTTTCTTTTCTTTTCTTTTCTTTTCTTTTCTTTTCTTTTCTTTTCTTTTCTTTCCTTTCCTTTCCTTTCCTTTCCTTTCCTTTCCTTTCCTTTCCTTTCCTTTCCTTTCCTTTCCTTTCCTTTCCTTTCCTTTCCTTTCTTTTTCTTTTCTTTCCTTTCCTTTCCTTTCCTTTCCTTTCCTATCCCTATCCCACCACTATGCTATTCCTATCCTAATCCTTTCCTATCCTATCCCATCACTATCCGATCCCTATTCCATCCCTATCCCATCCTTATCCATCCATCCCATCCCTATTGCTATCCCTTTCTCTATCCCAATCCCTAACCCATCCCTAGCCCTATTGCTTTTCCTAACCCAATCCTATTCCATACGATGCCTATTCCATCCCTATCCCACCCCAATCTCATCCCTATCTATCCTATCCGTGACCCTATCCCCATCCATACCACTATCCATACCACTATCCGTATCCCCATACCTATGCCTATCGCTATCCCTCTCTCTATGCCTACCGCTATCTATATTCCAGTTCAAACCCAATCTCTATCCCTATTGCTATCTCTATCCCCATCCCCATCAAAATCCCTATCCTACCCTATCCCGTCCCTATCCCATCCATATCACATCCCTATCCCATCCCTATCCTATTCTACTCCATCCCTAACTCTATACCTAGCCCATCCCTATCCGTATACGTATCTCTATCCCTACCCTTATCCGTATAACTATCCGTATCTTTATACCTCTCCCTATCGCTATTCCTATTGCTATCCCCATCCCACACCTATCCCTATCGCATCTCTATACAATGGATAGAAAACCAGGGAATTCCTTTTCATTCATATTTAGATTGGACTATCGCTTTACTATGTTCAACCTATAATTCCTATTAAGTCTTTTCCCTGTTCTATCCTGTAAAATGGTAGATCACAATAAAGTCCTCTTTTATATCATTATGTAAGTAGTCCTGTGTCTACAATGAATATCTTATTGTGCTACCCTATTCAGCCTCCATTGAAGACCACTGTATGACAAAAACCTGGAAACTACTTCATCCTGTCACCAAGTAATAATAGCATCGAAGGAGAATAGATATAAGATCGTTGAGCACCAATGTGCCAACTACAATAGTCAGCACCCTCAGTGACTGATGTTGGTTCATGACTGAAGTAATCAAATAAAATTGCGTTATACTAACAGCATAACTTCGTCGTTTCCCCGAACTAACTGTCTGGGCAGGATGGTGAAAGATGCACAGCAGCCATTAACATGCTCCAAAAAAGGTTTAGCAGCTTCACTTTTCCCAAAACAAAGTGGGAAAAGAACAACAACAAGACGAGAGTAATATATAAAGAGGCAAAAATGTCGCCAGCATCCTTAAACGCCCATAGTTATACACAAATACATGCACGCATATACAATTAGTCGCGGTGGAAATGGCGATGGCATATTTGTGACGCAGCAATGCCAAAAACTTTGCTAAGAAAAATCGATGAACATTGACCTTGTCATAGGTCCTTAACACCGAAATTTCGTAAAAATAACAGAAAAACAAAAACAAAACATAGCCACACAAAGCAAACACTACTCAAAAATTCCCTTCTCGCCAAAGTCGACGGAAAAAAATTCAAATGCGAAGACGAAAATTCTATAGAAATCAAATGTGGTTTGTTGTAGGGCTGGGTATTACCAGAGTTGCCAAGTAAGAAAGTATCTGGGGAGAGAATTAGATTAAAATTTGTTGGTGACATGGAATTTAAGTTTCAAAGAAAGGATGAATACAAATTGGTGTTCATAGAAAATGTTTTAGAAATGTGAAAATTAAATATCTTTTTTTGTTTGTTTTGGCCTTCAAAGCCCCATTATGTGAATCAATTCATATAGTCGAGGGTTTAATTCGAGCTGAATGACCAGTCGAATGTTATACACAAAGGGGAGTTTATTTAAATGAGATTTGAAGAAAAAAACAAGTAAGAGCGTGCTAAGTTCGGACGGGCCGAATCTTATATACCCTCCACCATGGATCGCATTTGTCGAGTTCTTTGGGCCCTATCTCTTTTTAGGCAAACAAAGAATAATGGTTTCCCATTGTTGTTATGCTATTGGAGATATTGTATATCAAGTTATAGTCCGATTCTGACCATAAGTAAATTGAATGTTGAAGACCATAGTAGAAGTCATTGGGTAATAATTCAGTCCATTCGGATAAGAATTGCGCCTTGTAGGGGCTCAAGAAACATATTCGGGAGATCGGTTTATATGGGAGCTGTATCAGGCTATAGATCGATTAAGACCATATTGGACACGTATAAGAATTGCGTCAAGATCCCAGATCAGTTTATATGGTTGCTATATGAGGTTATGTATCGATTTGAACCATATTTATCGCAGTTGTGGGTCATAACAACAAAATATTTCATGCTAAATTTCAGCCAAATCGGGTAAGAGTTGCGCCCTCTAATGGTTGAAGAAGTCAAAATCCAAGATCTTTTTATATGGCAGCTATATCAGGCTGTAGACCGATTTAAGCCATATTTGGCACAGATGTTGGAAGGTATAGCAAACAACTTCATGCAATTTCAGCCAAATCGGATAAGAATTGCGTCCTCTCGTGGGTAAAGAAGTCATGATCCAAGATCAGTTTATATGGCAGCTATATCAGGCTATAGACCGATTTAAACCATATTTGGCACAGTTTTTGGAAGTTATAGCAAACAATTTCATGCAAAAATCAAATCATTCAAATTGATTGAGAATTGCGCCCTCTATTGGCTCAAGAAGTCAAGACCAAGATCGGTTTTATATGGCAGCTACAGCGGTCAAAAAAAGTATTCATCATTCAATGTTTTTTTTTTAATAAGTCTACAAAAGACAATTGGAATAAAAACATATTAAACTAATGATGCAGTAGTGCTTGTGTGATATATATGTACACAATTTCATTGTTTTTAAAGAAAACAAGTAAAAGCGTGCTAAGTTCGGCCGGGCCGAATCTTATATACCCTCCACCATGGATCGCATTTGTCGAGTTCTTTTCCCGGCATCTCTTCTTAGGCAAAAAAGGATATAAGAAAAGAGTTGCTCTGCTATTAAAACGATATCAAGATATGGTCCGGTTCGGACCACAATTAAATTATATGTTGGAGACCTGTGTAAAATTTCAGTCAATTCGTATAAGAATTGCGCCCATTGGGGCTCTCGACGTAAAATAGAGAGAACGATTTATATGGGATCTGTATCGGGCTATAAACCGATTCAGACCATAACAAACACGTTTGTTGATGGTCATGGGAGGATCCGTCGCACAAAATTTCAGGCATATCGGATAATAATTGCGATCTCTAGGGGTCAAGAAGTCAAGATTCCAGATCGGTTTATATGGCAGCTATATCAGGTTATGAACCGATTTGAGCCTTATTTGACACAGTTGTTGAAAGTAAAAATAAAATACTTCGTGCAAAAATTCATTCAAATCGGATAAGAATTGTGCCCTCTAGAGGCTCAAGAAGTCAAGACCCAAGATCGGTTTATATGGCAGCTATATCAGGTTATGAACCGATTTAAACCATACTTGGCACAGTTGTTGGGTATCATAACAAAACACGTCGTGCGAAATTCCATTCTATTCGGATAAGAATTGCGCCCTCAAGAGGCTCAAGAAGTCAAGACCCAAGATCGGTTTATATGGCAGCTATATCAGGTTATGGACCAATTTGAATCATACTAGGCACAGTTGTTGGATATAATAACAAAACACGTCGTGCAAAATTTCATTTCAATCGGATAAGAATTGCGCACTCTAGAGGCTCAAGAAGTCAAGACCCAAGATCGGTTTATATGGCAGCTATATCAGGTTATGAACCGATTTGAACCATACTTGGCACAGTTGTTGGATATCATAACAAAACACGAACACAAAATTTCATTCTGATCGGATAAGAATTGCGCACGCTAGAGGCTCAAGAAGTCAAGACCCAAGATCGGTTTATATGGCAGCTTTATCAGGTTATGAACCGATTTAAACTATACTTGGCACAGTTGTTGGATATCATAACAAAACACGTCGTGCAAAATTTCATTCCAATCGGATAAGAATTTCGCACTCTAGAGGCTCAAGAAGTCAAGACCCCTGATCGGTTTATATGGCAGCTATATCAAAACATGGACCGATATGGCCCATTTGCAATACCAACCGACCTACACTAATAAGAAGTATTTGTGCAAAATTTCAAGCGGCTAGCTTTACTCCTTCGGAAGTTAGCGTGCTTTCGACAGACAGACGGACGGACGGACATGGCTAGATCGACATAAAATTTCACGACGATCAAGAATATATATACTTTATGGGGTCTCAGACGAATATTTCGAGTAGTTACAAACAGAATGACGAAATTAGTATACCCCCCATCTTATGGTGGAGGGTATAAAAATAGTATTTATTGGAACAAAAAGGGCCATTTTACAGCTGAACACAAAAAATTAAACAAAAAAAGTATTCATAATTGCAAAAAAACAAAAAAATAAATAACATAATTTAAAAAAATTAATACTTTGTTATTCGACCACCGCGTCTTATAACTTCTTTTAAACGGTTTGACATCGATTGGACTAATTTAGCGGTTATATTTTGGTCTATATTAGTCCATTCCTCCATTATCACCTGTTGCATTTGACTCTTGCTCGAAAAATTGCGCGTTCTCAATTTGCGTTCGAGATGTTCCCAAAGATGTTCAATTGGGTTCAAGTCGGGACTTTGAGGAGGAGTTTTAATGACTTTGGGGCAGTTATACAGCATCCACATCTTGGTATTTAAAGCAGAATGTTTGGGGTCATTATCTTGATAATATTGAAAGTTATTACCAAGCCCAAGTTTTACAGCATTATCTTTTAAATTCCTCTTTAAAATGTTAACCATTAAACCACCTCCACCATGTTTTACAGTAGCAACTGTGTTTCGTTCTTCAAGCTCTGTATTTGGTTTTCTGTACACTATGACCTTTCCATCGCACCCAAAAAGATTAAACTTGCTCTCGTCTGCAAAAATGGCTGTTTTCCAAAATGATTCGGGCTGTTTTACATACATTTTTGCGAAGTTTAGCCTTTTCACTCGGTTTATTTTATTTATAAAGGGCTTCTTACGTGCAGTTCTTCCTCTGTAACTATGCCTTTTGAGTGTATTTCGAATTGTTTGTGTAGTAACTTCCTTCCCTAAATATTCCATAGTGTTTTTGCGAAGAATGGTCGCATTTGTCTTCGGAGTTTTCTGAACTTGCCGCACTAGCCAACGCACATCTCCAACTGAAAGTGCTTTTGGTCGACCAGATCTTGGTTTATTGTCAACAGTTTTCGTTTCTGTCCACTTTCTGATGATGGATTGTATAGTAGATCGTGGTCTATTTAATATTTCACTGATAGTTTTTTGAGTTAAACCATTCCTGTGGTGTTTTATTATCAAAACTTTTACCTCATCAGAAACCTCGTTTTGCTTACGACCCATTTTGACAAAAACTATATTTTCAATGAAATTAAATATTTGCTGTCAAGGGCAAAGCCTCCTTTACTAAATAAAACAGAAAAGGGGGATTCCCAAATAATATTTGAATTTGACTTTGATGATAGCACATCAATGATGAATACTTTTTTTGTTCTGTTTTTGGTGTTATTATATAAAATTGCATTTTTTGCGCTAATTAAATTTATTTTTTGAATTTATTTTAAAACATATTACGAAAAATAAACTATTGCATAAAACTGTATTATTTGTTTACTTTAAATTTTCTTCAATTACCCAAAATAAGTGAATTTATTATCAATTTTGCTAATGATGAATACTTTTTTTGACCGCTGTATATCTAGTTGTGAACCGATTTCAACCATACTTAGCAAAGTTGTTGGAAGTCATAGCAAACAACTTCATGCAAAATTTCAGCCAAATTGAATAAGAATTGCGCCCTCTAGTGACTCAAGAAGGCAAGATCCAAGATCGGTTTTTGGGCAGCTATATCAAAACATGGACCTATTTCGGCCATTTACAATTCAAACTGATCTACACTAATAAGAAATATTCGTGCGAAATTTCAAGCGTCTAGCTTTACTCCTTCGAAAGTTAGCGATCTTTCGACAGACAGACAGACCGACGGTCGGACGGACGGACATGGCTAGATCTACTTAAAATGTCATGACGATCAAGAATATATATACAATACTTTATGGGGTATTAGATGCATATTTCGACGTGTTACAAACGGAATGACGAAATTAGTATGCCCCCCATTCTATGGTGGAGGGTATAACAAAAACACGCGAATATATCAAAATTTTGTAGGTCGATTTTGGCGATTTTAAGTTCTAAGCAAAGGTGCCCCGATAGTCGAGTTGGTAGCATGCTCGAATTGCCAGATTGGGTGTCGTGGTTTCGATTCCCACCACAGGCCTTGATCTACTATCTAAAAATGATCAAATATTGGGTTGCCCAAAAAGTAATTGCAGATTTTTCATATAGTCAGCGTTGACAAATTTTTTCACAGCTTGTGACTCTGTAATTGCATTCTTTCTTCTGTCAGTTATCAGCTGTTACTTTTAGCTTGCTTTAGAAAAAAAGTGTAAAAAAGTATATTTGATTAAAGTTCATTCTAAGTTTCATTAAAAATGCATTTATTTTAAAAAATCCGCAATTACTTTTTGGGCAACCAATATATCAAAATGAACTTAAAGTTGTCTAAACGAGTACGTAAAGGACTGCCACTCTTATCAAAACCTAACCTAATTTCTTAAGCAACTGCATCTCTGTTCTCAAAGACAAAATACGGACGGATATTTATTCAAAATAATTCTGATGACTGGCTTCTGCCATTGATCTACGCGATTATTGGGCCTCAACCCTGTTCTCAGAGACAAAATATGGACAGACATTTATTCAAAATGATTCTGATGACAGGCTTGCCAAGCAAGAAACGCTTCCATTAATGATGTGGTTGTCTATTGTACTCCAAAATGTATTTTACCTGAAAAACAATTTCTAATTTTATACAACCCTTTCGATAATAAAAACATGAACTTTGCTTTTTCTATGTAATAGAGAGATTTAAAAAAAAAATATGCACCACAAATATGGCTTAAAATAGTTTTTTATTCAAATTTACCACTACCAACCAACAAAATTCTTATTTTTTTTCAAAGTTGGCAACTCTTTCGGGAATAAAAAACATCAACTTTGCTCTTTTCATGTAATAGAGAGATTTTTTAAAAAATGTGTACGCCACAAATATGGCTAAAAATAGTTTTTTATTAATTTTTTTTTTAGAAATTAAATTTTAGAAAAAATTTTACTTTCATCTAACCTATGTACCACCGAACAAAAATTCTTATTTTTTTTTTTCAAAGTTGGCAACTCTATGCGAAACTCTCTTGTAACCGTTAACGAATCCCTGCAAATAACGGCGTTTCTAAAAGAAGAGAGTCCACAGCAAAAAGAAACCCCAAAAACCACCAGTTGGTGGATGGGTGGTCGCACAAAAATTAATGACGGTACGATTGTTTAGCCCTCACCACTACCCATTTGGATGGTGGTGTCGCAGACATGGACATTTTGAAGTGATATGAGTGTCGCGTTTCCTTTTTCGGTCCCCCATCTCTTTCACCAAATGGCTGATGATGGTAACAACACCGGCTGGTAACATCGTCATCATCATCAATCCCCACATTCTCGTTATGGTTCTTCATGGATTCGTTGGGTCTCTTTCGGGTCTCTAGCGTCGGCATGGTAATAATATTGCTGATGTTAATGATGGCTCCATTCAATGTAATGACCATAAAACATTTGTAACGTACACAGGCATACGCAACTGAAACCAAAATAGAACCCAAACCTTAAAAACATTCACTCTGAATATATGCCGAAATATGGCAAATGTAACTCAAAGCGATAGAGAGAGAGGGAGAGAGAGTGATAAAGGGAGGGAGAGAGTTTGTTATTTGATACTCCCTATGATGGAGCATTGACAGCAGCAAACAGAAAAAAAACAATAGGGCTGATGCATATCTAAATGTGTTATCTTGGTAGGTGTAATTGGAAAGCACGCCCATGTCGCCTTCGTTGTATGATGCACATGAACTGTACAGAACGAGGAGAGGGACATAAAAAAGGACATGTAGCACTACTGGTCAGACTAAAAACTATACAAATCCGGAGGATTCGCAACATATGCATAGTAATTTTTGGGATGTATATCTAACTCTATGGGATGGAGTAGTTTTAAGAAAGAACAAAGAGGAAAATCGCTTACTACACATATGACAATTCTTTAGACGTGATAATTAGACTATGGAAAACAACAAAAACCAGAAAAAACCTGAACAAATTATTAAAGAAGAGTCAAGGCTAGGTTAGGATTAAGTGGCAGTCTGCCATCGGACTCACTTGAACGTTTTCGTTCATTGTGATACCACAGGAACAGAAGAAGGAATATGCCTTCGTTTATATCGTTTGTCCTTGGGCCAAAAAAGTGACATGTGCAAAATTTCGCTATAATCGGACAACAAATACGACCTGCACTTTGATAACAAGAATACGTGGACTCACAGACAGACATGGCTAAATCGAATCAGAAAGTGATTCTGATGATGGGTTTAATGCTCATTTGGGGGGTCTTTTAGGTGGGGGACCCCCTATACTTCGATTCGTAATCTACTCCCGAATACCTTTTATTTGAGTCCCATATTGACATGAACGTTCATTATGTCTGTTTGGGGAGTTTTGGGGTTTGGTCAGCCCGATGGGTACTTTGACTCAAATTTTAATACCCTATTCGTATTCTACTCTCTAACACCTTTCATTTGATACCCATATTGTCCCGATAGGTCTACTTTTGATTTATGGGTGGTATTTTTGGGTTAACGGGGGAGGGTCCACCCCCTTCCGATATCAAGAAACTATTGTAGTTCCTACCGTTGAGCCATCCAGATTGCTTTAGAAAGCGCAACAACTTACGAATGTTCTCACCCGCTTAATCAGACAGGTTCTCAAAGAAATGAGAAAGAAGAATCAAAAAGAGAACATATCTGTACCAGCGTTTTAAAAGATTGCATCGGCAGGTAGCCTGACAATGTGGAACTCACCCTCCCACCCTGAAATTTTTGTAAATATTCAACACGGTAAGTACGGTTATGTTGAAAGGCACTTGGAGATTTTTGATTTGTTGCCTTCGCCTTGGAAAAAGGTAGAAGAGAACAAGTAAAAGCGTGCTAAGTTCGGCCGGGCCGAAACTTGAGAACCTACCACCATGGATTCTGCTTAAAATTAATAAAAAATAAATTTAGTTCTGCCAAACCAGCAAAAATTAAAGCTTCTAGGAACCGCACAAGGATGATCGAGCGACCGGTTTACATGGGAGCCATATAAGGTTATAGACTGATTTTGGTCGTATTTGGCACAGTTGTTGGAAGTCGTAACAGAACACAAAATGCAAAATTTTAGCCTAATCGGACAAAAATTGCGGCTTGAAAGAACTCAAGAAGTCAAATCGGGAGATCAGTTTATATGGGAGCTATATCAGGTTAAAGATCGATATAGACCATACTTGGCACAGTTATCGGAAGTCATAAAACACTACATGCAAAATTTCAGCCAAATCGGACAAAAATTGCGGTTGCCAAGGGCTCTAGGAGATCGGTTTATATCGGAGCTATATCAGGTTATAGACTGATTCGGACCGTAATTGGCACAGTTGTTTGAAGTCATAACAAAACACCACATGCAAAATTTTAGTCAAATCGGACAAAAAAATTGTGGCTTCCAAGAAGTCAAATCGAGAGATCGGTTTATATGGGAGCTATATCAGGTTATAGACCGATTTAGACCGTACTTGACACAGTTGTTGTAAGGGCTCAATAAGTCAAATCGAGATATTGGTTTATATGGGAGCTATATCAGGTTATAAACTTATTCGGACCGTACTTAGCACAGTTATTGGAAGTTAGAACAGAAATGCAACATTTCAGTTTATATGGGAGCTATATCTTAATCTGATCTGATAATGCCCATTTGCAATCTCCAACGACCTACATCAATATTAAGAATTTGTGCAAAATTTCAAGCTGTTAAATTTACGCTTTCCATCGCTATGTGATCAACTCAGAACGTCGAGACGATCAAAAATATATATACTTTATGGGGTTTTAGACGAATATTTCGAAGTGGTGGTGGGTATAAAAAGAAGACGAAGAAACACAAATAGAGATTCCATATCTGTAGGCGCGAAGCAGTTGTTACAACCGAGAAATTAAGCCAAAGAAAAGAAAAATTTTGACAAAGTAAGTGGGTGCGAGGATTGGAAAGAAATTCTCATCGGTGAGTGTTTAGCTCAGTCTGCCAATTGAGGTCTTTACAGAAATGCAGGAAATACAAGAGAACTAAGTGCAAGGAGCGAATCCTGGCACAGAAACAGATATTTACCTTATAGCCGGTGGGTTTTCAGTGACTAGTCCGCAACATATATCAGCAGTGCGAAGTCGTGCTTTCTCAGCCTCAGAATAAGGGAGGACCTAACCTGACCTGACCTGACTGATCGTAGAAAACGTCCACCAAACCAAGAAGTGCACACTGACGAGGGCTCGCAGGTTCCGAAGCACGATCTGCGCTAATCAGCAATCCATTCCTGGCCATAAAAGCCTAACGGCCTTTTACATGGTTCAGAAAAGCTCTTTTCATCTTCTAACCAGCCTCTTCCTCATATGGCACGGCGCTAGAGCTTTTAGCACCACCTGACTATCCAAATAAATCGTGACAGTCTGATTGTATCTCCGCTCTTGTATTGACATCGTCCTCAGTGCCTTCAGGACCGCGAAGACGTTCGCTTGAAAGACGCTGGTACCTCCAAAAGCCTATACGAATCCTGGGTTTCGAGGAACTAAATGGTGTATCCTGCCGATACCCCTATACAATTAAGACCACTATACAATTAAGACCTCAGTGCGCGGCAAATAGCATGCAGCCACGCCAAATAATAGTAATAGTCTTATTGTGTCGCCGCTATTGCATTAACATTGTCCTCAATGGCAATCGCTACCGCTATCCCTATTTTTATCCCTATCACAATATCTGTCTCTATTGCTATCCCTATCCCAGGCACAGAAACAGGTGTTCGCCTGATAACAAGTGGTTTCTCAAACTCCTTCTCTGACGTTGCAGTGACTAGTTAGCACATCTGGCAGCAGTCCGAAGCAGTGCTTCCTCAGCCTCAGAATAAGGGACGTCCTGACCAGCAAAATACTCGGTCATAGGGCCTTTGCCGCACTGCAACCTAAAGTACCAGCCCACGCTGCATTCGCACGGTCATCGTAGAAGGCTTCCACCCAACCAAGAAGTGTACACAGGGGAGGGCTCACGGGTTCCGTAGCACGATGTGCGCTAATAGGCGAACCATTCCTAGCCAGCAGAGCCTTATAGCCCCGTCCTCACATTGCCTGGCGCCAGAGCTTTCAGCACCACCTGCCTCTTCAAAGAAATCCTAACAGTCAGATTGCCTTGAGGACCACGAAGGCCTCCGCCTGAAAGACGCCGCTCCCGTCCAAAAGTCAATATGATTCCTTGGTTTCAAGAAACTATTGGGTTGCCCAAAAAGTAATTGCGGTTTTTTCATATAGTCGGCGTTGACAAATTTTTTCACAGCTTGTGACTCTGTAATTGCATACTTTCTTCTCTCAGTTATCAGCTGTTACTTTTAGCTTGCTTTAGAATAAAATTGTAAAAAAGTATATTTGATTAAAGTTCATTCTAAGTTTTATTAAAAATGCATTTACTTTCTTTTAAAAAATCCGCAATTACTTTTTGGGCAACCCAATAAAAAGTGACTCCACCCGATTCACACACCTATACAATTAAGACTAATGTGTAAATACAGAAAGCCTCGGAGGGGTACGCCCAGTCCAGATTTTTCAAATCTTCGAACATGGAAGGACTCTCCTGGTATAAAATCACTTGCGCGGCATATAGCAGGAGAGAAACATGTCCAAAGTTTGAGCAACGCCTGGTACCAGGCAAACTCAGTCTAAGGGTGACCATCGTTTCCTTACCCTTATAATAGAGGTGCAGGTGGTATTCAGTGCCTATTTTGGGCAATCCTCATTACCTCAGAGATCAGCGACTCCGCTGTACCCTATACCTCTCCATCATCCTGTAGACGGCACAGTAGTTCAAAGCCCATTGCCACTCCAGGTATCCACAGGTAAGAATTCCATGGCAGCCGGTTATACGTACCGGATTGATCCGATGGAATCTTTCATCGGCAAGGGCTGCCGCCTCGGTGTACAACACACTGTTACAACAACAACAGGTAAGAACCGGAAGAAAAACCGTAATAAAAATCCTATTTACCGTTCTCGGCCTAAACCGACAGGAGAAGGGTCCATTCAGACCTCTTATGACCTTTCCTGGACGTTAAATCTCCAGCTTAGTTTCTGTTTAAGAATTACGCCTAAGAACTTGACCTACAGAGAGAACGGTAGCTCTCCTCACCGAGGACAGGTCCCTGAAAACACCCAGCTTTCCTTTCCTGGTGAAAAGTGCCAGCTCAAAATTTTTGGGGTTTTTATTAAGCCCGTAGGCCCGTAATGGTCCATCCAGACAGCTACCTTAAAACTCGCTCAACGAGGTCCATAATATGTTGTAGAAAAGTAGCGACTACCTTCCATCATTAACGACCTTCTCCCTCTTTTTCTCAAATAATACGAGAATCTAATTGATAAAGAGGGGATAAACCTCCTCTTGCGAAGTTCCTCCGGTCACAATCTTCTGAGCCCTGCGTTAGTGATGCGTTAATAATCCGGCCTTTTCAGTATCGTATCAATCCAATTAATCGAAAAAGGAGAAATCCCATGTCTTCGTATGAACTATAACTTCACGTTATTAAAAGCTCCTACAAGAAGTCCGCCAGTGTAAAGTATCCCACACCGAAGTTCCATTCGATGCAGCCAACCTCATCGTGAAGAAAACTGTCCACCGACCGACCCTAAGTGTAACTAAGCCGATAGCCACTTTCCAAGGACGAGACGGTCCCTAATACAGGTGTTAAATAGTCTTTCCAGTGTCTTCAAAATGAAGGCTGTGAGCCTGATTGGCCTGTAGTGCTTGGGTAGATTGACTCGGTTTTCCGGTATGAAAACCACTCTAACCTCATGCCATCCAATCGGCACGTATTTTAGGTATGGCATACGGTCCACCGCTTTGCAACATAGCAAGCAGTACGCCATCCGATCCCGTTGGCTTGCAGGGTGCAATCGAATTTATCGCCCAGACTATATTGCCCTCCATTAACATGTACTCAACCATGGACTTTGACTCGGCGATGTGTTGTATCAGAGGTTCATCCACACAGTCCGAGTCAGGGACGCAGCCAGGAAAGGGGCTATCGAGCCACCACCAAAAAAACCACCTATTTTTCGAATGTAAGCGCGTATATGTACTTATTATTGTTTTGTAGTTCTAATTTGGGTCCCCTGAAATTAAATCCTTGCTATGACCCTGACCCGAGTACATCGACCTACCGGCTACCTACGAGGAAAGTAAGTAGGCTAATGTAACTCTCAGAGTTTGCGACCATTCAGGTTCCGTCATTTCTTAGAATGCTCTCAAGGATCCTCGAGATCTTAGAGAGCTCCATGCAAAAGCTGGAAGACCCATTCACTCCCTCTAGCGATTCGCAAAACATGACACATGAGGGCCTTTTGGACGATTTTATGTGATAGAAGGAGATCGTTCGTTTCGGCACTACTCTTAGCCTCTCGCTCGAACTTCTTTTTGACTTCGGGAGTTGAACATGGCAAACCAAAATACAATCCTAAGCCTGCAATCTCTACTCCTCAATTAACGTTCCGAGTCCTCATCGATTGATGACTTCAGAATCAGGCCACAGCTCCCTGCACTGGACTTTGTGGAAAGAAATTTCAACCTTTCTGTACAGTGTCTAACGTTCTCGTTCGCCAGAAGACTCAGCAGACCCAACTCAACTCCTTCAGTCAGGATAAATGCCATTGCCACTATACACCTCCATGGTCTGGGCTCAACGTTATCGGTTGTCCGACGAAAAAATTTTTCTATAAAATTCTATAGACGAAAAAATCCAGTCGTCCCAGTTCCATGGTCCCATTCCCAAAGTAAATTTTGCCTCGCCCACATGGTTCCCGCTGAATAGGCGAAAAAATCTCGGTAACTCCATTAGGGACCTCATCCTAATACTTTTTCGCCCCAGAGTGGGCCTCATCGGTCTATTCGTTCCTTTTCGCAGGGGTCTTCAACCGGATATTTCTCGCTTTAGAAGCAGCCTATCGCGAAGTAGAAGGACCGCGAACAGTAGCAGAGGTCTTCTACAGGCTGAGACACAGGTTATCTTCGGCTTGGCAGGGGCAGATTTCGAATCATCTCTAGACTTCATTACACCTGTCCCGGCCGATTCCGTAACGACTGCTGCTGATTCAGTAGTTCCAGCCATAATATACATCTGCTCTATCTTTCCTCCCCTCCTATAAGAGGGTTTCTCGATCCCATCGCTGGTGAAGGATCGGCGACTTCATTGCTCCATTGTTCGACTCCAATTGGATCAGCCCAGTGGGGTATGCCGTTGTCATCTGTTGAGTATCCATTTTTTCAACATCCGGCAGTGTCAAATTGTATGCGACTCGCTACAATTAGACGGTACTGGATCCACCACCCAACACGCTGGATGAATGCCTTCTAAAGGGTGATTTTTTAAGAGCTATAGGAAAGTTTTTCAACAAAATAAGCACATAAAATTTAGAAAAATGCATGAAATCTTTATTTGAATCGATAATACGGTCTATATAATTTAATGTTTCAAAATTATTTCAAGCAAATGTTGACCGTGATTGCACCCCAAATGGTCCATCCGCTTATTCCAATTTTGACATACTCTTTCCAACACTTTGGCCGGCATCTCACGAATAAATCTTCAATGTTGTCTTCCAATGCGTGAATTGAAGCGGGCTTGTCTGGGTAGACATGAGCTTTAACATAGCCCCACAAAAAATAGTTCAAAGGTGTTAAATCACACGATATTGGAGGCCAATTGACCGGTCGCGAATATGAAATAAAATGTTCATCGAACTCGTCTCTCAATAAGTCCATTGTCATGCGTGCTGTGTAACATGTGGCACCGACTTATTGAAACCACATGTCGTGCAAGTCTAGCTCTTGCATTTTGGGCAGACAAAAGTTGGAAATCACCTCGCGATAGTACTCACCATTCACAGTTACGTTACGATTCGTATCATCTTTGAAGAAGTACGGTCCAATGATGCCACCAGCCCATAAACCGCAACAAATTGTGTCTTTTATACCCGCCATCAAAGGATGGGGGTATATTCATTTTGTCACTCCGTTTGCAACACATCGGAATATTCATTTCCGACCCTTTAAAGTGATCATCGTAAAAATCTAAGACCATCCAGCCATGTCCGTCCGTCTGTTTAAATTACCCTACAGTCTTTTGAAATAGAGATATTGAGTTGAAACTTTGCACATATTCTTTTTTTGTCTATGAGCAGGTTAAGTTTGAAGATTGGCTATATCGGACTACATCTTGATATAGACCCCATATAGACCGATCCGCCGACTTATGGTCTTAGGCCCATAAGAGCCACTTTGATTATCCAACTTTGCTGAAATTCGGGACAGTGAGTTATGTTAGGCCCTTCGACATCCTTCTTCAATTTGGCTCAGATTTGGATATAGCCGCCATATAGACCGATCTCTCGATTTGGGGTCTTAGGTCCATAAAAGCCACTTTGATTATCCGACTTTGCTGAAATTTGGGACAGTGAGTTGTGATAGGCCCTTCGATATTCTTCTTCAATTTGGCCCAGATTTAAATATAGCTGCCACATAGACCGTTCTCTCGATTTAAGGTTTTGGGCCCATAAAAGTCGCATTTATTGTCCGATGTCGCAGAAATTTGGGACAGTGAGTTATTTTAGGCCCCTGGACATCTTTCTGCAATATGGCCCAGTTCGTTCCAGATTTGGATATAACAGCTATATAGACCGATCTCTCGATTTAAGGTTTTAGTCCCATAATTGTCCAATTTTGTCAAAATTTGGGACAGTGAGTTGTGTTAGGCTCTTCAATATTCTTCTGTAATTTGGGTCAGATCGGTCCAGATTTGGATATAGCTGCCATATAGACCGCTCTCTCGATTTAAGGTTTTGGGCCCACAAAAGGCGCATTTATTGTCCGATTTTGCCGAAATTTGGGTCAGTGAGTTGTGTTAGGCTCCTCGACATCCTTCTTTAGTTTGGCCCAGATTGGTCCTGATTTGGATATAGCTGCCATATAGACAGATCACTCGATTTGAGGTCTTGGGCCAACAAAAGGCGCATTTATTGTCCGATATCACCTAAATTTGGGACAGTGAGTTGTGTT
The DNA here is from genome assembly GCF_963082655.1 of Stomoxys calcitrans. Taxonomy (NCBI): domain Eukaryota; kingdom Metazoa; phylum Arthropoda; class Insecta; order Diptera; family Muscidae; genus Stomoxys; species Stomoxys calcitrans. The sequence continues at coordinate 160,756,731 of NC_081554.1, read as the reverse complement.
AGGCCCTTCGCCATCCTTCCTATATGTGGCTCAAATCGGTTCAGATTTGGATATGGCTGCCATATAGACCGATCTCTCGATTTAAGGTCTTGGGTCCATAAAAGGGCCATTTGTTGTCCAATTTCGCCGACATTTGGGACAGTGAGTTGTGTTAGGCTCTTCGACAACTTTCTTCAATTTGGCCCTGATCGGTCCAGATTTGGATATGGCTGCTATATAGACCGATCTCTCGATTTAAGGTCTTGGGCCCATAAAAGGGCCACTTGTAGTCCAATTTCGACGACATTTGGGACAGTGAGTTGTGTTAGGCTCCTCGACATCCTTCTTCAATTTGGTCCAGATTGGTTCAGATTTGGATATAGCTGCCATATAGACCGATCTCTCCATTTAAGGTCTTGGGCCCATAAAAGGGCCATTTGTTGCCCAATTTCGCCGACATTTGGGACAGTGAGTTGCGTTGGGCTCTTCGACATCCTTCTTTAGTTTGGCTCAGATTGGTCCTGATTTGGATATAGCTGCCATATAGACCGATCTCTTGATTTGAGGTTTTGGTCTATTATAACGTGATAAATGTGGTGTCTCACTTCTTGATCGGGAGGCAACCACTTTTCCTGGGAAATATAAAGATGTTGGAATCTACTGGTGCTAAGTCAATTAGCCTTCATCATCGGAGGTTTTCTGGTATAGGTTAAATTTTTCGATCGTTGGACCAAAGATATTCTCCCTTCCTACGGGGCAGCGATCATATGTTTTCTCTTGACCTATCCATCCCTGCCGTCTGTCGGGACTTGTGCATAACATGATTGAAACAATGGTGGCTGAACGTGCCATCTCTACTCGCCTAGTTGCCTTTTGCAGTTCATAGACTTCATGCAATGTGAAGAACCTTGGTGTCAACCTTAGTTAGTAAGCCTTGGTGCCACAGATAACATTACAACAACAATCGGCCTACAAATCATTTTTGGAATCTGCGGTGAACTGAAGTTAATTACAATTTGATATCTTAAATTTGTTCAGTTCTTACGAAATGGTGACATAACGCAATCGTGCAGAAGCAGGCAAAAGCATGATTCGAAGCCAGCCATGCTATAAAAGAAAATTCCTACTGTATCGGACAGAAATGGAGCAGCACGTGTAATTGCAATTTGAGAAATTTCTAATTAACTCACGTATGTATGTGTGTGAGCTGACGGTGCTTGCAAAATTAATTATTGCCTAATCACTATCAAATAAATTCTAGGATTGACAAACTGTTACGTAGCCAATGAAGCCAATCACCCAGACAGGAGATCAGACATACATAAATAACACAGCAATAGAACTGTCAAAGTTTCATTTCTATAGAAATTTTTTTCAAAATAGGATAGAATATGGTATCAAAACCTAATTCCAATAGAATATTTGTCAACATCTTATATATAGCTAGGAAAAGTGTCCAAAGTTCGGCCGGGCCGAATCCTGGGGAAGACCCACCACCATGGATTCTGCTAAAAATGTATACAAAATAAATTTTATTGTAGGGCATAATTTTATTCTACGTACCAAACTTCTGTCAAACCAGCAAATTTTAAAGCTTCTAGGAAGCGAACAAGGATCATCGAGATATCGGTTTATATGGGAGCTATATCAAGCTATATACCCCTTTGGACCGTACTTGGTACAGTTGTTGATAGTAACAGAACACTACGTGCAAAATTTCTGCCAATTCGGACGAAAATTGCGGCTTCCATGGGCTCAAGAAGTCATATCGGGAGATCGGCTTATATGTCAGCTATATCAGGTTATGGACCAATTCGGACCGTACTTAGCACAGTTGTTGGAAGTTATAACGGAACACCACGTGCAAAATTTCAGCAAAAAATTGCAGGTTTCAGGGGCTCAAGAAGTCAAAGCGGGAGTTTGGTTTATTTGGGAGCTGTATCTAAATCTGAACCGATATGGCCCATTTGCAATCCCCAACGACTTACATATATAGTAAATATCTGTGCAAAATTTCAAGCTGCTAACTTTACGCGTTCGATCTCTCCCGTGATTTCTACAGACGGACGGAAGGACATGGCCAGATCGACTCAGAACGTCGAGACGATGAAGAATATATATATTCGACGAATATTTCAAGGTGTTACAAACAGATGGCTAGATTAGTATACAACCATACTATGGTGTAGGGTATAAAAAAAAATTAATTTGTTTTTTGTAGGCTTGATAATTTGTTCCGTATAGACTCAAAGACGGCTGAACCGATTACCTTGAACTTTTTACAGATTGTGTAGATTGGTCTAGAAGGAAACATAGGCTATATAATGGTTTGATATCGGAAAGGGGGCGGACCCTCCCCCTTACCCCAAAAAGTACTGCCCTAAAATAAAAGTGTATCGATCAGGACAATATGGGACTCCGATGAAAGGTATTCAGTAGTAGAGTACGAATTTCATATTAACAAGTAAAAGCGTGCTAAGTCGGCCGGGCCGAATCTTATATACCGTCCACCATGGATCGCATTTGTCGAGTTCTTTTCCCGGCATCTCTTCTTAGGCAAAAAAAAGAATATAAGAAAAGATTTGCTCTGCTATTAGAGCGATATTAAAACATGGTCCGGTTTGGACCACAATTAAATTATATTTATGTTGGAGACCTGTGTAAAATGTCAGCCAATTCGAATAAGAATTGCGCTCTTTGTGGGCTCAAGAAGTAAAATAGAGAGATCGATTTATATGGGAGCTGTATCGGGCTATAGACCGATTCAGACCATAATAAACACGTACATATGTTGATACTCATGAGAGAATCCGTCGTACAAACTTTCAGGCAAATCGGATAATAATTGCGACCTCTATAGACTCAAGAAGTAAAGATCCCAGATCGGTTTATATGGCAGCTAAATCAGGTTATGAACCGACTTGTACTTTATTTGACATAGTTGTTGAAAGTAACAATAAAAAACGTCTTGCGAAATTTCAGCCAAATCGGATAGGAATTGCGCCCTCTAGAAGCTCAAGAAGTCAAGTCCCCAGATCTGTTTATATGACAGCTATATCAGGTTATGAACCGATTTGAACCATATTTGGCACAGTTGTTGGATATCATAACAAAATACTATGTGCCAAAATTCATTCAAATTGGGTAAGAATTGCGCCCTCTAGAGGCTCAAGAAGTCAAGACCCAAGATCGGTTTATACGGCAGCTATATAAGGTTATGGACCGATTTCAACCATACTTGGCACAGTTGTTGGATATCATAACAAAACACGTCGTGCAAAATTTCATTCCAATCGGATAAGAATTGCGCACTCTAGAGGCTCAAGAAGTCAAGACCCTGATCGGTTTATATGGGAGCTATATCAGGTTATGGACCGATTAGAACCATACTTGGCACAGTTGTTGGATATCGTAACAAAACACGTCGTGCGAAATTTCATTCCAATCGGATAAGAATTGCGCACTCTAGAGGCTCAAGAAGTCAAGACCCTGATCGGTTTATATGGGAGCTATATCAGTTTATAAACCGATTTGAACCATACTTGGCACAGTTGTTGGATATCATAACAAAACACGTCGTGCAAAATTTCATTCCAATCGGATAATAATTGCACACTCTAGAGGCTCAAGAAGTCAAGACCCAAGATCGGTTTATATGGCAGCTATATCAAAACATGGACCTATATGGCCCATTTACAATACCAACCGACCTACACTAAGAAGAAGTATTTGTGCAAAATTTCAAGCGGCAAGCTTTACTCCTTCGGAAGTTAGCGTGCTTTCGACAGACAGAAAGGCGGACGGACAGACGGACGGACAGACGTACGGACATGGCTAGATCGACATAAAATTTCACGACGATCAAGAATATATATACTTTATGGGGTCTCAGACGAATATTTCGAGTAGTTACAATCAGAATGACGAAATTAGTATACCCCCCATCTTATGGTGGAGGGTATAAAAATTGGGTCCAAGTAATCAGAAGGGGGGCGGACCCTCCCCCTTACCCCAAAAATAAAAGTGTACCGATCAGGACAATATGGGACTCAAATGAAAGGTGATTAATAGTAGAGTACGAATTTCATATTAAAAATTGGGTCCAAGTAACTGGGGGGGCCGCCCCAACCCTAAACCTAAAATAGGTTTATTGGACGAGTGTGACAATATGGGACTCATATGAAAGGTATTCAGTAGTAGATTTCGAATACAGTCAGGAAGTAGGAATAGGCTTTATAATTCCCCCGTTACCCCAAAAACACCACCCAAAATCAAAAATGAACCGATAAGAACAACATGGATATCAAATGAAAGGTACTGGAGAGTAGAATACAAATGTGGCATTAAAATTTGAGTCTAAGTACCCATCGGGCGGCCCCAACCCTAAAACTTCCCCAAACAGACATATTGGACGTTCACTTCAATATGGGGCTCAAATGATAGGTATTCGGGAGTAGATTTCGAATCTGGTATACAAAATCAAAACGAAGTATAGGGGGTCACGCCACCCTTAAAAATAACTTTTAGACCCATCATGACTGTATGATACTTGGCTGAACCGATTTTCCCAAAATTTTCATAGATTGTGTGCGTTTGTCTGGAAGGAAACAGAGGCCATCCATTTTTTTAGATATTGGGGGAGGCGGACTCTCCAAATTACCCCAAAGACGATACCCGATGGGCACAATAAGGGTATCAAATGAAAGGTATTAGAGAAATCGAATATGGTATTAAAATTTGGGTCCAAGAACACGATAAAATATCCAAAAGGTATTAACCCGGTAAATAGGGTAAATATTCGGGTATTTATCCATTTATACCCAAAAGCTCAGTATTTAGAATCTTGCAGATATCTTGGGTATAAAAACTTTTTCCAAACAATTTTTGATGATTGATTGATTTTTGATGATTTTGATGATAAACCCAACCTTCTGATCTCATAAAATCGGATTTTAGTTTTATATAGCAGCTATATAGAAGAATCTCCAGATTTAAAGTCTTGAGGCAATAAATTGGAAATTTTTCATCCGATTTCCATAAAATTTGGCACAGTGAGTTCTGGTGGACTTCTACCAATCTCTGAAGTGAAGTGTGGTTCAGACCGGACTATATTTGGATATAGCTGCCCCATAGACCGAACTCCCGATCTCCGGATATAGGGTGTTGAGCCCATAAAAGTTCCATTTATTATCCGAACTCGATGAAATTTAGCACAGTGTGTTCTGGTAGATCCCTACCCATTCCTGTCAGATGTGGTCCAGGTCGAACCATAGTTGGATATAGTTGCCATATAAACCGATCTCCTGATATAGGGTAATGAGCCTATAAAAGGAGCATTTTTCATCCTATTTCGACGAAATTTGACACAGCGGGTTCTGGTACCCGGCTTAACATTTTTGTTGAATATCGTCCAGATCGCACCATATTTGGATACAGCTGCCATATAGACCGATCTCCCTATATAGAGTATTGAGACCATAAGGGGAGCGTTTTTTATCCGATTTGATGAAATTTGAGCTATATCAAGTTGCAAATGCAAATTTGCAAATTTTGCCTATATATATATCAATGAGTGCAGTCCGATTCAAGTTTAAGCTCAATGATAAGGGGCCTCCTTTTTTAAAGCCGCGTGCCGCAGTGCGACACCTCTATGGAGAGAAGTTTTACATGGCATAGTACCTTACAAATGTTGCCAGCATTAGGAGGAGAAAACCACCGCTGACAATTTTTTTCTGATGGTCTCGCCAGGATTCGAACCCAGGCGTTCAGCGTCATAGACGGACATGCTAACCTCTGCGCTACTGTGGCCCACGATATATCAAGTTATTGATACTATATTGATCCGATCTGGACGAGGTCCCGGGAACTCATATACAAGTAACAGTTTCAGCGAAATCAGGCAAGAAATCCGCTTTTTATGGGACTAAGACCCAAAATTAGAAGATCGGTCTATATGACAGCTATGTCTGTATAGTCTGATCTGATTCATATTTGGGTCAGACGCGGGAGGCTTAAAATTCCTCATTATTTCAAATTTCAACGAAAAGGGTAATAAATCCCAACGGATAATATATCCAGCTTTTATAGACTTCAGATCCTTTATCGGCATATCGGTCGTCCGATATGATCCTTATTTAGGTTGGATGTTGGGAGGCCGAAAACTACACTCTCTTTCAAATTTTAGGGAAATCGAGTAATAAATAAAACTTTTGTGGGCTTCAGGCCCTTTATCGGCGTATCGGTCTATATGACAGCTATATCTAAATATACTCCGATCTGGACCATATTTGTGTCGGTTGTTAAGGGGCCTAAAAGTACTCACTGTTTTAAATTTCAGCGAAATGGGATAAAAAATAAAGCTTTTATGGGATTCAGACCCTTTATCGGGAGATTGGTCCCTGTGGCAGCTTTATCGAAATATAGTCCGATTTAAACCATATTTAGCTAAGATGACGGAAGGCTCGAAATAACTCACTGTTTAAAATTTTAGGGAAATCGGGTAATAAATAAAACGTTTATGGGCTTCAGGCTCTTTATCGGCGGATCGGTCTATATGACACCTATATCTAAATATAGTCCGATCTGTACCATGTTTGAGTCGGATGTTAGGAGGCTTAAAACTACGAACTATTCCAAATTTCGGCGAAATCGGATAAAAAATAAAGCTTTTATGGGCTTCAGACTCTTTATTGGCAGATCGGTCTATATGGCAGCTATATCTAAATATAGTCCCATATTAACCATATTTGGGTCACAGTTTAAAATATTAGCAAAATCGGATGAAAAAATTAAGTTTTTATATGCATTAGACCCTTTACCGGAAAATCGGTCTATATACAGCTATATCCGAAAATATTGCGATGTGGTCCGTTCAAAAACAATCGCTTGTAAAAAATTTAAGAGTCCCAGCTGAGTCTTGCTATTTGTTGCCTCTAAAACCCCTCATTTAGCCCATAGTGCGACGTGCCGCATAGCGACACCACTTGGTAGAGAAGTTTTTATATGGCAGGATACCTCACAAATGTAGCCAGCATAAGTAAGGCCATAACCACCACTGAAAAATTGTCTGATGTTCACGCCGGGTTTTGAACCCATAGGGGGATATGCTAACCTCTGTGCCACGATGTCCTCCTTTCCCATAAGAAAGGATACTAAAACTACTCTTTCCCATAGGGGAATGGTACTAAACCTACCCAAAATCTAAAACTAACCTCTCCCAAAGGGAAAAGATACTAATTTGTAGGAAGTTTTAGTAGGAGAGACCACCTAAAAACATAAAGTAAATGAACTTCTTATTCACCTTTTGTTCTCTAGCGCCATCTTACGTTGTTTAATTCTTATTACTTTGTTTCACTACACACCATTTTCTTTGACGACATCTAACGGCTATTAGAGACTGCAACTCTTTTCCAATAAAAAAAATTCACCATGCCCGACAGAGTTTATCGCTTCCCAACACTGTAAACTCTCAAACAGCTGTTGGGCTCTCACTCAAATGACAGCGTATATGTCATCTCGCAAAACAACAACTTTTTGACACATGTCCAAAAAAATACCAAAAATAGAAACCTCAGTGAAAATTGTAATAAATTTTAAAACTTTTCGCCAAATAGGCACAAGAATTTTGTAATCGACCTCCCAAAGAGTAAAACTCTTTGGAAAAATTACATTTTCATTAAGTTTAAAGGCTATACAGCAAGGAAACGCATGGCGGCCGCCCCCACCGAATTCACCAAATGGCTCAATCAAAAACTCAAGGAATTGAATACAGATGAAACTGTTTTTGGTTCCTATATAACGGGTATACTCGAGGATGATGATAGTCTGGAGGAAAAGAAAGAGGCACTGGAAGGCATACTCAGTGAGATATTGGTAAGTGAAAAATCAGTTTAAATGTCTAATGAAGTTGACAGGATTTCTCTCTTCGTCATCGGGTTAGACTGATAACATTGCCGAATTTATTGAATCCATTTTGGATAAATGGCAAGCGTGCACCCCCAAGGAAGACGATGCCAACAAGTCTGCCAAACTGAATGTGGATGAACAATTGGCCAAGCTATTGGAATCCACTAAAGTCCAGGCCGTAGTCAAAGAACGCCAATACACCGAAGAAGAGAAAAAGATAAGGGAACAAATCTTGGCGCAATACTCACAGGTATGTACGAATGCGATTCTATTAAATTAATTTAGAGTTGAAGTAACTGTTGATAGTTAAAAAACAGGTATGGGAATTTTTGTAGATTGTAGATATAATCCTAGCCTTTATACCTAACTTCATGAATGCGTTTAAAAATGGGCACATCAAAGCTCATTTTATAAGTAGACTACTTTGACAACAATCACAAGGGAACCCCGGCAAGCGAGAACTATGAGCATCACTCAGGCTGGAACTTTGAGCTCCAAACTGTGTGGTATTATTCGTTATCACGAGAAGCCAGGTGGCAATTGAGGACAATCAGCGGTATAGAGTGGAGAGTCTCTGTGAGAGGCCTGGTGGCACCAGCTTTTGCTTAAATATTGGGTGCCTATGAAGCTCAATCCGAGAAGGCGAGTAATTAGCGCCTTTAAATAACCAATGGCCATCATGTTCCCGCGGCGATCGATCATATGAACCGGAACGAGCTTGCTCGCCTACAAGAACTTGACGAAGATCACCACCTCCACATGAAAATTTGGCTGCAGCAACAACAACAGGATCGATGAACTGAATGTGGAAAATAACAGGGGGGTTAATGAACATAAGCTGAAGCACTGTAACTTAGGGCCGGTATTAGTTAGCAGTGGTTTATTGTAAAGTCACTCTCGAAGGCACACTGCAAATATTATAGACTCCCCTCGATTTATCGACGAATCCTAAGAGATTTGCGATGTTAACTTTATTTACCATTCCGGATGAAAGTTGTCGTTACAATCCTAAGAACCGAAGACAATTTCCTCATGAAAAATACCTAGATCCTCTACCTGTTGTTGGAAAGTCTTCTTATTCCCGAAAGCGGAATAATGGGCAATGTGATACCGCTACTGAAGCTAAAAAAAGATTCGGTTAAAAAAGAATCGAACAGATGGATTTTCCCACTCTTGTCAGTAGCTAAGTCGCTTGTGGACTACTTTTCTCGAGTCATATAGCAGAATTTTAAAACGTCCTTCCGGCTGCGCCTGAAGTATTTTTGTAGTTTGAACTTCGGGTTAAGAAGTCGATGCTCTGTATATAGAAACACGAAGTTTCCCAAGTTGGCTTGAGAATCCCGACAATGTTTAACTTTTACCTACCCTCTATTCCACCTCCTGATGGCATCATAAACAAATCATATGTTGACGATTGTACCATCATATCTTCAGCTCCCCATGTTGATGGGATGTGAGTTAAGTTGAGCCTCTACAATTTTTCTTTGCAACCAACAGCACCGGATGACTGGCCACATACATCGTGACAGCAACAGCATTGTGAAGTCCGTCTGAAAGATGCTTGTTGTTGTAGCTACGTTTTCATGTGGAGGTGGCGATCCTCAAGAAGACCCTGTAGGTGAGTAAGCTCGTTCCGGTCCAAAGGACCGATCGCCGCGTTAACAGGGCCATTGGTTATTTAAAGGCGTCAATAAATCGCCTTGTCATATCAAGCATTATAGGCACTCAGGATTTATGCAAGAGCCGGTGCCGCCCGTCCTCTCACTGAGACCGCTGACATACAGGTGCAAAGGATTAAGATCGAGCATGATATTTAGCGCCTCTCTCGGAATACTTCGCTTGCACCAGGGATTAGCATCGCCGCGGTTCCCTGTACTATTATCTTGCGAAAGGAGATGTTGTCCAGATCGAACAACCGCCAACCGCCATCCTGTGTACTAAGCCCCCAACTCCTTCCAATTGAGTTGCGACAGTAGTAGAGCGCATTCCGTCAACTTTTTAACCTATCTTCGATGTGCCTTCTCGAGCTTTGTTTCAAGTTGAGAATCTCGCACAGATATTTTGCATACGCAGAGAGCGGCAGCTCCTCTTTACCCAGAACAGATCCCCCGAAAACCCTCAACTTTCCATGAATACAACTTCATTCGCGTAAGCGAAGGACCTGAAAAGCCCATTGATACCAAAAAGCCTCAAAGAAGCCAAGAAGCCTCTTGCGAAGTTCCTCTAGCCACAACCATTCTAATCGAGCTCTCCGCCACATATGCGTTGTTAATCCAGCCTTTTAGCATCGTATCAAAGCAGTTCATCAATTGAGAGGGAATTCCCTTGTTCACCAGAGCACCATATATGGATTCAAACTTATCGTTATTAAAGGCCGCCTAATGCCCTTCCCATGGAGTCTCTAGCTAACTTGTCCTTATTGTGTTGTTGTACTCATCGTTATTAAAAGCCGCCTAATTCCCTTCCCATGGAGTCTCTAGCTAACCTATCCTTATTGTGTTTTTGTACTCACATGTGGATGGATGTAGTGATCCTTGTCACATGTGAAGGTTGCGATCCTTGTGGAGGTAGTGATCTTTGTCAAGCTCCCACTCATCCACCAGAGGCCTTTCTACGCTCATAGGAACAGGTGGATACATTGTGAGTCTCACGACACAAATCAATCCCATGGCAGCCGGATGTGCGTACCGGATTGGCCCGATGGAGTCTTTCATCGCCAAGGGCTGTACAACACACTGCTTCAACAACTAAAACATGTCTTAAATATATAGGATAAAGTGACACAAGGCACGCCACAGAAGCATTTTATCGCCACTCCTTGGGGTGACCACCATAAATAACCTATAACGGATGCTGACAGAGGAGTGATTTGAAACCATCTGCTACGCAGACGATGTTATAGTACTTCTAAGGGGTAAAAATCCGAATCAGCTATGCTGAAATGCTGAAAGGGTTTTGCATATGCCATAAGACTGGGCTAGACCTAAGGGTCTCTATGTTAACCCTGAGAAGTCTGAAATCTGCCTGTTCACGAGAAAAACAAATGTGGGCCAATATGACGCACCACGTTTCCTCAATAGATCGATTTCGATATATGTCAACGTCAAATACCTAGGAGTGATCTTGGACAGGAAACTTAATTGGAAGTTTCACATTCAGGAGCGTAGAAGGGCCGTAGGATCGAAATGGGGCTTGAATCCAAGGATAGTCCCCTGGCTCTACAGAAGCGTAATTAGGCCAATACTTTCTTATGCTTCAGTAGTTTGGTGCACTGCGATGGAGAAAAAGTGCAATGTAAGGATAATTCAACAGGTTCAGAGAATATGTTGTCTTGGCATAGGCGGAGCGATGAGGACCACGCCCACTAGGGCCCTGAAGACTATTCTAGATATCCTTCCCATTGACATACAAATTAAGTGTGAGGCAGCCACTGCGGCTATGAGTCTTAAGGCGATGGGACAATGGATAGAGGAAAGGAGCAGGTCATACCATCGTGGTATAATCGAAGCGGAAACATGGATTGATTAGAAGAGATTTCCGATCGGATACCTGAGATAACACTTGAGGTCGAGTGCGAGACAATGCTGTCAGAGGCACAGTTTTGGATTGCCGGAACTCTCGTTTTGCTTTCTGGAAGATCATGCTATACAGATGGATCAAAGCTAGAGTACAGAGTGTGCCTATTTTTCTACAGTGAGAACCCAAGGACTGAGATCTGTTTTCGACTGCGTGACCATAATACGATTCTGCAGTCAAAGATCCGGGCTATTACGGAATGCGTATAGTGGTGTGGTATTCACGCGAGGACGTCGTGTGAAAACATCTTTACGAATAGCAAACTGGCCACCAGGGATATAACAACCAGGACGGTAAGGTCACGAACAGTCTTGGAGTGTAAGAGTTAACTAACACCTTGTCTGAGGTAGGCACGATCCGCATCGTTTGGGCGCCGAATAATAGCGGAGTAAGGGGGAATGAAAGAGCAGACGATTTGGCAGTGAAGCCCATAGGACTGCCGTCAATAAACTTGGTTAACCGAGTTAGGGGGCGTGGTCAACGAACGGTCGGTAGGACGACGAATATCCTAGGGAGAGATTCGGATCGTGAGAAAACGAGGCTATTACAGACAGGAAGTAGAAAGGAGGTCAGTATAGCTTCGGTATCTTAACGCGACATAGGACTATGAGTTCATTTATGCAAAATCGGTGCGGCAAGTGATATCATGTGTACGGCATGTGGGGGAGATGATGAGTCGCTGGAGCAATTCCAATGCCTTTGCCCGGTACTTAGGTGGGGACACAATACCAGACATGAGGCAATTTAGGGGCGTGGTATGGAAAACAGTTAAGGATATTGTAAGTAGCACTCTTAACTTTTATTTTATTTTTCGAGGTTAGTTTTTAGTATTTAGAGCGCACAACAAGCCGATTACTGGCGTAGATTGTTGTTGTTGTTCTTGTTGTAGCCTTATTTTCATGTGGAGATGGCGATTCTCTTCAAGCTCCTGTATTTAAGCAAACTCGTTGCGGTCCAAAGGACCGATCGCCGCGAAAACAAGGTGGCCATTGGTTATTTAAAGGCGCCAATAACTTTCCTTGTCATATCGAGCATCATAGGCACTCAGTATTTGTGCAAGAGCCTGTGTCACTCGGCCTCTCACTGAGACTCTCCGCTTGATACCGCTGATTGCCGTTGCTGCTACTCCGTATGGAGCATTCCACTATCTGCAACCTGTGGACGCCCGGTAACTCGCAGCTAATCTTCTCGTGACAGCAATAAACACCACACAGATCGGACCTCAATGTTCCAGCCTGTGTGGTGCTTCCATCTATCCCCTGCCGGAAGTTGGGCAGAGTGATCCCGCTACTGAATCCTGGAAAAGACGCGAGTAAGGTGGAGGCGTGCAGACCGATCCCCCTTCTCTCACCAGTAGCCAAGACACTTGAGGTACTACTCCTCTCGAGCATCGTGGGAGAATTTCTATCAGCTTGGATTTCGAAGACTGTACAGCACAACAACTACTTTGCATGCCAACACCGCACACGTCAATCAGCCATGCCAAACTATTTGAGTGCATTGCCAACACGTCCCTAAAGCCAGGCCTGAAACGCTGGGTGTCGAATTATCTGTGTGGTCGCCAGCCATTTGTGGAATTCAGGGATAAAAAATCAAAACATCGTAGAGTGAAACAGAGAGTTCCTCAAGGCCGGGTGATATCTCCGGCTATGTTTAACCTTTACATATCCTCTATTCCACCCATTCCAGATGGCATTGAGATCATATCATATGCAGATGAATTTACGGTCATGGCATCAGGCTCCCGACTCGTTGATGGCAACTGCGGCAGATTGAACGTCTACCTCAACGAACTTGCCTCATATTTCAGCCACATTGTTCACTACAAACACGCATGAGGTGGGTATTGAGCTGAAGCCGATCGAGTAACGATTCCGACCATCAAATGTCCCAAAATACTTGGCATCACATTTGACACCTCTTACGCATTCTCCACACTTGCCACAGCAATTTGCGAAACGGTCAAAAGTTGAAACAAGGCTCTAAAGTCACTTTCCGGCAGCACTTGGGGTGCTGACAAAGAAACCTTGTTGACCACATAGAAAGCAATTGGCCGGTCAGTGGTAAGTTATGCCGTGCCAGTGTAGTCTCGCCAGGTATGTGACACGTAGTGGAATTATATGTAAATCCGCCAGAATGTCGCTCTTCGAACTGCAATGGGCTATCATCTCAGTTCTCATGTAGACCAGCTCCATCCGGAGACAAAGATCCTACCCGTGCGAAGACATAATTACTTGCTGCCCAAGCAATAACTTCTGGCCTGTTGCCGCAGATACCGTCCAAATCATCATCTTGTGGATTGGTATCCCCCGCCCAGAAGCCTTAAGGTGATTCTACATGATCTAGAGCGAGAGGTTCAGCGTTAAAAGAGAGACACTCCAGATCAAGCGGCTTATCAAGGAGGTTTAGACAACATACATGCATTCCACTATCCGCAACCTTTGGACGCGCCCTGTTGCTCGCAGATCGGACCTCAATGTTCCAGTCTGTATGGTGCTCACAGCTATTCCGTTTCGGGCTTAGTTTGTTGTTGTCGCCATCTCTCTTCAAGCTCCTGTAGGGGTGTAAGCTGGCTCCGGGCCAAAGGACCGATGGCCCGGGAACAGAGTGGCCGTGCCGGGTTGGGCTGAGGTGTATGTCCATAGTGCACCCTCTTTTCAAGCTAGCCTAGTCAGAATGAGGTCCAAGCAGCTTTGCACCCGAATGAAAAAACAACAAAGCAGCAGGAGCCGATGGGTTACCCGCTGAACGATTAAAGACACGTTGATTAGGCGCATGCATCAGCTTGTATGCGCGGTCTGGCTAGAAGAACGCATACTCGATGATTGGAAACACATCATACTATGTCCAGTACACCAGAAAGGAGTCAAGACAGATTGTGCCAACATACAAGATATTCTCGAAAGATTAAAATCTAAAGTGAATAAGATAGTCGGAGCCTATGAATACGGCTTCAGACTTGGTAAATCCATCATATACCAGATATCTACACTGCGCTTCATCCTGGAAAAGACCCAAGAAGGTCAAATCAACACCTACCATATTTTCGTCGAATTTAAAGCCGCCTTCGACAGTGCTATACATTCAAAGGCTTTTTAAGCCATGACTCGTACCACCAATTTAAATCAGATAGTACTTGGAGTGGTTGAGAAAACGATCCTTCGAAAAATATATGGACAAATCTGTGCTGAGAGAGAATATAGGTGCCTATTGAAAATTTCCAGCAAATTTTGTTTCTTTAGAAAATTTCCTGCAATTGTTTTCTCTATAGAAAATTTGCAAAATTTGTTTTGTAGTATCCTCCGACTAAAAGCAAAGAAGAAATACTTCATTCAAACATATTTCGAATCATTTATTTTTAGTCTTTCTCCTTACATCACACATTTCTTGGCATAGAAGTGGCAACGTTTGCTGCAGCAAGCCTGATGGGAGTAACATTTACTGCCATTAATCATACACTGCGACTGTGATTGTGATATTTCATTATCCTTAATCTCCTTTATGGGCAGTATGGTTGTGTCTTCCACCAGTGGCAATCCTTGGGAGAACTCCACAAAGCTACACAGCACAACTAGAGACAGAAAAAGGAGCACAAATTTCATTTTGGAAAGTTGAACGAAGTTAAGTTAGTTCTTCTTAGTTTTGTAATTCAAGCGGAACTGTTGATGAAAGTGAATTGTTGCAAAGTATTTAAATAAAGGAATTACAGAAAAAACCATCTGGGAATGATAAAAACTCATTTTGGTGAGTTCACCTACTCATGGATGTAGGTGAATTGGTGTGATTGTGACCATGGCAAATATTGTCTTTGCGACATTAAATGACAATGAGTGCTGCGGCTTTAACCGTTGGTTCTCTAGACGAAGTTAACGTTTTTAGGTTTTGTATACTCAGATAAGGAATGTGGACTAGAATTGTGGAGAATTAAGATGTCAGTTCTCATACATAGATTTTATTATCATTAAACTCTTGATTTAATTTAAAAAAAGTAGGTGTAGACGACTCCCAGCCAATTGCTTTTCCCATTTAAACCAATTCTATAGAATAAACAACCTTAATGATCTCAATAATTTTGGGAAATGCTAAGAACTGGTGTTTAACCCACTGATCATATTAAGGTAAATATTAAAGTAAGGAACTTGTGTGTATAAATATCAGGCAAAATGATAAAATAATGTCAACAATTGGAAATTTCAATAAAAATTTAATGGAAATAACGCTCAACAAGCCGATTACTAGCTTAGGTGAATGCCCATAGTGGCATGGGCAGATTAATATCCGCACCCTCTTTTTAACCTAATGAAAATAAAAGACATACCCCATAAGTTTGGCCGGGTTAAATCTTGGATACCTACCACCTTTATGGTAGTGTTGGGGGCATAAGAGTTTTTCTTGTACCTTCTAGGAGCTCAAGAAGTCAAATCAAAGGATAGGTTTGATGAGGACTATATGGATGGATGGACTATATGGAATGGATTGTTCTTGTAGCAGTGTGTTATGTTCTATCTTTCATCTGCTTGGTTCTGTTAAATATCCAGATCTAGTAACTTTGCTACCAACGTGGATTGCGTCCCAAGGGATCTGGGTCTGAGTCGAGTGGGTCTGGCTGGGCAGTTAAACAGGTGATCTGTGTCGTGTAGTCCCTGGTCACATTCGAGACCCACGTTGGCATCAAACCATGTTCTGTAGGAGTTGAGGCGGCTGCATCATCCGGATAATTGTAATTGTGCCAGAACTACTCTATTTTGACGGATGAGGTCAATTTCTTCAGGTGCAATAGAAGGCTGTCTTTTTTCAAGGATCAAATTCACCCTGTAGCTATTCACCGTATCTGCTACCGCCTCTCCATGAATATTGTCTAAACCCCCTTTGTTATGCCGCTTGATCTAGAGGTTCTCTCTTGTAGCGCTGAACCTCTCGCTCTAGATCATGTAGATTCACTTTAAAGCTTCTGGGCAGGGGATACCTATCCACAAGATGATGATTTGACTTGTTGTAGTTGTAGCAATGTGTTGTTTTCTATATTTCGTTTGCTTGATCCTGTTGAGTAACCAGATCTAGAAACTCTCCGACTAAGGTGGGGTACGTCCCAAGGGATCTGGGTTTGAGTCGAGTGGGTTGGGCTGGGTAGTTAAACAGGTGACGTGTCGTGTAGTCCCAGATCTGGGTCACAATCAGGACCTACATCCTGAACGTTGGCATCAATCCTTGCCCTATAGGAGTTGAGGCGGCTGCTACTTCCCAATCGTAATTAGGCCAGAACTTTTCTGGTTTGCCGGAGGAGGTCTATTTCTTCAGGTGCAATGGACTGCGGTCGTTTTCCAAGGACAAAATTCACCCTGTAGCTATTCACCGCATTTGCTACCACTTCCGCATCAATGTTGTCTAAACTCGCTTGATCTTGAGGTTCTCTCTTGTTGATCGTCGCTGAACCTCTCACTTTAGATCTTGAAGATCATTTGTTGTGTTCTATCTTTCGTCTGCTTGATTCTGTTGAGTATTCAGATCCAGGAACTCTACGACTAAGGTGGGATGCGTCCCAAGGGATTTAGGTCCGAGTCGAGTGAGTCTGGGAGGGCAGTTAAACAGGTGACCTGTGTCGTGTGTTCCCAGGTCGTAATCGGGACCCACACCTTGCACGTTGACATTAGTCCATGCTCTGTGGGAGTTGAAACGGCTGCATCTTCCGAATCGGATAACTATCCACAAGGTGATGATTTGGATGGTCCCTGTATTGCTTGGACAGTGCTAAAAGCGGGTAGGTCTTGGTCTCACTAAGGCAGCTGCCCTTGCCCTTGCCGATGAAGGACTCCATTGGGTCAATCCGGTACGTACAACCGGCTGTCATGGGATTGAGTTGTTTTCGTAGCAGTGTGTTGTCCACTGAGGTGGCAGCCCTTGGTCGATGAAGGACTCCATCGGGTTAATCCTGCACCTAGAACCGGATGGCATGGTATTGCTATAGATTTGTCGAAATGTAGGGGATAAAATAGCCTTAAATTGAATTTACTTAAGCGCCTTATTTGAGATTCGATTCAAAATTTATTGAATCGGTTAATTTTTTTATTGAAAATCATGATTGTGATTAAAAAAATGTTCAGATTCAATCAAATAATAAAATCAATTATTGATCAAATCAATTCGACTGTAAGTGAAAAAGAAATCATATTCAATTAAAAAAATTATTGAATCAATTAATTTATTAACTGTAAACGATTTTACTTTTAATTAAATTTTTAGTTAAAACAAGTAAAAGCGTGCTAAGTTCGGCCAGGCCGAATCTTATAAACCCTCTGCAATGGATCGCATTTGTCGAGTTCTTTTCCCGACATTCTCTTCTTAGGCAAAAAATAATATAAGAAAAAGTTTGCTCTGCTATTAGAACGATATTAAGATATGGTCCGGTTTGGACCACAATTAAATTATATGTTGAAGACCTGTATAAAATGTCAGCCAATTCGAATAAGAATTGCGCCCTTTAGGGCTCAAGAAGCAAAATAGAGAGATCGATTTATATGGGAGC
The DNA here is from genome assembly GCF_963082655.1 of Stomoxys calcitrans. Classification (NCBI taxonomy): domain Eukaryota; kingdom Metazoa; phylum Arthropoda; class Insecta; order Diptera; family Muscidae; genus Stomoxys; species Stomoxys calcitrans. The sequence goes on along the minus strand of NC_081554.1, from coordinate 160,738,748 downwards.
TGTATCAGGCTATAGACCGATTCAGACCATAATAAACCCGTATGTTGATGGTCATGGGAGGATCCGTCGTACAAAATTTCGGCAAATCGGATAATAATGGCGACCTCTAGAGGCTCAAGAGTCAAGATCCCAGATCAGTTTATATGGCAGCTATATCAGGTTATGAACCGATTTGACGATACTTGGCACAGTTGTTGGATATCATAACAAAATTCTTTGTTCAAAAATTCATTCAAATCGGATAAGAATTGCGCCCTCTAGAGGCTCAAGAAATCAAAACCCAAGAGCGGTTTGTATGACAGCTATATGAGGTTATGGACCGATTTGAACCATACTTGGCACAGTTGTTGGATATCATAACAAAACACGTCGTGCATTCATTTCATTCCAATCGGATAAGAATTGCGCACTCTAGAGGCCTATGAAGGCAAGACCCAAAATCGGTTTATATGGCAGCTGTATCAAAACATGGACCGATATGGCCCATTTACAATCCCAACCGACCTACAATAATATTTTGTGCAAAATTTCAAGCGGTTAGCTTTACTCCCTCGAAAGTTTGCGTGCTTTCGACAGACGGACGACGATCAAGAATATATATATTGGGTTGCCCAAAAAGTAATTGCGGATTTTTTAAAAGAAAGTAAATGCATCTTCCATAAAACTTAGAATGAACTTTAATCAAATATACTTTTTTTACTCTTTTTTCTAAAGCAAGCTAAAAGTAACAGCTGATAACTGACAGAGGAAGAATGCAATTACAGAGTCACAAGCTGTAAAAAAATTTGTCAACACCGATTATATAAAAAATCCGCGATTATACCCAATACTTTATGGGGTCTCAGACGAATGTTTCGAGTAGTTACAAACAGAATGACGAAATTAGTATGCCCCCATCCTATGGTGGAGGGTATAAAAATATTTACGAGTTTTTTCTGCATATGAAGGTCCAGTGCAATTTCCTTAATTAATTCTCAGCACAGCTCCTGTCAAATACTCACCATATCTACCGAGAGTGAAGTGCTGTAGTGGTTGTGGTAACCTCTTAGTTGCATGTGGGAGTAGTACACCACTAAGAATAGTGTAAGCCTAAGCCAGAGATTTTATTTCTTATAATGTAAGGCTCCTGAAAAAGGGCAATGTCCACTAGGCGCTAGAGTGTCCGTCAGCTCATTTGAGGCGGTTACGGAGTGATGCAGATTAACCCGTCCCAACGTTAGCTGCCACGCTGGAATCTCTTTTTTGAATTTGTAAGTCGAATATGGCACAACCGAAATCCAATCCTAAGCAATCCTAAAACCGTGGCAACCGGTTGTGCGTACTGGATTAACCCGATGCAGTCCTTCATCGGCCACAGCTGTCGCCTCAGTGTGCAACACACGGATCAATGCGATTTCTAACTTTAAAAACCTTTGTAACTGCTGGTCACATGGCGGCGGTGTATATATGGTCACTCTGTAGGAATATTTTCCATTCCTGCCAACAAATGACTTCTCCCATGTTTTTTCGTCTAATGTTAAGACCTGAAGAAAGGCAAATCTATAGTTGGTCACGAATATTTTCGTCAAAGTAGTTTCTGCCATTATCCATTATCTTTTTTTGTGAGGAAAAGAAGAGAATTCAGAAAGATTGTGGGTAAACAGTTAAAAGGGAATACTTTTACTTACGGACATACGTGGAGTTACGGCTTTCTTTTGCTTAACTCAACATATGATTTTTTAGATTTAAGTATATTTTGATATATTTTTTAGTTTCCATTACAATTGTTTAAAAAAAGTTTTTTTTAATTTCCCTTAGACTGAAGTATCCGATGAGGAATATGAACCAGCTCAATCCGACGAGGAGGACAATAAACATGGTGGCGGCGGTGGTGGTGGCGGTTTAACCGGCATTGAACGCAACACTAATGCCCTCGATGTTCAGAATCTTATCAAAGAAAAACGCGAACAGGCCCGCCTTGAATCGGCGGCAAAGAAACAAAAGGACAAGGAAGATCGAGAAAAACAAAAACAAATGCGCGAGGAGAAAAAAGAGAAACGTAAAACTGTCAAAGGCGAACGTAGACGGTAGCATGTGGGCATATAAGGTATTTAATATCCTATTTTTCTCACATATAAAATATCGAAATCCACGTAGAATGTATTTAAAAAGTACGTAAAACCCTTTTCCTAAAAACAGTTTTTTTTTATTAATAAATTATGGATGTTACATTGAACGAAAGGGAATCTTTCCAAAAAGGGTGTTTTTGACAAAATTTACGAACAAGTTTTGATCTCAATAAACACATTTATCGAAATGGAAAATCTTTATAATGAGAGGGGCCATGAGTGGTTCTTTGTTTTGACTCAAACGAAATGCCTATAAACCCCATTTCGAAAAATAGGGGTTTAAGTTAGGTACGGTTGAAGGGCAATCGGTTAGCAACCACAGTTGCTAACCACTTCACTTCCCATGGCAGCCGGTTGTACTTACCGGATTGATTCGAAAGAGTCCTTCACCGGAAAGGGCTGCCGCCTTTAGCTGGATTCGCCGTTGTGATACACCATTTCGCGAAGTATAGACCCAACACACCTGCGCCTGGCGCTAGTGACACCTACATGGAACGCATGGGGATAGAATTCAAGTCCGGATTTGTCGCGATTGGTTGATGTGGCTCAATTAATGGGCCGACATAAGTGGCCTACTGTCTGGCCATAATCGCCAGTTTCTAGGATATTTTAATGCTCATCAGGTTTCATTGGCATTCTCTCCTATGTAAGGATCAGCGGGTGAAAGCTTTGGCAGAGCAGATTGAAAGCTTCACGTTTTGTATGGTGAATGAGGGTGCCCCACTAGGATCATGAGGAAGTTGCAGCAGCCCGCCAGACATTTTCATTGCATCCCCTGATCTCTTGAGTGACATATCTTGGCAAGCCGTCATTTCTTTGGGATCAGCACACCTCCCCATAATACTCTCCATCGACCTTCCACCCGACTTCATAACCTCTGAGCGCCTGACATTTATCAATTAGAAGAAGGCCGATTGGACCGGTTTCAGAGAGTACACCAATCGGCGTTTCAGTGAACTATTGTGATAGTTTTTTTTTTTTTTTGCAAATTTTGGCCATGAGCATTCCACTAGGGAATAGGAGCAAACTTCTCATATATCAATCAGGATTCACTAATAGAAGGTTAGGTCACATGCAAAAACACAAAGTGGATAGGCCCCATAAACATCATTAAGGATGTCAAATCTGACGATTGAAAATGTCATCATATAGGAGAAAACGTAAACAAAGAATGAATGTAAAAAGAGAACAAGTTGACATCCTCAATGCCAAGTACTGCCAAATATTAAAAAAAAAGTATATCGGCTGATCGCTTGGCTTAACCTTATTCAGTGAATCCTGTATATCAATCAGTGCAGTCCGATTCAAGTTTAAGCTGAATGATAAGGGTCCTCCTTTTTATAGCCGAGTCCGAACGGCGTCCCTTCTTTGGAGAGAAGTTTTACATGGCATAGTACCTCACAAATGTTGCCAGCATTAGGAGGGGAAACCACCGCTGAAATTTTTTTCTGATGGTCTCGCCAGGATTCGAACCCAGGCATTCAGCGTCATAGGCGGACATGCTAACCTCTGCGCTAGTTGCCGAGAATAAATTCCGAGACAGTATTAACGCTGGCTTGATAGTAGCTGGTCGAATAACCCAAATGCGGCGCAATTTCCTAGCGCAGGCAGTGACATGCGCAGACGTTCCAGAATCAGCGACCTGAATCTGGAAATAAACAGGCTAGTCAGCGAACATAAGCGGAATATGTGGCTGGATCACTTGAAGCAATGTAACTTAGGTACCGATTTAAGCAGGCTGTGGTCTAATGTTATATCAATCTCGAACAGCGGTGGAAGGGTTGACAGAACCTCAGTCATTTTTCGCAACTTAACTTTGATTGATGTGAAGAAACGTGCCAGGTTTTTCAACCCTCAATGTTTTAGCATCCTGAGTGTAACAAGGCTAGGAGGAGGAGGTCATTCATAGAATCCGTGATCTATGAGCCGATGGACAGTCCTCGCAATTTATCGTGGACAAAATAACATATGTGATCCATGGCGCCAAGACATCCAAGGCATTGGGCCCCGATGAAATTTCTACACTGATGCTGAAGAATATGGATCTACCTGGGGTCGGGTACGTTACAACTGTCCTCAAGCTAACTTTGAACATTCTTCTAGTGTCCTATGTCTGGAAGATGGACAGAGTGATCCCACTTCTGAAGCCTGGAAAGGACCCGAGCAAGGTGGAGTCGTGCAGACTAAACTGCCTTCTCTCGCCAGTAGCCAAGATGCTTGAGGGGTTACTTCTCCCGACACTCGTGGGAGAATTTCCATTCGCCGAGCATCAGCATGGGTTTCGAAGACTGCACTGCACAAGAACTGCTTTGCATACCATATCATTTGCCCTGGCTTCTATCAGCTCAGGTCATATGATAGGAGGGTCCACGTAGCACTGGCTCTATCGAAAGCATTCGACACGGTCAGCCATGCTTAACTAATGGAAGACATCACCAATACGTCCTTCCAGCCAGGTCTGAAGTGCTGGCCCAGGAATATCTGTGTGATCGCCAGTCATTAGTTGAATTTAGAGATAAGGCGTCGAAACCGCAGGGTGTTCCCCAAGGCGGAGAGATGTCCCCGGCACTTTTTAATCTATATCTATTATTTATTCCATTCCCTCGGACGGGAGGTCCGATCTGTGTGGTGTTCAATGCTGTCACGATAAGCTTAGCTGCGAGCTACCGGGAATACTCCATACGGAGTAACTGCAACGGCAGTCGCGACCAATCAGCGGAATCGAGTGGAGAGTTTCATTGAGAGGCGGAATCGGCTCTTGCGCGTATACTATGTGTCTGTGATGCTCGATATGACAAGGCGAGTTATGACTAATAATGTTAATGACTATCATGTTCCCGCGGCGATCGGTCCTTAGGACTAGAACGAGCTTGCTCAACTATAAGAGTTTTACGAGGATCGTCTCTTCCAAATTTAGCTACAACAACAACAACCCATCACTGAACTTATTCGACCTATCCATTTCCGTCCGTTAAAATCCTAATAGCATTCGAACCAAAGCACAGACACCCTTTATTGATGTATGTTGTTGGACTGGTAGTCCGATTTTACTTAATGAGCCGTTTATATGACTTATACCTCCCAAATGTCGTCAACATTAGGAGGGGATAGCCACCGCTTATGTTCTCGGTTCGGTCGTTACGGTTCATAGAAGGGCATGCCAACCTGTCATAGCGAACAGGTGGCCTCATGAACCTTCAGGGACTTCGATTTTTAACATTATTGTCCTAATATAACCGATCCCTTGATGTGACTTCTTAAGCTCCCAGAAGCACCAATTTTCGGAAAAATTTGGATGAAAAACACCTTTGGCCTCCAAAACTCCCATAATGGTGGTATGTATCCAAAATTCAACCGGGCCGAATTAAGACCAATTTTTACTGGTTATGTTTTTTATTTTCATTAAAAAATTAAATCTTTTGTTAAATTTCGACTTTTCGATAGTTACGTATTATCCCTTCGCGTCATCCGATTGTTGGCATGGCCTTATCACAAAAAAAAAAATAAAAATTGGTTTCAATCACGACGTTTGTTGATCCAAATAATTTTTTTAATTGAAACTGCTTACGTCAGGAAAATGATAATATCAATTACAGTTTTTGAAAAAGATGATTGAAACAAATTTCAATGAAAAACAAGTAAACGCGTGCTAAGTTCGGCCAGGCCGAATCTTATTTACCCTTCATGGATCATATTTGTCGAGTTTTTTTCCCGGCATCTCTTCTTAGGCAAAAAAGGACATAAGAAAAGATTTACTCTGCTATTAGAGAGATATTAAGATATGGTCCGGTTTGGACCACAATTAAATTATATGTTGGAGACCTGTGTAAAATGTCAGCCAATTCGAATAACAATTGCACCCTATGGGGGCTCAAGAAGTTTGGGTTGCCCAAAAGGTAATTGCGGATTTTTCATATAGTCGGCGTTGATAAATTTTTTCACAGCTTGTGACTCTGTAATTGCATTCTTTCTTCTGTCAGTTATCAGCTGTTACTTTTAGCTTGCTTTAGAAAAAAAGTGTAAAAAAATTATATTTGATTAAAGTTCATTCTAAGTCTTAATAAAAAAAGCATTTACTTTCTTTTAAAAAATCCGCAATTACTTGTTGGGCAACCCAATAAAATAGGGAGATCGATTTATATGGGAGCTGTATCGGGCCATAGACCTATTTAGACCATACTAAACACGTATGTTGATGGTCATAAGAGGATCCGTCGTACAAAATTTCAGACAAATAGAATAATATTTGCGAACTCTAGAGGCTCAAGAAGTCAATATCCCAGATCGGTTTATATGGCAGCTATATCAGGTTATGATCCGATTTGAACCTTATTTGGCACAGTTGTTTAAAGTAAGAATAAAATACGTCATGCCAAATCGGATAGCAATTGCGCCCTCTTGAAGCTCAAGAAGTCAAGTCGCCTGATCTGTTTATATGACAGCTATTTCAGGTTATGAACCGATTTGAACCATACTTGGCACAGTTGTTGGATATCATAAAAAAACTCGTTGTGCAAAATTTCATTCCAATCGGATAAGAATTGGCCACTCTAGAGGCTCAAGAAGACAAGACCCAAGATCGGTTTATATGGCAGCTATATCAAAACATGGACCGACATGGCCCATTTACAATACCAATACAACACTAATAAGAAATATTTGTGCAAAATTTCAAGCGGCTAGCTTTACTCCTTCGGAAGTTAGCGTGCTTTCAACAGACGGACAGACGTGGCTAGATCGACATAAAATGTCGCGACGATCAAGAATGTATGTACTTTATGGGGTCTCAGACGAATATTTCGAGTAGTTACAAAAATGACAAAATTAGTATACCCCCCATCCTATGGTGGAGGGTATAACAAGTAAAAGCGTGTTTAGTTCGGCCGGGTCAAATCTTGGGAACCCACCAGCATAGATTCTGCTAAAAATGTATACAAACTAAATTTAGTTGAAGGTCATAATTTTATTCTACATACCAAACTTTTGTCAAGCCAGCAAAAATAAAAACTTCTAGGAAGAGAGCAAAGATAATCAAGAGACCGGTTTATATGGGAGCTACATCAGGTTATAGACTGATTTGGACTGTACTTGGCACAGTTTTTGGAAGTCAGACAGAACACCGCGTGCAAAATTTCAGCCAAATCGAACAAAAATTACGGATTGTAAGGACTCAAGAAGTCAAATCGGGAGATCGGTTTAATAGGAGCTGTACCAGGTTATAGACCGATTTGCACCTTACTTAATACAGTTGTAGGAAGTCATAACAGAACATTATCTGCAAAATTTTAACCAAATTGGACAAAAATTGTGGATTCCAGGTTCTCAAGAAATCAAATCGGGAGGTGGGTTTATATGGGAGTTATATCAGGTTACAGACCGATTTGACCGTACTTGGCACAGTTGTGGGAAGTTAAAACAGAACACTATGTGCAAAATTTTAGCGAAATCGGACAAAATAGCGGCTTCCAGGTACTCAAGAAGTCAAATCGGGAGATCAGTTTATATGGGAGCTATATCTAAATCTAAACCGATATGGCCCATTTGCAATCCCCAACGACCTACATTAATATTAAGTATCTGTTTAAAATTTCAAGCGGCTAGCTTTACGCGTTCGACCGCAATCGTGATTTCGACAGACAGACGGATGGACATGCCTAGACCGACTCAAAATGTCGAGACGATCAAGAATGTATATACTTTATGGGGTCCTAGGTCAATATTTTGAGGTGTTACAAATGGAATGACTAGATTTGTATACCCCCATCCTATGGTGGTGGGTATAAAAAGGTAGTCGAGAGACAATTTGTGGAGGAGATTTATCTCCTATACGTAGAAAGTATTTAAGCGGCTAGACCTTTTCTTAAAAACAATAGTCAACGGTGCTGCTGGGTCTAAAAAAGTTTCCAATTCAATGATGGAAAGAACTTACTGCCTAGATCTTTAAATCTTTTTCTTTTTGTTACTCGATTCGTTCGCCAATTTAATGAAATCTGCTGTTTTCCCTTTATTAAATCAGCAGTTTTCAATGGATCGGCGAATGAGAATCGAGTCACAAAAAAAGTTTGTGGTATAGGCCGTTTTTGTTTTATTGAAGAAGATAAAATATTCAATCACATATAATAGATAACACTTTTTTAAGATGTAAGAAATGATTGAATCAATTTTTTAATTGTCAAATTCACAAATTTCAATTACGATTGTATATGAAAAATAAAGTTCATATTCAATTAAAAAAATGATTTAATCAATTAATTTTTTAATTGAAAATGACAAAAATTTCAATTACGTTCCTAATTAAAGAAGTTCAGATTCAAACAAACAATAATTGTAGCAATTAATTTATTAATTGAAAAATATCTCATCAATCACGATCGTAAATGAAAAAAATCGAATTTAATAAAAAAAAGATTGATTCAATCGAACAGCTGTTTTGTGAAACTTCGCAGAGTATAGACTGTTCTTACTCTCCTGCAAAATTTTACTGGAAAAGTACGCGAACAGACCTTTCATTTTTTATCTTAATTTGATCAGTGGCTTGAACACCATTTCTTTGCATTTTCCAAATTGATTGAGATCATCCAGATTGTTATTCTACAGAATCGCGATAAAATTGAAAAACAATTCGGTTTGTCTACACCTACTTTTTTAAAATTAAATCAATAGTTTAATGACAACCAAAATCTATGCAAGAGAACTGACATCATAATTCTCCACAATTCTAGTGAAAAAATTACATGACACACATTCCTTATCTGCGTATACAAAACCTAAAAACGTTAACCTCGTCTAAAGAACCAACGGTTAAAGCCGCAGCCCTCATTGTCATTTAATGATGCAATGACAATATTTGCCATGGCCACAATCACACCAATTCACCTACATCCATGAATAGGTGAACTCACCAACATGAGTTTTTATCGTTCTATTCCTAGGTTTTTTTTTCCTGTAGTTCCTCTATTTAAATACTTTGCAACGATTCACTTTCATCAACAGTTCCGCTTGAATCGCAAAACTAAAAAGAACTAACTTAACTTCATTCAACTTTCCATAATGAAATTTGTGCTCCTTTTTCTGTCTCTAGTTGTGCTGTGTAGCTTTGTGGAGTTCTCTCAAGGATTGCCACTGGTGGAAGACACAACCATACTGCCCATAAAGGAGATTAAGGATAATGAAATATCACAATCAGAGTCACAGTGTATGATTAATGGAGGTAAATGTTACTCCAATCAGGCTTGCTGCAGCAAACGTTGTCACAACTATGCCAAGAAATGTGTGATGTAAAGAGAAAGACCAAAAATAAATGATTTGAAATGTTTGAATTGTATACATATTTCTGCTTTGTGTTTAGTCAGAGGATACAACAAAAAAAATTTTGCAAATTTTCTATAGAGAAAAAATTGCTGAAAATTTTCTATGGAAACAGAATTTTTGTACAAATTTTCTAAAGGCTCCTCTATTTTTCGATTGGTCCATAAATTTTTCGAAGGATCGTTTTCTCATACACTCCAAGTATTATCTGAATTACATTGGTGGTATGATCCTGCAAAGTCGTATCAATTATGCAGGAATATCAAACTCAGCCATGGCTTGAAAATCCCTTGAACGTATGGGATTGTTGAAGATGGCTTGGTAGTCGACGAAAGATAGTAGGTGTTGATTTGTCCTTCTTGGGTCTTTTCCAGGATTTGGCGCAGTGTGAATATCAGGTCTATGGTGGATTTGGCAAGTCCGATTATCTTATAGACTTTTGATTTTATTCACATAGTATGATCGTGAGTATCTTGTATACGATGGGGAGGAGACCTATTTCTCTGTTGGGACAATCTGTATTGTCTCCTTTCTTGTGTCCTGGACATAGTATGCTGAAATTCCAATCATCGAGTAAGCGTTTTTCTTGCCAGATTGCGCAGACAAGCTGTTGCATACGCCTTATCAGCGTGTCGCTTCCGTTCTTAAATAGTTAAGCGGTCAATCTATCGGTTTCTGCTGCCTTGTTGTTTTTCAGTCGAGTCACTGCTACTTGGACCTCATTCTGACTAGGAGGTAAATATCATCAGGGACTGGCTCTGTGGTATCTTCTCCACCGCCATCGTCGCCTCCGGTCTTAAAGAGTTCATCGGGCAACCAGTTGGCTCCGGCTGCCTTGTTGTTCTTCAGTCGGGTTACTGCTACTTGGACCTCATTCTGACTAGGAGGTAAACATTCTGTACATTCTATCATGGATTGGCTTTGTGGTATCCTCTTCGCAACCATCGTCGCCTCCGGTCTTAAAGAGTTCGACGAACAACCCAATGGCTCCTGCTGCCTTGTTGTTCTTCGGTCGGGTTACTGCTACTTGGACCTCATTCTGGCTAGGAGGTAAACATTCTATCAGGGATTGGCTCTGCGGTATCTCTTCCGCCGCCATCGTCGCCTCTAGTCTTAAAGAGTTCAGCGGGCAACCCATTGGCTCCTGCTGCCTTGTTGTTCTTTAGTCGGGTTACTGCTACTTGAACCTAATTCTGACTAGGAGGTAAATATTCTATACCATCACCAGGGAATGGTTCTGCGGTATCTTCTCCGCCGGCATCGTCGGGCATCTTCGCCGCCAGTCTTTAATAGTTCATCGGGTAGCCCGTTGGCTCCTGCTGCCTTGTTGTTCTTCAGTCGGGTTACTGCTACTTGGACCTCATTCTGACTAGGAGGTAAATATTCTATACCATCATCAGGGAATGGTTCTACGGTATCTTCTCCGCCGCCATTGTCGGCCATCCTCGCAGTATTAAATATTTCAGCGGGCAACCCATTGGCTTCTGCTGCCTTGTTGTTCTTCAGTTGAGTTACTGCTACTTGAACCTAATTCTGACTAGGAGGTAAATATTCTATACCATCACCAGGGAATGGTTCTGCGGTATCTTCTCCGCCGGCATCGTCGGACATCTTCTCCGCCAGTCTTTAATAGTTCATCGGGTAGCCCGTTGGGTCCTGCTGCCTTGTTGTTCTTCAGTCGGGTTACTGCTACTTGGACCTCATTCTGACTAGGAGGTAAATATTCTATACAATCATCAGGGAATGGTTCTACGGTATCTTCTCCGCCGCCATTGTCGGCCATCCTCGCAGTCTTAAATATTTCAGTGGGCAACCCATCGGCTCCTGATGCCTTTTTGTTATTAAGTGGGGACACTGCTACTTGGACCTCATTCTGACTAGAAGGTTAACATTCTATACTATCATCAGGGATTGGTTCTGCGGCATCATCTTCGCCGCCATCGTCGGACACTAGAAGCTGGGAATCCATATACCAAGCACACTATCTATATCAGTTACCAGATTATCTTATTTTTATATGCTGGAGGATGTGCTTGCACCTAAGCCATCGGTTTGATGTTTGACTCTTTGGTAAAATTTTAGAGCTTCATTCTGGCTCCTGAACATCTCGATTCGATTACACTCACATCTTCTCACTTTTCTTTCGCCTGACGCATTGCTACTGACTATAGGGTTGCCCTATATGCCGCATTCTTATCTTCGAACTTGGGTTCCATGGGGGAGACTTTTGATACCCAAGTGCAGATTTCGCGTCATTTTCCATACAGTGTGCTATGGTTTGCCATTGCGCTGCTGTACTGTTGGGACTGCTTTCTTCAATCATTTGGGTGAGCCGAGTGGATTATGCCATTGCCATCTGTTGTGTTTGCAGCTTTCCGACGTTCAGCTTCCGTGCAGTTTTAGATCGTACGATTCTCACAACGCATTCGAATCGATGTTCGCCCCTCGAATCAATCGTACGTCTAACACGCTGTTTGAGTGCCTTCCATCTATCACCACATGATCTATTTGGTTTGTCGTGTTTTGAAGGGTTGACAGCCATGAGGCCGTGTGAATCCATGATATTTGTCGGAAGTATTCGGCCCATTGTCGGAAGTATCCTCTAGTAGGTTATATTTTTCGACTGTTGGACCAAATATATTTTCCTTTTCTGTTTAAAATGTCGCAGAACGGTTTAAATATCATGGACGGAACATCGGTTATAATCTCTCTCCAGGCGCTTGTAGAAAATTTCCTTGGCCCGTTCGTACTTGTCCCCCATCGGGGCATGGGCAAAAACAAGGCTGATGTTGAAGAATTTGGCCTTTATGAGGATTGTGGCTAGCCTCTCATTCACCAGAGAAAACCTGAAGGTGTTTTAGCCTCTAACTAACAACAAATCTACGGCCGGCGCCTTTTGGAGTCATTGTGACGTCTTTCCCAATCCATGGCACTTTCTATAAGGCGGTTATATCAGCCCTGTACTTCTCAAGTACATCCGCCAGTGCGTATACTTCACCTTCTTTATACAGAGCCCGGACATTGTGGTTGATTATTCTAAGATTGCGGTGTCTCCGTGAGTCCCGTCGCACATTGAAAAATGGACTAGTAATCACCGCTCAAAAAAAAAAAAACATTGCTCTGAAGGAACGTCGAAAAGAAAGAATGGACCCCCTTATGTTGACAACGCCCGCATACGATACAAGAACATGACTTCCGAATCTGCACCTGGAATGTCCGGGCTCTGTATAAAGAAGGTGAAGAGTACGCACTGGCGGATGTACTTGAGAAGTACAGCGCTTATATAACCGCCTTATAGAAAGTGCCATGGATTGGGAAAGACGTCACAATGACTACAAAAGGTGCCGGCCTATATTATAGCTACCATGTATTATCATAACGGAATTTCTCGTAAAGGAAGCCTTGAGGACCATCCAAAAATTTAAGTCAACCGGACCAGATGAAATATTTCCGGCATTACTACAGAAAGAATCTGACTTTCACAGCCTTCCTAAGACTTGCATATACTCCGAAAGCCTGGCAGGAGACTAGAGTTTTTTTTTATTACCAAGCTCGGCAAGGCAAGTTGTGCGACACTAAAGGCCTACAGACTTACGTCCTTTCTACTCAAAACCATGGAACGCATTGTGGATACCATGACAAAAAGTACGATGTTCAGCGAACTGCCCAAATACAAGCAGCATGCCTATGTCAAAGGAAGGACGGTGGAGACTGCCCTGCACGAGGTTACGCATGAAATAGCAGAATACTTGGATGCTAAGACGTACACATTGTCGATATGCATTGACATCGAAGGGGCGTTTAACATTGTGCGGACCGACACACTCATCCAATCCTTAGACCAGTACCGGGTGGGCCGGGTCCTTAGATACGGGATAAACCATATGCTAAGGAAGAGACGAATAAATTTTGGGTCTTATAACATAAATATAACGGAGAATGTGGAACAGGACACGTTACAGAAGGACATTTTATCGTCACACCTTGGGTGACGCCATAAATAACCTATTACGGATACTGACTGAGGAGGGATTTGAACCCGCCTGTACGCAGACGATGTTATAATACTTTTAAGGGGTAAAGATCTGAATCAGCTATGCAGAGGGGCGAAAGGGTTTTGTTCATAGTATACGACTGGGCTAGACCTAGGGAACTCAATGTTTACCTAGAGAAGACTGAAATTTGCCTGTTCACGAGGAGGATGAAGGTGGGCCAATTTGAAGAAATACTTTCCTCAATTTAGATATCTGACAAGGCCAAATACATAGGAGTGATCAGGGACAGGAAAAGTGAATTAGCAACGTAGGGATACGTTCGGAGGTCATGTTGTCTTGGCATAAGCGGTGCGATGAAGACCACGCTAGGGCACTGGAGACTATTCTAGTTATCTAAACCATTGACATACAGATTAAGTGTGAAACAGCCAATGCTGCTATGACACTTTTGGCGATGGGAAAATGGATAGAGTATAAGGGCAGATCATACCATCGCTGTATAATCAAGGCGACAACAGGAAACCTAGAAGGAATGGTATAGGTTTTCGATCATATACCTGAGATGACACTTCAGGTCGAGTGCGAGGCACAGTCTTGGATTGAGGGAACCCCTTGTACAATATTACCATCTGGAAGATCATGTTGCACGGATGAATCAAAGTTAGAGGACAGAGTGGAACTGGGTGTCTACATTAAGAACTACCTCACGGAAAGCGTGAGGTACATAGGACTTCGAGCTCACTTATGCAAAATCCGTGCAGCAGTTGATAGCATGTGTTGGGCATGTGCGGTAGATGATGAGACATTGCACGAAAAAAAAACTAGTAACTAATATGCCGTTTGAGAACGGGTAGAGATATATCTTTGTTATTTGGAATGGTTAGAGCTGAGATGTTAGCGAGATTGTGCGCAATAGTTTAAGGCTCTAGGTTTGGTTCTGGCGGGCCCTAAAGTTGGCCACCTCGGTATTTCGAAAATTTGTTGGAGCTGCCAAAACTTTGTTTGTGGTTCGATTTACATTTTTATATCCACCACCGAAGGATGGGGGTATATTCATTTTGTCATTCCGTTTGCAACACAGCGTAAAAATCTAAGACGATCTAGCCATGTCTGTCCATCTGTCTTTCACGCTACAGTCTTTAAAAATATAGATATTGAGATGAAACTTTGCACAGATTCGTTTTTTTGTCCATAAGCAGGTTAAGTTCGAAGATGGGCTATATCGGAATATAGTTTGCCACGAAGGAGTAAAGCTAGGCGCTTGAAATTTTGCATAAGTACTTCTTATTAGCGTAGGTCGAGTGGGATTGTAAATGGGCCAATTCGGTCCATGTTTTGATATAGCTGCCATATAAACCAATCTGGGGTCTTGACTTCTTGAGCTTCAAGAGGACGCAATTCTTATCCGATTTGGCTGAAATTTTGCACGTGGTGTTTTGGTATCATGACAACTTTGCCAGGTATGATCTAAATCGGTAGATAATCTCATATAGCTGTCATAGAAACCAATCTGAGGTCTTGACTTCCAGAGCTTCTAGAGGACGCAATTCTAATCCGATTTGGCTGAAATTTTGCATGAAGTGTTCTAGTATGACTCCCGAACGTTGTCAAGTATAGTCTAAATCAGTCCATAACATGGTATAGCCGCCATATAAACCGATCTCCCGATTAGACTTCTTGAACTCCTAGATGGTGCAATTCTTATCCGATTTGAAATGACATTTTGCACGACGTGTTTCGTTATGACTTTCAACAACTGTGCTTAGTATGGTTCAAATCGGTTCATAACCTGATATCTGTCATATAAACCGATCTGGGATCTTGACTTCTTAAAACTCTAGAGGGCGCAATTATTATCCGATTTGGATGAAATTTTGTACAGCGGTTTCTCCCATGACCTTTAATATACGCGTCAAATATGGTCTGAATAGGTCTATGGCCTGAAACAGCACCCATATAAACCGATCTCCCTAGTTTACATCTTGAGCCCCTAAAGATCGCATTTCTTATTCGAATTAGCTGGAATCGAAAGGAATCTGTGCAAAGTTTCAGCTCAATATCCAATATCCTCAATATCCTCCACCATAGGATGGGGGGTATACTAATTTCGTCATTCTGTTTGTAACTACTCGAAATATTCGTCGTTGCGTCATTTTATGTCGATCTAGCCATGTCCGTCCGTCTGTCTGTCGAAAGCACGCTAACTTCCGAAGGAGTAAAGCTAGCCGCTTTAAATTTTTCACAAATACTTGTTATTAGTGTAGGTCGGTTGGTATTGTAAATGGGCCATATCGGTCCACGTTTTGATATATCTGCCATATAAACCGATCTTGGGTCTTGACTTCTTCAGCCTCTAGATTGCGCAATTCTTATCCGATTTGAATGAAATTTTGCACGACGTGTATTGTTATGATATCCAACAACTGTGCCAAGTATGGTTCGAATCGGTCAATAACCTGATATAGCTGTCATATAAACCGATCTTGGGTCTTGACTTCTTGAGCCTCTAGAGTGCGCAATTCTTATCCGATTTGACTGAAATTTTGCAAGACGTATTTTATTTTTACTTTCAACAACTGTGTCAAATAAGGTTCAAATCGGTTCATAACCTGATATAGCTGCCATATAAACCGATCTGGAATCTTGACTTCTTAAGCCTCTAGAGGTCGCAATTATTATCATGACCATCAACATACGAGTTTATTATGGTCTGAATCGGTCTATAGCCCGATACAGCTCCCATATAAATCGATCTCTCTAGTTTACTTCTTGAGCCCCCAAAGGCCGCAATTCTTATTCGAATTGGCTGACATTTTACAC
Source organism: Stomoxys calcitrans (assembly GCF_963082655.1). Taxonomy (NCBI): domain Eukaryota; kingdom Metazoa; phylum Arthropoda; class Insecta; order Diptera; family Muscidae; genus Stomoxys; species Stomoxys calcitrans. Next base: position 160,722,517 of record NC_081554.1, on the reverse strand, counting down.
AGGTCTCCAAGATATAATTTAATTGTGATCCAAACCGGAACATATCTTGATATCGCTCTAATAGCAGAGCAAATCTTTTCTTATATCCGTTTTTTGCCTAAGAAGAGATCCCTGGAAAAGAACTCGACAAATGCGATCCATGGTGGAGGGTATATAAGATTCGGCCCGGCCGGACTTAGCAAGCTTTTACTTGTTAAAGACTGTGGTGTGATTTCAACAGACAGACAGACGAACGTGGCTAGATCGCCTTTGATGTTTACGTTGACCAAGAATATATATACTTTATGGGGTCGGAAATGTATATTTCGATGTGTTGCAAATGGAATGTAAATGCAAACATTCCACTAAGGATCAGGCGCAAACTTCTCACATATCAATGAATGCAGTTCGATTCTAGTTTTAGCTCAATGATAAGGGGCCTCCTTTTTATAGCCGAGTCCGAACCTGCGGCACGCCGTTCATCACTTCTTTGGAGAGAAGTTTTACATGGCATAGTACCTCACAAATGCTGCCTGCATTAAGAGGGGGAAAACCACCGCTGAAAATTTCTTTCTGGTGGTCTCGCCAGGATTCGAATCCAGGCGTTCAGCGTCATAGGCGGACATGCTAACCTCTGCACTACGGTGGCCGGCAAATGGAATGACATAATGAATATACCCCCATCCTTCGGTGGTGGGTATAGAAAACTTAAATAGAACAATTTAAGAAGTGGATCTAATTCATAGAGTTTTGGGTCATTTTCTTAAGAATGTTTTCAATGTTGTATTATCATTACCAGTTATTGGGCATAAAGATATACTTTTTTATGTGCGGACATGCCAGTCATTGACTTGCATTTGATAAAGCGAATTGCAGATTTTACGTTTATTCGTCTTACCTTTTATAAAGCGATTATTGTTGATTACGACTTTTTTGGTCAGTTATTGTATATACGCCGTTTTGGGGTATACATTTGGAGTGCAACTTTTCACAGCCATCAGTTATTTGAAATATTCAGTACCCTTAAAGCACCAGCGACAAAGAATTCAATTTCCATTCACCAACCACCATGAGATTTGCAATTTTTCTGATTTTTGGCATTATGCTATACAGCCTTCTGGGTGAATCCAATGCACATACCCTTGACGAAGTTAGAAGCGGGACGGAGGTTGTACAAAAGCAAAATGAGCTCGATTTGAATGAAATCATCCACGAAGAAGTGAATTATAAGGAAGACATTCATAAAATCTCCACTCCGAATAAGATATCCTATAAAACGGATGACTGCGTAAAGAAAGGAGGTTATTGTACCGAACACGGACAGTGCTGTTCTCAAATCTGCCTTTCATATCAATACAAGTGTACATAAGTCATTTGTTTCATTGCTCGCGACAACTTTAATAAAATTAACATTTTCAGTGTAAAGTTTACTTCCATTCAAGTTGTAAAAAGATAATTGCGAATACAATCTTCTCTTCTTCTTTTCTTTTTGATATATAACAAGTAAAAAGGCGTTAAGTTCAGCCGGACCGAACTTTGGATACCCACCACCTCGGGTATATATGTAAACCACCTTTCATCAAAATTCGGCGAAAAATTTCATACCTTATGTCCCATAGCAGTTATATTAATATATGTTCCGATTTGGACCAAATACTAATAAGCATAGTAGCTATATATAACAAGTAAAAGCGTGCTAAGTTCGGCCGGGCCGAATCTTATATACCCTCCACCATGGAGCGCATTTGTCGACTTCTTTTCCCGACATCTCTTCTTAGGCATAAAATGATATAAGAAAAGATTTGCTCTGTTATTAGAGCGATATTAAGATATGATCCGGTTTAGACCACAATTAAATTATATGTTGGAGACCTGTGTAAAATGTCAGCCAATTCGAATAAGAATTGCGCCCTTTGGGGGCTCAAGAAGTAAAATAGAGAGAACGATTTATATGGAAGCTGTATCGGGTTATCGACCGATTCAGACCATAATAAACACGTATGTTGATGGTCATGAGAGGATCCGTTGTACAAAATTTCAGGCAAATCAGATAATAATTGCGACCTCTAGAGGCTCAAGAAGCCAAGATCCCAGATCGGTTTATACGGCAGCTATATCAGGTTATGAACCGAATTGAATCATACTTAGCACAGTTGTTGGATATCATAACAAAGCACGTCGTGCAAAATTTCAGTCTAATCGGATAAGAATTGCGCACTCTAGAGGCTCAAGAAGTCAAGACCCAAGATCGGTTTATATGGTTATGGACCAATTTGAACCATACTTAGCACAGTTATTAAAAGTGAAACTAAAACACTACGTGCAAAATTTCAGTCAAATCGGATAATAATTGCGACCTCTAGAGGCTCAAGAAGTCAAGATCCCAGATCGGTTTATATGGCAGCTATATCAGGTTATGAACCGAATTGAATCATACTTAGCACAGTTGTTGGATATCATAACAAAACACGTCGGGCAAAATTTCATTCCAATCGGGTAAGAATTGCGCTCTCTAGAGGCTCAAGAAGTCAAGACCCAAGATCGGTTTATATGGCAGCTATACTAGGTTATGGACCGATTTGAACCATACTTAGCACAGTTATTAAAAGTGAAACTAAAACACTATGTGCAAAATTTCAGTCAAATCGGATAATAATTGCGACCTCTAGAGGCTCAAGAAGTCAAGATCCCAGATCGGTTTATATGGCAGCTATATCAGGTTATGTTCCGGTTAGACTCAAAAACGGCTAAACCGATTTTCTTGAAATTTTCACAGATGGTGTGCTATAGACCCGTGGTAAAAATAGGGAACTACATTTTTTGATATCCGAAGGTTTGGGGGGGGGGGGGGTTTACCCTCCCCCTTAACCTTATTTTCCAGATTTCCCTTATGCCAGATTTCTCTCTTCTAGTTACCTAAAAACAAAAATTTTATGTCCAATTTTCGTATGGAGTGTCTAGGGGGGGCCGCCCTACCCCAAAAACCTGCCAAATATATATATTGACCAATTTCGACAATATGGGACTTAAATGAAAGGTATTTAAGATAAGAAAACGAACCAAGTATTTGGGGGACCACCCGAACCGCCAAAACCCCCCTAAATCGGACATATTCACCCACCATATTTACACGATTGGAATACGAATCTGATATCCAAATGTGGGACCAAGTTTCTGGAGGTCCATCCCTTCTCCAAAACACCCCCACATAGGACTTATTTACTAACCCTGGCACCATGGGGCTAAAATAAAAGGTACTTGAGAGAAGAATACAAATCTGTTATCAAATGTGGGATCAAGTGTTTGTGGGGCCGCAGCTCTCCAAAAACACCCCCAATACGACAAATATACGACCAAAGCAATATGGGTCTCAAATGAAAGGTTTTTGGGAGTAAAGCACGAATCTGATGTAAATATTCGGGAAAAGTGTCTATGGGACCACACCACCCAAATAGGACGTTTTTGCTAACCATTGCAAAGTGGGGCTCATATAAGAGGTATTTTATAGTATAACACGAATTTGAGATATATTTTTAGGGCCAAGTCAATGAGTGACCGCCCAATCCCCCAAAACACCCTCCAAGCAGGAAATGTTTGCCGACTATGGAAATATGGGACTCAAATGAAACGTATTTGGGAGTAGACCATGTATATGATTTCAACATTCGGGACCAACTGATTAAGGGACGTCCCACCCCCATAACAATCCCCAAATAGGACGCATTTGCTCCCCATGACAATTTGGATCTTAAAGAGAGTGGAACTGGATATTGATGGTTTTTAGGGCCCATATTTGTGTTTGTTTGTATGTTTTTTTGTTAATCAATTTGTTCTGTATAGACTCAAAAACGGCTGAACCCACTACCTTGAAATTTTCACAGATTGTGTAGGTTGGTCTATAAAGAAACATAGGCAATATAATTTTTTGATATCGGGAGGGGGGCGGACCCCCCCCCCCCCCCCCCTTACCCCAAAAGTACTACCCAAAAATAAAAGTGGAGCGATCTAGACAATATGGGATTCAAATGAAAGGTATTCAACGGACCCTCCACCTCCACAATATGGGCACAATAGGGGTATCAAATGAAAGGTATTGGAGACCAGAAAACGAATATGGTATTAAAATGTGGGTCCAAGAACCCAGGGTTATTTTACCCATTATGGCAATATGGGACTCAAATGAAAGGTTTTTGAGAGTAGAAAACGAATTTGATATCCAATTTTGGAGCCAAGTGTTTTGGGGTATATCCAAAAGCACCCCCAAAACTGATCTTCATTTTCTTTGGGAATAAAGTACGAATTTGATATCTATTTTCAGTGCAAGTGCCGGTGGCCGCCTCAGCCCCAAAACACCCTCCAAACGGTTCATATTTACCTGCCCTGGCAATATGGGGCTAAAATTAAAGGCATTTGGAAGTGCAGCACGAATTTGATATCCATATTTGAGTTGAAATGTCTGAGGTGAACAATTTTTTTTAAGACCATGGTACCTCGCAAATGTCGCCAACATTAAGAGGGAATAAACACCGCTTTGTCCGCTGTTCCCGCCAGGATTCGAACGCGTTCAGCATCATAGGATACAATGGCACGAATTCAATATCCGCATTCAGGGGAAGTGTCCCCACCCTAAAAAGATATTAGAGAGTGAAAGAAGGCGCAGCGGAGCGGCCCCTGTCCAGCTAGTGAGGAGTGATCCCCAAGGAGCAATAGGCTATATAATTTTTTGATATCTCAAGGAGGGCAATAGGCATATTCGAGGAAAATGACAATATTGGACTCGAATGAAAGGTATTCGAGAGATGATTACGAATATGGTCAGGAAGAAAGAATAGTCTATATAATTTGTTGATATTGGAAGGGGCGGACCCTCCCCCCTTAAAAGTACCACCCGAAAATAAAAGTGGACCGATGACGTCAATATGGGATTCTAATGTAAGGTATTCGGGAGTAGAAAACAAACTTGATATCAAAATTTGGGTCCAAGTACCTAGGGGGCTGCCCCGACCCAAAACCCCCTTCAAATAGGCATATTGGACGATAATGACCATATGGGACTCTAATAAAAGCTGTTCGGGTGTAGATTACGAATATAGTCAGGAAGAAAAAGTAGGCTATATTATTTGTTAATATGAGAAGGGGGGGGGGGGGGGGACCCTCCCCCATTACCACAAAAACACCACCCAAAATCAAGATTGACTGATCGAGACAATATGGGTATCAATTGAAAGGTATTTGAGAGCAGAATACGAATATGCTATTAAAAGTTGGGTCGAAGTAATAAGGGGCCAATCCAACCCCAAAAGTTCCCCAAACAGACATATTGGATGTACATATCAATATGGGACTCAAAAGAAAGGTATTCGGGAGAAGATTTCGAATGTGACATAAAAATTGATGTCTAATTATTTGCGGATCGCCCGCACCCCCAAAAAGCTACCCAAATCGAAATTTTACTCTATCATAGCTATATGAGATTTAAATGAAAGATATTTGGGAGCTGATTACGAATATGACATGAACCTTTGTGCCCAAGAATCTAGGTGGTGCTTTTCCTCCTAAAATCACCTCTAATAGGTTATATGACCAATTAAAACAATGGGAGATCATGTGATAGATATTTTTGAATGGAGTGCGTCATTCAAATTTGTGCACAAATGGCTGATGGGGTGTGGCGCACAACCCTTTTATAGACGAGCTCCACCAAACGGCTGTATACACCAATCATGACGAAATGGGGTTAAATTAAAGGTATACGAGTGTGGCCTGCGAATCTGATATCTTTATTCTCCTCATATATCTAGCGGATATATGAAAACAGTCCCAAAACAGTCGATCAATCATATTGACCTAACAGGACACTGTGTGATTTAATTAATTCGGGGACATAAATAAATGTAGACCGCCATACCCCCAAAAATTATGACGATTCCTTCAGAGTGATAGGAGAAGATGCAACATTAATGTCAAGGTGGCCGTACGACGTACTACTGGACAACACTTTTTTATTCGAAACCAAATATATAGACCGGAAAATTAGTTCTTGAGTCCAGAAAATCGTTTAATATGACATGATGATCAATGATATAAGCGTTAAGCCACGAGCGAGCGAGTTGCGCCAACTGTTGGTTATTTGCAATTGGATCAAATGAATGGAGACGCCAACATGCAACATTTATCTTTGTTATGGCAACATATCGGTCCTTAAAATCGTCGTTTGTGGTATTATTTTTTAACTTTCCCACCCTAAGACGGGCCAAAACAATAGGAGTTTCAGATAGTTTAAGTGGCTATCTTTGCCATAGATAAAATTTATTTAGTAGAGTGCGAATATCCCAGTTTGTGCTTAATGGCTAGGGGGGAAGTCTGAACGAACATACACAAAATCAGAGCTATTGGAGAATAAGTTACATTACAAAGGTGAAATTTTTCTACGTTTTGAAATCGTAAGCGTAGTTTATCCAGTTTGATTAAAATTATACTCAACAATAAGAAGCCTTCTTTTTGTAGTCGAGTCCAAGTGGCGTGCCGATATTTTTGGTGTAGCACAGCGTTATTAACCGATATGGCTGAAATTTTGCACAATAACTTCTGTTATGACTCTCAAAAACTCCGCCAATTGTGATCCAAATAATCCGATATAGCTCCCATCTCTTGATTTGAGTTCTTAAGCCTATAGAAAGAAGGATTTTACTTTAACTTACGACTTTATCTCTGAATGGTGATTTCTGGTTTACAGATTTCCGTTGTTTATGTTATGTTTTGGGGTTAAGTGTATTCAGGGGACTGACAAAGAATGAAATCTGGTAACTGACACAGATAACACGCTGAGGATATGGAAAGAACATTTTACGCAACTGCTAGTGTCCGACGTTGGCGGCGAAGAGGATACCGCAGAACCAATCAATGATGATGGTATAGAATGTTTACCTCCTAGTCAGAATGAGGTCCAAGTAGCAGTGATCCGACTAAAGAACAAAAAGGCAGCAGGAGCTGATGTGTTACCCGCTGAACTATTTAAGACCGGAGGCGACACGCTGAGAAGGAGGATGCATCAGCTTATCTGCGCAATCTGGCCAAAAGAACGCATACCCGATGATTGAAACCTCAGCATACTATGTCCCGTACACAAAAAAGGAGACAAGACGGAATGTGCCAACTACAGAGGAATAAGTCTCCTCCCCATTGCATACAAGATACTCTCGAGCGTACTGTGTGAAATTAAAACCTAAAGTCAATGAGATAATTGGGCCCTATCAATGCGGCTTTAGAGCTGGTAAATCCACCCTGGATCAGATATTCACACTGCGCCTCTCTACAACAAAGCCGCTTTCGATACTCCTTTACATTGTAAGGTATTTCAAGCCATGCCTGAGTTTGGTATCCCTGCAAAATTAATAAGACTCTGCAGGATGACACTTGCTGATACGCGTTCAGTAAGAATAGGAAAGAATCTCTTGGAACCATTTAATACCAAGCGAGGTTTTAGACAAAGACACAGCGTGTGATCACTTTAATATCTTGTTGGAGAGGATTATACGAGATGCAGATGTGAATAGATATGGCACACTAATCACAAGAGAAGACATGCTACTCGCCTATGCCGACGACATCGATATCATAGGTCGGTCACCGGTTGTAGTAACTGCAGTCTTTGAAAGAATCGAAAGAATGTCAGTCAAAATGGGTCTGGCAGTAAATGGAGATAAGACGAAGTGGATGGTTTCAACTCCCAAAACAAAACAAATGGAGACAATTGGGAACCACAACTTTGAGATAGTCAGTAACTTAATCTAACTCGGCACCGCCGTAACCGAAACGAATGACACCAGTTTTGAGATAAAGCGAAGAATAATACTGGCAAAGTTATGCTATTGGGTTGCCCAAAAAGTAATTACGGATTTTTTAAAAGAAAGTAAATGCATTTTTAATAAAACTTAGAATGAATTTTAATCAAATATACTTTTTTTACACTTTTTTTCTAAAGCAAGCTTAAAGTAACAGCTGATAACTGACAAAAGTCCGTCCGTCAGTCAAAATCCCGATAGCGGTTGAATGCGTAAAGCTAACCGCTTGCAATTTTGCACTGATACTAAATATTGATGTAAGTCGTTAGGGATTGCAAATGGGCCATATCGGTTCAGATTTACATGTAGCTCCCATATAAACCGCAATTTTTCTCCAATTTGACTGAAGTTTTGCACTTGGTGTTCCATTACAATTTCCAACAACTGTGCCAAGTACGGCCCGAATCGGTCTATAACCTAATATATTGGGTTGCCCAAAAAGTAATTGCGGATTTTTCATATAGTCGGCGTTGACAAATTTTTTCACAGCTTGTGACTCTGTTATTGCATTCTTTCTTCTGTCAGTTATCAGCTGTTACTTTTAGCTTGCTTTAGAAAAAAATGTAAAAAAGTATATTTGATTAAAGTTCATTCTAAGTTTTATTAAAAATGCATTTACTTTCTTATAAAAAATCCGCAATTACTTTTTGGGCAACCCAATAGCTCCCACATAAACCAATCTCCCGCTTTGACTTCTTGAGTCCTTACAATCCGCAATTTTTGTTCGATTTGGCTGAAATTTTGCATGCGGTGTTCTCTCTGACTTTCAACAACTGTGTCAAGTACGGTCCAAATCAGTCTATAACCTGATATAGTTCCCATGTAAACCGGTCTCTCGATCATCCTTGTTCGGTTCCTAGAAGCTTTAGTTTTTGCTGGTTTGACAGAAGTTTGGTATGTAGAAAAAAACTATGTTTTTAATTTTCTTATTTAAAGAGTTTTTTAGAAGAGTATTACAAAAATGTCTTCTTAGTTAAATTTTCGATTTTTAAGTTTTTGTCCACCGGGACAACACTGTGCTTCGGGGGCTACCATATATGCCGATTCTCCGAATCAGCTTCTTAATTCTATAAAAATTCATTAATTGTCCAATTTAGCTGTAATTTGAAACTGTGACATGAATTGGGATCTTACCTTAAAACCCAAAATAGAAATGATTCAGATCGTCCCATATCTGGATACAACTAACAAGTAAAAGCGTGCTGAGTTCGGCGGGGCCGAATCGTGGGAACCCATCACCATGGATTCTGCTAAAAATTTTTACAAAATAAATTTTGTTGAAGGGCATAATTTTATTCTACATATGAAACTTCTGTCAAATCAGCAAAATTTAAAGCTTCTATCAACAGAACAAGGATGATCAAGATATTGGTTTACACGGGAGCTATATCAGGTTATAGACCGTTTTAGGCCATACTAGACACAGTTATTGAAAATCATAACAGAATACTACATGCCAAATTTCAAAAATCGGACAAAACTTGCCTCTTATAAGGGCTCAAGAAGTCAAATCGGAAGATCGGTTTATATGAGGGAGACATATCGGGTTATAGACCGATTTGGACCGTACTTAGCAAAGTTGCTGGCACTCACAACAGAACACTACATGCCAAATTTTAGCCAAATTGGACAAAAAATGTGGCTTCCAGGTGCTCAAGAAGTCAAATCAGGAGATCGGTTTATATGGGAACTATATGTATATCTGAACCGATATGGCCTATTTGCAATCCTCATTAACCTACATCAATAGTAAGTACCTGAGCAAAATTTCAAGCGGCTAGCTCTACGTCAAATCGGACAAAAATTACCTCTTTTAAGGGCTCAAGAAGTCAAATCGGAGATCGGTTTATATGGGACCTATATCCTGTTATAGACCGATTTTGACCGTACTTGACACAGTTGTTGGCAGTCACAATACATCACTACATGCAAAATTTCAGTCAAATTGGACAAAAAATGTGGCTTCCAGCGGCTCAAGAAGTCAAATCGGAGATCGGTTTATATGGGACCTATATCCTGTTATAGACCGATTTTGACCGTATTTGGCACAGTTTTTGACAGTCACAACAGAACACTACATGCAAATTTTCAGGCAAATTGGATAAAAAATGCGGTTTTCAGGTGCTCAAGAAGTCAAATCTGGAGATTGGTTTATAAGGGGGCTATATCTATATCTGAACCGATATGGCCCATTTGCAATCCCCATTAACCTACATCAATAGTAAGTACCTGAGCAAAAATTCAAGCGGCTAGCTCTACGCATTGGACCGCTATCGTGATTTCGACAGACGGACGGACATGGCTAGATCGACTCAGAACTTCGAGACGATCAAGAATATATATACTTTATGGGGTCTTAGAAGAATATTTCGAGGAGTTACAAACAGAATGACGAAATTAGTATACCCCAATCCTATGGTGGAGGGTATAAAAACAAGTAAATTTAATTAAATAAAACACGTAAAAGCGCGGAGCGTATATAAGTTCAGTCGGGCCGAATTTTATATACCCTCCACCTTGGATCGTATTTGTCAAGTTCTTTGGCCGTTATCACTTTATAGACAAACAAAGGATAATGGATCAGAATTGCTATGCTAAATAAGCTATACCAAGTTATGAACCGAATGAATATGGGGTCATACTTGATTTGGCTGTTGGAGAACAAAGTATAGTTGATTGTGCTAAATTTCAGGGAGCTACAGGGTGGCTGATGAAAGCCGCTACCAAAAAAAAATGTAATAACTTTTTTTCTATTTAATAATAATAATTTAATAATTAATTTAATTAATTAATTAATTAATTTAATTAATAATAATTTAATAATTAATTTAATAATTTAATTTAACATGAATAAAAGAAAAATGTATTCCATACACCGAAAAAAAAATGTAGCAATATTCATCATTGTAGCAATATTCATCAGCCACCCGATTGGACCGATTCAGGCCATATTTAATACGTATGTTAAAGGTCATATAAGAAGTTTTTGTGCAAAATTTAATTTAAAATCGGATTATAATTGCGCCCTCTAGAGGCTCACGAAGTCAAGCTCCAAAATGGGATTCTATGGGAGCTGTATCAGGTAATGATCCGATTTGGACCGTACTTGGTGCAGATGTTAGAAATTAGAACAAACATTTCATGTAAAATTTCAATTTTCGAAACGGATAATAATTGCGCCCTCTAGCGGCTCAAGAAGTTTTTTGTTTTTCACGTAAGCAACACTCAGGTAATGTCCCCTATATAAGCATTGCATTGCGTTGGCAATTAGGAAAGTTAAGGGTTGAAGGGGGGAAAGAGGGAGTAGTGTTTATTGATAATAGTCTTAAATTTCTGAACATCAATTTCGGTGGGAAATACATTAGCCGGAAGTCGATTCCACATACGAATGGATTGGGCGAAAAATAAATTTTCTCGGTAATGCTTGGTTCGGTCGACTGGTCAATCAATTACAAACGGGTGTGAATTCCTGGCAAGTCTTGTATAGCTAGTGAACATTCTAACGTCAGGGATAAGAAGACGAATATCCCTGGAACACACGCCATGAGAATAACGATAGAGCAATACAACGCTACCCACATTCCGACGATATTCAAGATAAGCTATAGAGTTAGATACCCTACTGGCCTAAATCAACACCATCGCTCTCCGTTGAACCCGGTCAAGTAGCTCCAAGGATGATTTTGGAGCTCCTGCCCATATATGAGAGATATATTCCATCCTCGGCCTAATGTAGGTAGTTTAGACATTGAGAAGATCAGAAAAGGTGAAATATTGGGTTGCCCAAAAAGTAATTGCGGATTTTTCATATAGTCGGCGTTGACAAATTTTTTCACATCTTGTGACTCTGTAATTGCTTTCTTTCTTCTGTCAGTTATCAGCTGTTACTTTTAGCTTGCTTTAGAAAAAAACGTGTAAAAAAAGCATATTTGATTAAAGTTCATTCTAAGTTTTATTAAAAATACATTTACTTTCTTTTAAAAAATCCGCAATTACTTTTTGGGCAACCCAATAGATAGTTATAATTTCGTAGGATTCTAACTATATATCCATGTTGGTGGGTATCTAATGTTCGGAATGGCCGAATTTAATACGCTTTAAAAATTTTTTTTTTATACCCATCACCAAAGGACGAGTATATATTCATTACGTCATTCTTGATGGTCGTAAAATTCTAAGGCGATCTAGCCATGTATAGCTGTCTGTCTGTTTTAATCACACTACAATTAGCTAAATTTCCCACGAACATTTCATTCTCTCATATCAATGAGTGTAGGCCCATAAATGTTTTAGCTAAATGATAGGGGGCCTCCTTGTTTATGCCGAGTCTGAACAGCGTGCCGCATAGCGACACCACCTGGTAGAGAAGTTTTAACATGGCAGTATAACTTACAAATGTAGGCAGCATTATTAAGGCGAAAGCCACCGCTAAAAACTGTTCTATTGTTCACGCCTATATGTTGGTATAGTCCCCATATAGAAAGATATCCCTATAAACGGTGTTAGAACCATAAAAGATGCAGTTATTGCCCGACGTGGTTGATATTTGGCACATTGTGCTAGGACCCTCGACATTGTGCTGAATATGGTTCAGATCGGTCTATGTTTGTATATAGCTGTCATATAGACTGAACTCACGAATTCGTTAAAACTGTTACTGTGCAGGAACGTCCCTGCTGAGAATGGTTCAGATCATACCATATTTGGATATAGCGTTCTTTAACCCATAACTACCCGATTTTGCTGTAATTATGTATTTGAGAATATTCTCTTCTTATCTTTAAATGCGTTTTTTTTTTCAACAATTGCTAGCCCAGACTAGCTGTCTTTTGGCTTATTTTTGAATTATGTCTGCAAATCTGTGTTATCATTGCAAGTCAGGTATCAATGGCTAATATCTTTGATGACGTTGTTTCATCAAATGCAATATTTCATACATAGGCTGAATGGTAAACAATCGAAGTGTCAACAACCAACTGGCCAATTGAATTGCATTTGATAAGGCGATGTCTGGAAGTTACATTTAACACTTGTTAACCTTTTATAGGCGATTTTTGCGAGTTTTTTGATAAAAGTGCACTTGTCATCTTGTCATTTTTGGAGTATAAATTTCGAGTGAAACCTCTTAAAGTCATCAGTAGTCTGAAATATTCAAAACCTTCAAACCGTCAATTAAAAAAAATTCCATTCGCATTTATCGCCCAGCATGAAATTTGCAACTCTTCTGATTTTTGGCCTTGTTGTATGCAGCCTTTTAGACATATCCAATGCAAGTATCCTTGGTAAAATTAGAAGTAGCAACCATGATGAGCAAAAGCAGCACGAGTTCAATTTGAATGAAATCAACCATGAAGATGTCAGCCATAACAAGGATATTCGAACCGTACTCAATCTGAATAAGTTGAGCTGTAACCCGGCACAAGCCTGCTTGCCGGTTGGCTGTGTTTGTACCCTTCATAAGGTCTGTTGTTCTTCACGTTGCCATTTTTATGCCGCAAAGTGTGTTCCATAGGCCATTTATTTCAGTTCTCACGAGAATTTTCGTTAAATTTAAAATTTGAGTGCAATGTTAATTTTCATGTAGAATAACATATGTATAAATATATCTATCCCCTTTTTATATGATGGGTGGTGCGATTTAAGCGAAATGTTGTATTCTCTCTTATAGTACCGTAAAAATAAAGAATTTGTATCCAAATTTCGGATGGGGTACCTAGGGGTACCCCCTACCCTAATTTTCAGAAACGCCAAATCTCGGTGATGGGTGGTGCGATTTAAGCGAAATCTTGTATGCTCTCTTATGGTACCCTAAAAATACAAATTTGGTATCCAAATTTGGGATGGGGTACCTAGGGGGGCCGCTCCACCTTAAAACATACCAAATATATCTGTTGTCGGACTCAAATGAAAGGTATTTGGGATAAGAAAACGTATCTGATATCCATTTGTCGGATCAAGTGTTAGGGGGACCACCCCAACCCCCAAAACACCCCTAAATCGGACATATTTACCGACCATGGCAATATGGGACGCAAATGATAGGCATTTGCGAGTAAAATACGAATCTGATATCCAAATTTGGGACAACATTTCTGGGGGTCCACCCCTTCCCCAAAACACCGCCCAAACAGGACTTATTTACTGACCATGGCAATATGGGGCTTAAATAACATGTATTTGAGTGTAGAGTACGAATCTGATATCCAGATGTGGGACCAAGTGTTTGGAGGGCCGCGCATCCCCGAGAACATACCCCAAAGAAAACAAATTGTCGACCATAGTAATATGGCACTCAAATGAAAGGTTTTTGAAGGCAAAGCACGAATCTGATATCAATGTTCGGGAAAAGTGTCTATGGCGTCACCACCATCAAGCGATATACAATTTTCGTTGCATGGTATTTCACTAAAAGCTTTTTAATTGTCGAAAATAAATATTCCAAGGAAAATTTTGTTCCATATAAAGTACTAGCTGACCCTGGCCCGCTCCGCTGCGCCGATATTCTCATGATTTATGATTTAGTGGTGTTTTCGGGGGAGAGGTGGTCAACCAGATTCTTGGCCCTGAAAAAAATATCAGCATCGTGCTCTTCTCACAAATAACATTTATTTAAACCACATAATGCCATTTGCTTAAGAGGAGTTACTGGATGAGGCGTCCCCCAAACACATGGCCTCAAAATAGGTTATCAAATTCGTTTTCTAATCGCCAATAACTCTCATTTGAGCCACATATTGGCATGGTCGAAACATTTTTTCTCTTTGAGGGTGTTTTGGGGAAGGGGTGATGATAAATACATGGTCCTAAATTTGGATATCAATTTCATATTCTACTACCAAACACCTTTATTTGAGCCCCATTTTGCGATGGTCACTAGAAAATTGCTGCTTGTGGGGTATTTTGGGAAAGGGGTTGGACTCCCAGAAAATTGGTCCCGAAAATGGGTATCAATTCTTGCTCTACCCCCCAAATACCTTTCATTTAAGCTCCACATTGACATGGTCGGTAAATATGCCCGATTGAGGGGTGTTTTGGAGATTGGGGTTGTCCCCCAAACACTAAGCCCGGAAAATATATCAGCAACGTGTTCTACTCTCATATATCTTTATATCATTTATTTGAACCCCATATTGCCATTGCCCTTAAAATTAGATATCAAATTCGTTTTCTAATCCCATTTAAACTCCTTATTGCAAAAGTCAGCAAATATATCCGGTTTGAGGTATTGGCCCTCAAAACTATGAATATTTAGTTCCACTCTCTTTATGACCCAAATTGTCTTGGTGAGTAAATACGTCCTATTTGGGGGTTGTTATGGTGGTGGCACGTCCGCTAGACAGTTGTCCCCTAATGTTGATATCAGATTCGTGGTCTACTCCCACATACCTTTAATTTGAGCCCCATATTTCCATAGTCGGCAAAAATTACCGGCTTGGGGGGTGTTTTGGGGGATGGGCGGCCACTCAGTGAGTTGGCCTTGAAAATATATATCGGATTCGTGCTCTACTCTAAAAACCTTCTTATTTGAGCCTCATATTGCAATAGTCGGAAAATACTTACTATTTGGGTGGTGTTTTGGGGATGGCGTGGCCCCATAGACACTTTTCCCGAATATTGTTATCGTGTTGTCGTGTTTTACTCCCAAAGACCTTTTATTTGAGTCCCATATTGCTATGGTCGTAGATTTATCCCCTTTGGGGTATGTTTTTGGTGAGAGGCGGCCCTTGGATGTCAGATTCGTATTCTACTCGCAAATACTTTTCATTTGAGTCCCATATTGCCATGGTCGGTAAATATGTCCGATTTAGGGGTGTTTTGGGGTTTGGGGTGGTCCCCCTAGCACTTGGTTCGACAAATGGATATCAGATACATTTTCTTATCCTAAATACCTTTCATTTGAGTCCCATATTGTCGTGATTGGTCTAAATATATGTTTGGTAGGTTTTAAGGTGGGGCAGCCCCCCTAGGTACCCCATCCGAAATTTGAATACCAAATTTTTATTTTTAGGGTACTATATGAGAGCACACAAAATTTCGCTTAAATCGCTCTACCCATCTCCGAGATCTGGCGTTTCTGAAAATTAGGGTAAGGGGTAGGTGCACAAATACTCCTTATTGGTGTAGGTCAGTTGGTATTGTAAATGGGCCATATCGGTCCATGTTTTGATATAGCGGCCATATAAACCGATCTTGGGTCTTGACTTCTTGAGCCTCTAGAGTGCGCAATTCTTACCCGATTGGGATGAAATTTTGCACGTCGTGTTTCGTTATGATATCCAACAACTGTGCCAAGTATGGTTCAAATCGGTCCATAACCTGATATAGCTGCCATATAAACCGATCTGGGATCTTGACTTCTTGAGCCTCTAGAGTGCGCAATTCTTATCCGATTTGAATGAAATTTTGCACGTAGTATTTTGTTATGATATCCAAAAACTGTGCCAAGTATGGTTCAAATCGGTCTATAACCTGATATAGCTGTCATATAAACAGATCTGGGGACTTGACTTCTGGAGCTTCTAGAGGGCGCAATTCCTATCCGATTTGGCCGAAATTTTGCAAGACGTATTTTATTCTTACTATGCCAAATAAGGTTCAAATCGGTCCATAACCTGATATAGCTGCCATATAAACCGATGTGGGATCTTGACTTCTTGAACCCGAAGAGGTCGCAATTATTGTATTAAACGGTTTGCCTGAAATTTTGTACGACGGATTCTCTCATGTTTATTATGGTCTGAATCGGTCTATAAGACCGATACAGCTCCCATATAAATCGTTCTCTCTATTTTACTTCTTGAGCCCCCAAAGGTCGCAATTCTTATTCGAATTGGCTGACATTTTACACAGGTCTCCAACATATAATTTAATTGTGGTCTAAACCGGACCATATCTTGATATCGCTCTAATATCTTTTCTTATATCCTTTTTTTGCCTAAGAAGAGATGCCGGGAAAAGAACTCGACAAATGCGATCCATGGTGGAGGGTATATAAGATTCGGCCCGGCCGAACTTAGTACGCTTTTACTTGTTATATATAAGATAAGAAGGCGCAACGGAACGGGCCCTGTCCAGCTAGTTATAGATATATTGCTGTCCTCATTTAGAAGCATGGCTATATAATCGGACCCATTCGGAGTAATGGTATGTCATAAGGTTGTCTTCTGACCATAGCTGTGAAGTCGGCTGGAGTCGAAGTTGAAGACCGACTCATTTGCTTGAGGTATACAATAACACTGTTCTTAATTCTCTTAAACCAGTTTTATTTTTCTTTTTTGTGTGTGTTTTCAGAAGACTGTATGATTCAATTAAAAAGATTTAATGCTGGTCTTATAATGATTCTCTTAAAGTTTAATAGTAATTCTTGTGATTTATTTTTCATTGGTTTATTTAATACTTTAAATTTATTCATATATGTATGTATATTTTGTGTTATAGAGTTGATAAGAGTATCGTTAAATTGTATGTCGTTTTTTTTTGCTTATAAGAATGATAAAATCTTAAATAGGTTTATTTTCATGAATTTGGCATTTTTGAATGACAATTTTGTTTAGTTTTACCTAAAATGTTTTTTTTTGTTCTATTAAATTCAGTATAACCGAAATTTTTTTTAATTCATTTTATTTTTTTTTTTTTAATTTTTATTAAACATCTAAAAATATTTTAACTTTTTTTCAATTTTTTGTTTGTTTTTACAACATTTTCCATGTCAATTATGTGGAAATCATTTGACCTTAGACTTAAATACATAGCACACTTAATGTTAGATTTAAGAGTAGTTTTTATTTTTTATATTTTTTTGTTTTTTATTTATTTATTTTTTTATATAATGTCTAGCAAATATTTAAAATCATTTAATTATTTTCAAACACTACCATCAGTACATTTGTTTTTTTTTTTTATTAAAATTTTAGAGAAATATTTAAATTTTTGTAAAAAAAAAAAAAACTTTAAAAGACTCGAAGGTAAAGAGAATGTGCCGATAAGATTTAGGTTAGTCGGATATTTCAATACAACTGTTTGAGAAAAAACATTCAGGGAAGAACATTTCTTTTCAGACAGAACCATCTGAGCTTTTCGGACGTTGTCGCGGTGCTAAGTGTCCACTGGTTATGTTTAAGTTCACCCCAGTGAGGGGGAACTTAAAACAAAAAAATAAAATAAACAAAGAAACACACATTTTTTTAAATTTACTTAAAACTTTATGGTTGAAGTTGATAGACGCGCGTGATCCAGATGAATGATGCCGATCAGATGGCCGTTCTCCACAGCTGTGTCGTTGCCACCTTCTGCGAGAGAGATAGATGTAGTATGTGCAAAGCCGATGTGGTGTAAAGTCTGCTATTGAAGTACAGATGTCGCTTCAACATACTCCCCACTTTGCAAGATTGTAAGGTCATCTTCGTAGTTCATCAGTTTTGTTATTGTTGATTAATTATGTAATGACTGAGGAAATATCACTAAGTTTAGGATGGGCTATAAATTTAATATTACGCCATTGGCTCGTGAAGCCTGCTTTCACGTGATGAAACTTAATAAAGTGAGATTTATGCAATGACTCGTGAAGTCATGTCCGCTGGTCCGTAATGATTTTCTCAGGCACCCAACACACCATCATATAGAAAATCTTCTCACTGAAACATATCCCACATCACTAGCACCTATCCGGCTCGAAGGACCATTTTTAAGTTCACCCCAGTGAGGAGGAACTTAAAACAAAGAAACGCACACTTTTTTAATGCCGATCAGATGGCCGTTCTCCACAGCTGTGTCGTTGCCACCTTCTGCTAGAGAGATGAAGTATGTACAAAGCCGATGTGGTGTAAAGTTTGACATTGAAGTACAGATGTCGTTTCAACAGGTTATTGGAAATCATGTAACGGGTAGAAGGTCGATGGAACGACCATTGTGGCAGCTGCTCAAATGCAAATTTGCCCATGAACATTCCATTAACACCAGACCCCCGATTTCGGTGAAATTTATTCGTTATTTCCAGCATTTAAATTGACGTGAAAGTTTTTTTAAATTAAAAAACAAAAAAATATTAAACAATTTTTGAAAAAAAATTAAAAAAAAGATGATTTTTATTTCCTACGCCACTATGTTCTGGTTTTATAGCAAAAAAAAAGAAAACATTTTCTTTATATTTTATGATCATTTAGCGAAGAAAAGTGAATTTTAATGACTTTGACATAAAATCGCACATACTGTCAAAAGAAGTAGACTTATGGTTATAAATATATATTTTTTTGATATAGCAACCATCAAATGCAATAAGACACTAAATCAGTTTCCCATGTAAACCGATCTCTTGATTTGAATTCTTAAGCCCTTACAAGCCACAATTTTGTCCGATTTTGCTAAAATTTTGCATACCGTATTCTGTTAAGCTATGCCAATAACTGTCAAAGTCAGTCTATAACCTGATATTGCTCCCATATAAACCGATCTATGGATTATCTTTGTTCGGTTCCTTGAAGCTTTAATTTTTGCTGGTTTGACAGAAGCCTGGTATCTTATATGTATATAAAAATCAATTTGTGTTTGTTTATAGGTTTGTTCATTTGTTCGTTTGTTTGTTTCTTATAGACTCAAAAACGGCTGAACCGATTTCTTGACATTTTCACAGATGATGCATAATGATCCCATGGTGAAAATAGGGTACTAAATTTTTTGATATCTGAAGGGGGAGCGGACCCTCCCCTTTGCCCTAATTTTCAGAAACGCCAGATTTCGGAGATGGATGGTGCGATTTAAGCGAAATTTTATGTGCTTTCTTATAGTAAACTTAAAACAAAAATTTGGTATCCCAATTTCGGATGGGGTACCTAGGGGGGCTACCCCACCCTAAAACCTACCAAACATATATTTAAACCAATCACGACAATATGGGGCTCAAATGAAAGGTTTTTAAGATTAGAAAACGTATTTGATATCGAATTGTCGGACCGAGCGTTTGGGGGATCACTCCAACCCCCAAAACACCCCTAAATCGGACATATATACCGACCATGGCAATATGGGACTCAAATGAAAGGTATTTGCGAGTAAAATACGAATCTGATATCCAAATTTGGGACAAAGTTTCTGGGGGTCAACCCCTTTCCAAAAACAACCCCCAAACAGGACTTATTTACTGACCATGGCAATATGGGGCTTTTTGAGTGTAGAATACGAATCTGATATCCAGATGTGGGACCAAGTGTTTGGGGGGCCGCGCATCCCCGAGATCATCCCCCAAAGAAGACAAATTTACGACCATAGGTTTTTGGAGGTAAAGCACGAATCTGATATCAATGTTCGGGAAAAGTGTCTATGGGGCCAACCCACCCCATAACACCACCCAAATAGGAACATGAGGTTCAAATAAGAGGTATTTTAGAGTAGAACACGAATCTGATATATATTTTCAAAGCTAAGTCAATAAGTGGCCGCCCCATCCCCCAAAACAACCTCCAAACCAGTCATGTAAGTCGACTATGAAAATATGGTGTTCAAATGAAGGGTATTTGGGAGTAGACCATTAATCTGGCTTCAACATTCGGGACCAACTGTCTAGGGGACGTCCCACCACCATAACAACCCCCAAATAGGACGTATTTGCTCAACAAGACAATTTGGGTCTTCAAGACAGTGGAGCTCGATATTCATAAGCGCCCCTACCCCAAACCTCACATATTTGCTGACTTTTTCAATAAGGGGGTTAAGTGAATGATATTTGAGATTAGAAACCGAATTTGATATCCAATTTTGAGGCCAAAGACAATATGGGTTTCAAGTAAGAAGTGAGCACGTTGCTGATATATTTTCAGGGCTTAGAGGTTGGGGGGACCACCCCACTTCCCAAAACACCCCTAAATCGGGCATGTTTACCGATCATGTCAATGTGGGGCTTAAATTAAAGGAATTGGGGGGTAGAGCAAGAATTGATACCCACTTTCGGGTCTACCCCACAAAGAGCAATTTTTTTACTGACCATCGCAATATGGGGCTCAAATAGAGGTTTTTTGGAGTAGAATACGAATTTGATATCCAAATGTAGGACCATGTATTTAATGCATCATCCCTTCCCCAGAACACCCCCAAAGGGTAAAAATTTTTCGATCATGCCAATTTATGGTTCAAATGAAAGGTATTTGAGATTCGAAAAGGAATTTGATAACCAATTGCGGGACCATGTGTTTGGAGGATGCCTCATCCTGTAAACTCCCCTCAAAACCAATGGCAACATGGGGTTTAAATAAATGGTATTTGCTGATGCTGATATTTTTTCAGGGCCAAGTGTCTGGGGGACCACCTCACGCCCGAAAACACCCCCTAAATCAGACATCATGAGAATATCGGTCTAAAATGAAGTATTTTAAGAATGCAGTACAACTTACATTTGGAGAAGTTGTTGTTGTTGTTGTAGCAGTTTATTGTGTTGTATCTTTCGGTTATACTTTCTTTTTTTACCGGTTATACTGAGGGGATCAACACCATTTTATATATTTTAAATTTGGTCCCTGACACGAACTCACAGTAAAAATTTCGTAACATCAATGTTTACTATTTTTATCACCTCTTTCCATACAAGTATCACCACTGTGCTCTGATAACTAAAATGTAAAATTTCCCATATATATTCCATTAAGGAACAGAGGTTATATCTCTCATATCTATGAGTGCAGTGCGATTAAAGTTTAAATTCAATGATAAGGGACCTCCTTTTTTATGCCAAGTTCGAAAAGCGTGCCGCATAGCGACACCACTCGGTAGACACAATCCCATGGCAGCCGGTTGTATGTACCGGATTGACCCGATTAATTTGCTTCATCGGCAAGGGCTGCCGCCTCAGTGTACCACACACTGCTACTACAACAACAGCTCGGTAGACAAGTTTTAAATGGCAACCGTATAATAACACGGTTTAGTTATAGAGGTTGAGATTTCACATTTTCTTTGTGCTAATGGTCTTAAATAGAAGTACTACGAACTATGGGCCGGTAAGACGGTAATTTGGAGTTGGTAATAACTTCGTTCGATTTATATCGATCTTTCTCAGAGATCGCACGATACGAGTTGTTGTAGATGGGTTCGCATCAGATGAGTATACTTTGACCGCAGGTGTGCCACAAGGCTTTGTCCTTTCCCCTTCTCCTTCCCTTTTTCTTATTCTCATTGACGATCTATTGGGTCAAACTTCGAATCCTGTCTACTCATTTGCCGATGACAGTAGTCTGTGTCATTCATATTTTTCGACCATGGGCCCATTCCTCAAGAAATAGTGGACAGGAGGCGCATTATGGATGAGACGCTCTCCCAGGATTCGTTGGCCATCTCCGAGTGGGGTATATTGAAGAATCAGATGATCTTGATGTTCTGGGCATGAAGATACAATGTGAGGTACGTTGGTCAAAACACGTATTCGAAGTGTCGAAAGAAGCATTCAAGTGTTTGGGCTTTCTTAAGCGGTGCAAGAAACATTTCACCACTTCTGATCTTCTCAATATCTATACTACCTACATCAGGCCGAGGATGCAATATAACTCACATATATAGACAGCGGCTCCAAAATCATCCTTGGAGCTACTTGGCCGGGTTCAACGGAGAGCGATGGTGTTGATTGGGGACAGTGGGGTATCCAAGTCTATTGCTTCTCTTGAACATCGGCGGAATGTGGGTAGCGTTGTATTGCTCTATCGTTATTTTCATCGAATACAGGACCAGGAATACAGGACTTGCTAGGAACTCACACCCGTTTTGTAATTGATTGGCCAGTCGACCGAACAATGCATTACCGAAAAAATTAATTTTTCGCCCGAATCATTCGTATGTGGAATCGAATCCAGGCTAATGTCTATCTCATCGACATTGACGTTCAGAAATTTAAGACTAATATCAATAAACACTACTCCCTCTTTTTTTTTCTAAATTTCAAAATTTTTTCACAGAAAATCAAAGAAATTTCATTTCTATAGAAAAACATTATTTCTAACGGATATTTGTCACTATTTTAATTCTATGGAAGTATTTGTCAAATTTTTATTTCTGTAGAAAATTTTTTTGTAAAAATTTTTTCAAACTTTTTAAAAAATTTTTTTTTTTTTTTGAAGATTGATGATGTTTCGAATAGGAAGTTTGCAAAATGTTTAAAAAATTTAAGATTTTTTATTATTGAATTGAAGAAAAATTAATCTAAATATTTCTTCTTAAAAAAGACCAAAAATTCAAATATTTCTATTTCCTAATGTCCTTTAGAGCCTAAAAATCTTCAAAAAAAAAGTTTTTCGTTGAATTTAAGTTTTTATTTTTTGATTTGGTCACTCTTTTTTTATATGTTTTTGCTTAGCTCTTGTGTAAGATAATGATTCTGTGTTTTGCCTTTGCAATGCTTAGAACTATCATACGATGAGGCGTTACTAGACGGTCCTCTTTACTTAACTTAATCATCATCACCTTCATCATCCTCCTCTATGTCTTCTTCGTCATCATCATCATCACCCTCCAAATCGCCTTCATCCTCCTCCTCATCGTTTTCTTCATCTACCTCCTCCTCATCGTCATCATCATCATCCTCCTCCTCCGGCTGCTTTCGCTTTTGCAGTAACTTCATTTTCAAATTCTTTTTCTTGACATTTTCCTTATTTTCACTGGCAGCAAACTCGGCTTTTTCCAATTCCGATTCGCTGATATCATCGCTGAGTTCATCGGCTTGCAGATCACTTTCCGAGGGTGTGGAACGTTTCTTTTTGGCAGCCTCAGCAACGATTTTCTTCAACTCGGAAGTATTTGCTATTTTGACGCGACGATTGCTGGAGTCCAAGGACTTGACCTTGATATCATAGAAATCGCTAATGCGTTTATCATCCATGCTGGAGTACTGAGAGGAACAAGAAAAGACATTAGCAATCTAAAAATTCTACTTCTTCTTCCTGGCTTACCACTGAACTAGAGGTGAATAGAAATTCTTCCGGCGAGGTCTTAACGCGTATATATTTCTGCAACAGGTTATTATTATCCTTACGCCATAAACACAACCGATTGTTCTTTCCATAATCCCCTGCCAAATCTTTTACATAGACCAATAACTTTAGGCTCTCCTCGTGACTGCTACCCCTTCCATTGCCGGAGGAGTTGTTCTTTTCGGAGAATTGTTTCTTGGGTGGCAGACTGGCGGGGGCCTTCTTGGCAGTTGAAGCCGTTGCTGTCTCAAACTCTTCATATTCATAGTCTTCTTCGCTGTTATCCTCGTCATCCTCATCGTCTTCATCGCTATCAGCATAGGCGGCAGATTTACGTTTGTTAGCATTTTTCGAATTTCCTCCAGCCGAAGGTCCACCTTTGCGCTTTCGGCCCTTCTTCGCAGTGCCTCCTGACGATCGGTGGTGTTTTTGTTTTTTGCCATTTTTATTGGAGGCCGATGGCCGCCAATCCTCCTCTGAGTCATCATCATCGCTGTAGTCCTCTTCGGAATCTACGAAAGTGGTGGTTACCATTTCGGTGCGACTACGCATTTTGTCCGACTGCAAGTGGTTAAGAAAATATTTAAAAATTAATTTTTTCAATAGCAAACTCTAAAAAAAAATTTGTAATTTCTGATATGAGAATTTTTTATTAAATTTTTTTCCAGTGGCGCCCGAGCATGGACAGTTTACAGAGATGCAAACTAGCGTGGAGAACCACAAAATGTTAATTTGATCACTACAAAACTGGAGGAGCAATAAGGTAGCTATCTCAATGCCATCATCTGTACAGTCGATGAATTACGGCTATGATTTGGTCAGTTCCTAAGCCAGGGGCTTGACACGCAGGATCTAAATTTACTTGTGAACAACCAGCCACTACATACGAACACACATGGCCTAATAGGAGAGCAAATACTAGACGCTGCCATAATGAGTTCTGCAGTGAGATCACACTGGATGAAAAGGTTTTAACGGAGATATAGACAAACGGATTCGCCTGGTAGTGATTCAACGCCAAGGTCTGGAGGAAATAGCTGGTGAGTAGAGTGAATCTGTTAAGTGACAAGGACAGTCCACTTATTATAATAATAGTAAGAGCGAATCCGAGGTACCCCAAAAGTACTACCCAAAAATAAAAGTGCACCGATCGAGACAATATGGGATTCAAATGAAAGGTATTCAAGAGTGGAGTACGAATTTCATAAAAAAAGTTGGGTCCCTGCCCAAAACCCCTTAATATAGGTTTATTTGATGATCATGACAATATGGGACTCAAATGAAAGGTACTCGGGAATAGATTACGAATATGGTCAGGTAGTAGGAATAGGCGTTATAATTTTTTGATATCGGAAGGGGGCGGACTCTCCCCCTTACCCCAAAAGTACTACCCAAAAAAAAAAGTGGACCAAACACGACAATATGGGATTCAAATGAAAGGTATTCAAGAGTGAAGTACGAATTTCATTAAACAAGTTGGGTCCAAGTACCTGGGGGGCCGCCCCTGCCCAAAACCCCTTAATATAGTTTTATTTGACGATCATGACAATATGGGACTCAAATGAAAGGTATTCGGGAATAGATTACGAATATGGTCAGGAAGTAGGAATAGGCGTTATAATTTGTTGATAACGGAAGGGGGCGGACCCTCCACCTTTATCCCAAAAACACCACCCAAAATCATAAGTGGACCGATAAGGACAATATGGGTATCAAATGAAAAGTATGCGGGAGTTTATAACGAATCTGGCATACAAATTCATGTCGAAGTATAGGGGGTCACCCCAACCCCCCAAAAAAATGCCCAAAATGGGCACATTACCCAATCGCGGATATATGGGACTCGATTTATTTGTTCCGTATAGACTGAAAAACGGCAGAACCGATTTACTCAAAGTTTTCGGATATTGTGTAGGTTGGTGTGGATGGAAACATAACCTATATAATTTTTCGGTATCGGAAGGGGAACGGACCCTCCCCCTTATGCCAAAAACACAACCCAAAATCAAAAGTGTACCGATCGGGACAATATAGGCCATACGAATATGGTATTAAAATTTGGGTCTAAGTGCCCATCGGGCCGCCCCAAAATTCCCCCAAACAGACATATTGCACGTTCTTTTCAATATATGGCTCAAATGAAAGGTATTCGGGAGTAGATTTTGAATCTGGCATACAAAATCAGATCGAAGAATAGGGGTCACGCCACCCCTCAAAAACCCCATTATGACTATATGATACTTGGTTGAACCGATTTTCTTAAAATTTTCATAGATTGCATACGTTTGTTTGGAAGGAAACATAGGCTATATAAATTTTAGATATCAGGTGGAGGCGGACCCTCCCCCTTACCCCAAAAACGCCAATGTGGTCCGATGGGCACAATAAGGGTATCAAATGAAAGGTTTTGGAGACCATAAAATTAATATGGTATTGAAATTTGGGTCCAAGTACCCAGAGGCTCCCCCCAACCCCAAAACTTCTCTACACAGATGTATTCGAAGTTCATGGCAATATGGGACTCAAATGAAAAGTATTTGGCAGTAGATTACAATTAGGCATAAAACCCCTAAATACCCCTAAATGGGCATATAAGCCGACCATGGCTATATGGGACTCAAATGAATGGTATTAGGGAGTTGATTATGAATATGACATTAAAATTTGCGTTCAAGTCTAGGTGGCGCTTTTCTTCCTAAAGATATGTCAAATGGTTTATTTTACCCATTATGACAATATGGGATTAAAATGAAAGGTATTTGAGAGTAGAAAAACGAATTTGATATCCAATTTTGGAGCTAAGCACCACCTCTAAACTTAATTTCCGTTGGGAATAAACGACGAATTTGACATCTATTTTCAGTGCAAAGTGCCGGTGGCCGCCCTCGCCCCAAAACACCCTCCATACGGTTTATTTTTACCGCCCATGGCAATATGGGCTCAAATTAAAGGGATTTGAAAGTGCAGCACGAATTTGATACCCATATTTGAGTCGAAATGTCTGAGGTGCCATTTCTCCCCTAATAAGAACATTACCCTAAGGAAGAACATTACCACCAGGAATCGAGAAGCGGCAAATTCTCACACATCCATGAGTGCTTTCCCATTCAAGTTTAAACTCAATGGTAAGGACCTTTTTTTTATAGCAGAGTCTGAACGGTGTCCCGCAGTGCGACACCTCTTTGGGAAATTTTTTAAATGACTATGCATGGCATTGTACCTCTCAAATGTCGCGAACATTAAGAGGGGATAAACACCGCTTTGTCTGATGTTCTTGCCAGGATTCGAACGCGTTCAGCGTCTTAGGCAACAATGGCACGAATTCGATATCCGCATTCAGGGCGAGGTGTCCTCACCCTAAAAAGTTATTAGAGAGTTAAAGAAGGCGCAGCGGAGCGGTCCCGGTTCGGCTAGTCTATTTTATATCATACTCATCAGCTTCCACGCCATTTATGACTATGATCCAAATCAGCACATATTTGGATATAGTAGCTATATAGACCATAGAACCTTATAAGAAGGCACCGTAGAGCAGAAGTTAACATCTCCGCCTATGGCGCCGAATGCATGGCTTCGAGTCCTGGCGAGAACATCAGAAAAAATTTTTAGCGGTGATTATCCCCTGGTAATGTTTTTCGATGTAAAAACTTCTCCCAAGAGAGGTATCGCACTGCGGCTCGCCATTCGGACTCGGCTTTAAAAAGATGGCCACTTTTTGAGTTTAAACTTGAATCGGACAACACTCATTGATATATTATTTCATAATGGAATGTTCATGGGAAAATTTGCATATTGCCATATAGACCAATCTACAAGTTTAACATCCTTAACATATAAAATGCGTATTTGTATACGATTTGAAGATATAAGCGCAAGAATATGCGACTGGGAAGTGTTGAATGACCACAGCTTCTGTGATCATAGTAATATTAGTCTTAGCCTTGGAAAATAATGCTGCAGAAGTGGTTCCTCGGTTAATCAGAAGAAAGGCGGATTGGGTTAAATTTCGGCACAAATTCTGCACATCCCTTCCCTTCCCTTCTAGACCAGAAAAGGAAGTGAAAACTGCGAAGGATATAGACATAATGGTCAAGCGGATCACCAAGTCAGGTCAAGGGGCAAACGGCGACCGCCATGGTGGACCCCAAACCTGCTTGGTCTAAGGAAGGACTGCAGAAAACTTCAAAAGGGCGAAAGCCACAAGGCCACCACACGCTTGGGACATCTATTGGGATGAGCTAAGAAAATACAAGGGCGAGCTGAGAAAGGCTCAGAACAAATCCTGGGTTGAATTCTACAGCTCCGTGGAGGATACATCTGAGGCCTCTAGGCTAAGGAAGATTCTGTCCTCTAGACCTATTACGGTGGGGTTTATTCAACGGACAACGTGGCGCCAGAAGGGGTTGTCACTGCTCTGCATTTGTCGGAGGTTATTGGGGAAATTGTGTATGAGCCGTAAAACCTTTGGGCGATAAGAAGTTGCGACTCCTTTAAGTCGCCAGGCCCTGATGATGTATTACCGGTTGAATTTCCAGCTGTGTCTGATAGACTGGTTCGTTTCGTTAGGGAGATCTGCAAGCATGTGGGATGGAGGAACACGAAGGTCATTTTCATTCCGAAAGCAAGAAAACCTTACCACACGAAGGTAAACGATTTTCGTTCTATAAGTCTGTCATCCTTTGGAGACCATCGAAGGGCAGAGATTACCATGTCCGCCTATGACGCTGAACGCCTGGGTTCGAATTCTGGCGAAACCACCATAAAATATTCAGCGGTGGTTATCCCCTCCTAATGCTGGCGACATTTGTGAGGTAATATGCCATGTAAAAACTTCTCCTCAAATGAGGTGTTGCACTGCGGCACGCCGTTCGAACTCGGTTATGAAAAAGACGCCCCTTATCATTGAGCTCAAAAACTTGAATCGGACTGCATATATGTGAGAAGTTTGCCTATATGTGAGAAGTTTGCCCTTGTTCCTTAATCAAATGTTCATGAGCAAATTTGCATTTGCCCTCTTGAGAGATTGATAGAAACATATCTTATGGCAAAGATCTCTGGAGATCGCCTGTCGCGGCAGCAGCATGCATATAGTAAAGAAATTCCACTGAAAAAGTCCTCCACCACCTAGTCGGCTACATAAAGGGTTCTCTCGCTGTCGAGGAATATAGAATGGCAGCATTTTTTGACATTGAAGGTGCTTTTAATAACGTAAAACTGGCGTCAATCATGAAGGAATTGTAGTTTCTAGGCACCAACTCTACCGTGAGAAAGTTTATTAATAACTTACTTACTAAAAGATGCCTTACGGCAGGCTGGTGATCTGTGAATCTAAAAAGATAGCTCAGCAGGGGAACCCCTCAAAGAGGTGTACTGTCTCCTCTACTTTGGAGTATAGCCGTTAACAATATATTATTGTCTCTGGAAGAAAAATGTATGAAAGTGGCCGCGTATGCTGATGACGTGGCAAATGCGGCAGCACTCTAAGACATAAACTTCAGGAAGCTCTACGTGCAGCAGCGAAGTGGTCTACCGAAAGTGGTCTAGATGTAAATCTGTGCAAAATAGAAGAAGTTCTTTTAAGCAGGAGATACAAGTTGCCTACAGTGGAAACTGTCTCCTTGGGTGGAGAGAATGTTCTGTTTTCAGAAAGCCCAAAATACCTGGGTGTTTTGCAGGACAGGAACTTGAACTTCAAGTTGGGAACTTAGACCGCGCGTCATGCATTGGGTATATACTGCAGTTGTCGGACTTATAATTCTATATGGTGTTGTGGTCTAGTGGACGGCACTTCAAAAGTTCACGTCCTGTTCAATAGTCAACTGGATCCAAAGGATGGCTTGTTTGTGCATCACAGCCGCACTGAGGACGACACCAACTAATGCACTGAATTTAATGCTACATCCAATGCCTCTGGGTTAAGGCCGTGAGGTTAAGGAAGCTTTCTCTTTGGTAATGTAGCGTCTACGAACACTATCTTATCCTTGATACAATTACCCACGCAATGTGGATTACACCCTACCTGAGCCACTTTCTGATAAAAAGTACTATACCACTATTCCTGATAGAACCAATTGTAACTACGATATCCCTGGTTGATCCCATGGCAGGCGGTTGTACGTACCGAATTGACCCGATGGAGTTCTCCATCGGCAAGGGCTGCCGCCTCAGTGTACAACACACTGCTACAACAACAACAACGATATCCCTGGTAATGGGAGTTACATAGACTTCTATACTGATGGTTCCAAACTAAACAACCAGGTGGGCTTGGGGGTGTACTCTAAAGATCTAGAACTGGTCATATAGAAAAAACTGGTCATAGTATGAAGCGGAGATCCTTGCAATTTAGCTAAGATATAATGTCATAACGACAATTGGCATAAATATCTTCTCAGACAGCCAGAAAGCCATTAAATCCCTGGAGAACGTATCTATGAACACATAAACCGCCCTCGTTTGACGCAGATCACTCAACAAGATGGCTGAACAGTTCTGGTTGCCGGGCCGCAAAGATATCCCAGGGAATTGTAAAGCGAAAGAGCTTGCGAGACTAGGTACTACCCTACACATTCCAGGGATACTGGAAACTGTGGGTACGCCTCTAGCGACATGTAAGCTAAGTTTTCAGGACCAGGCCCGAAGGACAACGAATGATAGATGGTCATAAAGAGGGGACTGCCAGCATTCCAAAACTATGTGGCCTAATCCAAACTTGAAGAGGTATACTGCTTTGCTATCCTTGGCTAGGACAGACGTCTCAGTCATTGTGTCTGTTATGTGTCCCGCACTAGCAGTCAGAAGGAGTTCCACTTTAGGTTCTCATTTCTTTGGGAACCTGTCTGATTTAGCGGATGTAAACATTCGCAAGTTAATGGGCTTTTTAAACCGAACTGGATAGTTCAATGGTAGGAACTTGAAGGCATCTTCCTTCTTCTGTTCTTGTGGTATCACAAAGGACGAAAACGTGTAACGCCTTAAACCTTACCTAACCTGATTTCATATGATGTTTAATGGTCTATGAATTCGCTAGAAGTGTTTTAGTTTGGACGTTAGATGTACTCCACTCTTAAAAGACTTTATTTGAGCCCGATATTCTCATGACGTCCGATTTCGGGATGTTTTCGGGTTGAGGTGGTTCCCCAAGCACTTAGCTCTGAAAACAAATATATAAGCATCGTGCTCTACTCTCAAATACCAATTATTTAAACCTCATATTGTCATAGGATTAAGGGAAGTTTGTGGGATGAGGCGTCTCCAAACACTTGGCCGAAACATTGGTTATCAAATTCGTTTTCTAATCTCCAGTACCTTATATTTGAGATACATATGGCCATGGGGGGTGTTTTGGGGAAGGAGTGGTGCCCCAAATACATGGGAAGCATCATCGTGCTCTACTTTCAAATATCATTTACTTGAACCCCTTATTGCCATTGGCCTTAAAATTGGATATCATATTCGTTTTCTAATCTCAAATACCTTTCACTTAAACACCTTATTGCAAAAGTCAGCAAACATGTACGGTTTTGCGTATGGGCCCTAAAAACTATCAATATCCGGCTCCACTCCCTTTAAGATCCAAACTGTCATGGTGAGCAAATGCGTCCTATTTGGGTGTTGTTATGGGAGTGGGACGTCCCTTAAACAGTTGGTCCCGAATGTTGAAATCACATTCATGGTCTACTTCCAAATACTTTTCATTTGAGCCCCATATTTCCATAGTCGGCAAACATGTCCGGCTTGGAGGGTATTTTTGGGGTATGGGGCGGTCACACATTGACTTGGCCCCATAAAATATATCTCAAATTCGTGTTATACTATAAAATACCTCTTATTTGAGCTATTTGGGTGGTGTTATGGAGCTGGGGTGGTCCCATAGACACTTTTCCCGAATATTTATATCAGATTTGTGCTTTACTCCCAAAAACCTTTCATTTGAGACCCATATTGCTATGGTAGTAAATTTGTCCTCTTGGGGAGTTTTTGGGGAGGGGCTGCCCCACAAACACTTGGTCCAACATTTGATATTAGTTTCGTATTCTTCTCTCAAGTAACTTTTATTTTAGCCCCATGGTGCCAGGGTTAGTAAATAAGTCCTATTTGGGGGTGTTTTGGAGAAGGGGATGGACCCCCAGAAACTTAGTCCCACATTTGGATATCAGATTCGTATTCCGATCGGGTAAATATGGTGGGTAAATATGTCCGATTTAGGGGGGTTTTGGCGGTTGGGGTGGTCCCCCAAATATATACTTGGTCCGACAATTGGATATCATATACGTTTTCTTAACTTAAACACCTTTCATTTGAGTCCCATATTGTCGTGATTGGTCAATATATATATTTGGCAGGTTTTAGGGGTGGTACGGCCCCCCTAGGTACCCCATCCGAAATTTGGATATAAAATTTTTGTTTTTAGGTAACTATAAGAGAGCGCACAAAATTTCGCTAAAATCGCACCACCCATCTCCGAAATCTGGCATTTCTGAAAATAACTGTAAGGGGGAGGGTCCGCCCTCCCCCCTTCGGATATCAAAAGATGTAGTATCCTATTTTCACCTCGGGTCCATAACGCACCATCTATGAAAATTTCAAGAAAATCGGTTTAGCCGTTTTTGACCCTATGCGGAACATACATACAAACAAACAAAGAAACAAACGCAAATTCATTTTTATACCCACCACCGAAGGATGGGGGTATATTCATTTGTCATTCCGTTTGCAACACATCGAAATATCCATTTCCGACCCTATTAACTATATATATTCTTGATCAGCGTAAAAATCTAAGACGATCTAGACATGTCCGTCCGTCTGTCTGTTGAAATCACGCTACAGTCTTTAAAAATAGAGACATTGAGCTGAAACTTTGCACTGATTCCATAAGCAGGTCAAGTTCGAAGATGGGCCATATCGGACCATATCTTGATATAGCCCCCATGTAGACCGATCCGCCGATTTAGGGTCTTAGGTCCATTAAAGCCACATTTATTATCCGATTTTGCTAAAATTTGGGACAGTGAGTTGTGTTAGGTCCTTCGACATCCTTCGTCAATTTGGCTCAGATCGGTTCAGATTTGGATATAGCTGCCATATAGACCGATCCTCCGATTATGGGTCTAAAGCCCATAAAACCCACATTTATTATCCGATTTCGCTAAGATTTGGGACAGTGAGTTGTGCTAGGCCCTTCGACATCCTTCGTCAATTTGGCTCAGATCGGTCCAGATTTGGATATAGCTGCCATATAGACCGATCTCTCGATCTAAGGTTTTGGGCCCATAAAATGCGTATTTATTGTCCGATAACGCCGAAATTTGGGACAGTGAGTTAAGTTAAACCCCTTGACATAATTCTGCAATATCGCACAGATCGGTCCAGATTTGGATATAGCTGTCATATAGACCGATATCTCGGTTTTAGGTTTTGGAGCCATAAAAGATGCATTTATTGTCCGAAGTCGATGAAATTTGAGACAGTGAGTTGTGTTAGGCTCTTCGACGTCCTTCTACAATTTGGCCCAGATCGGCCCAGATTTGAATATAGCTGCCATATAGACCGATCTCTCGATTTAAGGTTTTGGGCCCATAAAATGCGTATTTATTGTCCGATATGGCCGAAATTTAGGACAGTGAGTTAAGTTAAACCCCTTGACATAATTCTGCAATATCGTACAGATCGGTCCAGATTGGATATAGCTGTCATATAGACCGATATCTCGGTTTAAGGTTTTGGAGCCACAAAAGCCACATTTAATATCCGATTTCGCTGAAATTTGGGACAGTGAGTTGTGTTAAGCCCTTCGGCATACCTCTTCAATTTGGCCCAGATCGGTTCAAATTTGGATATAGCTGCCATATAGACCGATCTCTCGATTTAAGGTTTTGGACCCATAAAAACGGCATTTATTGTCCGATTTCGCCGGAATTTGGGACAGTGCTTTGTGTTAGGCTCTTCGACATTTTTCTACACCTTGGCCCAAATCGGTCCAGATTTGGATATCTCGATTCAAAGTCTTGGCCCCACAAAAGGCCTATTTATAATCACTGAAATTTGCCACAATGACTCATGTTAGGCTTTTCGACATCGGTGTCGTAAATGGTTCAGATCGGTTAATTTTTGATATAGCTACTATACTTATTAGTATTTGGTCCAAATCGGAACATATTTTAATATAACTGCTATGGGACATAAGGTATGAAATTTTTCGCCGAATTTTGATGAAAGGTGGTTTACATATATACCCGAGGTGGTGGGTATCCAAAGTTCGGTCCGGCTGAACTTAACGCCTTTTTACTTGTTATATATCAAAAAGAAAAGAAGAAGAGAAGATTGTATTCGGAATTATATTTTTACAAATTGAATGGAAGTAAACTTTACACTGAAAATGTTAATTTTATTAAAGTTGTCGCGAGCAATGAAACAAATGACTTATATACACTTGTATTGATATGAAAGGCAGATTTGAGAACAGCACTGTCCGTGTTCGGTACAATAACCTCCTCTCTTTACGCAGTCGTCCGTTTTATAGGATATCTTATTCGGAGTGGAGATTTTATGAATGTCTTCCTTATAATTCACTCCTTCGTGGATGATTTCATTCAAATCGAGCTCATTTTGCTTTTGTACAACCTCCGCCCCACTTTTAACTTCGTCAAGGGTACGTGCATTGGATTCACCCAGAAGGCTGTATAGCATAATGCCAAAAATCAGAAAAAATGCAAATCTCATGGTGGTTGGTGAATGGAAATTGAATTCTTTGTCGCTGGTGCTTTTAAGGGTACTGAATATTTCAAATAACTGATGGCTGTGAAAAGTTGCACTCCAAATTTATACCCCAAAACGGCGTATATAACTGACCAAAAAAGTCGTAATCAACAATAATCGCTTTATAAAAGGTAAGACGAATAAACGTAAAATCTGCAATTCGCTTTATCAAATGCAAGTCAATGACTGGCATGTCCGCACATAAAAATGTATATCTTTATGGCCGATAACTGGTAATGATAATACAACATTGAAAACATTCTTAAGAAAATGACCCAAAACTCTATGAATAAGATCCACTTCTTAAATTGTTCTATTTAAGTTTTCTACACCTACCACCGAAGGATGGGGGTATATTCATTTTGTCATTCCGTTTGCAACACATCGAAATATCCATTTCCGACCCTATAAAGTTTATTTATTCTTGATCTACGTAAAAATCTAAGACGATCTAGCCATGTCCGTCCGTCTGTCTGTTGAAATCACACTACAGTCTTTAAAAATTGAGATATTAAGATGAAACTTTGCACAGATTCCTTTTTGTCCATAAGCAGGTTAAGTTCGAAGATGGGCTATATCGGACTATATCTTGATATGGACCGATCCGCCGAGTTAGGGTCTTAGGCCCATAAAAGCCACATTTATTATCCGATTTTACTGAAATTCGGGACAGTGAGCTGTGTTAGGCCACTCAACATCTTTTTTCAATTTGGGCCAGATCGGTCTAGATTTGGACATAGATGCCATATAGACCGATCTCTCGATTTGAGGTTTTGGGCCCATAAAGGTCGCATTTATTGTCCGATGTCGCCGAAATTTGTCGCAGTGAGTTGTGTTAGGCCACTCGACATCTTTCTTCAATTTGGACCAGATCGGTCTAGATTTGGATATAGCTAGCCCCATAAAAGGCCCAAAATTTGGAACAGTGAGTTGTGTTAGGCCCCTGAATATTCTTCTTCAATTTGGCTTAGATCGGCCCAGATTTTGATAAAGCTGCCATATAGACTGATCTCTCGATGTAAGGTTTTGGGCCCATAAAATTCGCCGAAATTTAGAACTGTGAGTTGCGTTACAAAGCAAAAGAGAGAAAAAACAAATAAATGCGTGCTAAGTTTGGCCGGGCCGGATCTTACATACCCTCCACCATGGATTGCATTGGTCGAGTTCTTTTCCCGATATCTCTTGCTATTTTCCCGCTATAATATGCTATTGAAGCTATATCAAGTTATGGTCCGATTCGGACCATAATTAAATTGAATGTTAGAGACCATAGTAGAAGTCATTGTGTAATATTTCAACTAATTCGAATAAGAATTGCGACCTTTAGGGGCCTAAGATGTAAAATAGGGAGATCGGTTTATATGAGTGCTGTTTCAACCCATAGACCGATTCAGACCATATTTGACACGGATATTGAAGGTCATGGGAGAAACCGTTGTACAAAATTTCATCCAATTTGGATAATAATTGCACCCTCTATAGGCTCAAGAAGGCAAGATCCCAGATCGGTTTATATGACAGCTATATCAGGTTATGGACCGATTGAAGCATACTTAGTACAGATGTTGGAAGTCATAACGAAACACTTCATGCGAAATTTCAGGCAAATGGGATAGGAATTGCGGCTTAAGAAGTAAAATAGGGAGATCGGTTTATATGGGAGCTGTATTTGTCTATAGACCGATTCGGGCCATATTTGACACGTATGTTGAAAAAGCCGTTATTCAAAATTCTGCCAAATTGGATAATAATTACGCCCTCTAGAGGCTCAAGAAGTTTATATGACAGGAATATCAGGTTATGAACCGATTTGAACCATACTTAAAACAGTTGTTGGAAGTCAGTACGAAACTCGTCATGCAAAATTTCAGTCAAATCGAATGAGAATTGTGCCCTCTAGAGGTTCAAGAAGTCAAGACCCAAGATCGGTTTATATGGCAGCTATATCAAAACATAGACCGATTTAAACCATACTTAGTGCAATAGTTGGAAGTGATACCAAAACACCACGTGCAAAATTTCAGTCAAATCGGATGCGAATTGCGCCCTCTAGAGGCTCAAGAAGTCAAGACCTAAGATCGGTTTATATGGCAGCTATATAAAAACATGGACCGATTTGGCCCATTTACAATCCCAACCGACCTACACTAATAAAAAGTATTTGTGCAAAATTTCAAGCGGCTAGCTTTACTCTTTCGAAAGTTAGCGTGCTTTTGACAGACAGGTGGACGGACGGACAGACGGACGGACATGGCTAGATCGACTTAAATTGTCATGACGATCAAGAATGTATGTACTTTAGGGGTCTCAGATGCATATTTCGAGGTGTTACAAACAGAATGACGAAATCAGTATACCCCTATACTATGGTGGAGGGTATAAAAATGTAGAGGGTCACGGGGCCTGAGCCAAATTTTGTCTCTAGTGAATATTTTATTGAAATTTTCTCCTTACAGGGGGGATTGGCTCTGGGCTCCCCCTGGCCGCTATATATATCGATTGGATTTTTAGGCCTTTAGAGGACGAAATTTTTTTCCGACTTGTCTGAAGTTTTGCTTGAGATGTTTTGTTATGACTTCCAACAACTGAGCCATATCAGGTTATGGACTAAATCAGTCCATAACCTTATATGGCTCCCATATAAAATCATCTCAGCTATTGACTTCTTGGGCCGATAGAGGGCGCAGTTATTATCCGATTTGGCTGACATTTAGCGTGAAGTATTTTGTTTTGACTTGCAAAAACCATGCCAAGCGTGGTTCAAATTGACTTTTAACTTGATATACAAAATGCAAATTTGCCCATGAACATTCCATTAAGGATCTGGGGCAAACTTCTCACAACAAAGTGCTATCCGATTCAATTTTATGCTCAATGATAAGGGACCTCCTTTTTATAGCCGAGTCCAAACGGTGTGCGCAGAGCGACACCTCCTTGGAGAGAAGTTTTTATATG
The DNA here is from genome assembly GCF_963082655.1 of Stomoxys calcitrans. Classification (NCBI taxonomy): domain Eukaryota; kingdom Metazoa; phylum Arthropoda; class Insecta; order Diptera; family Muscidae; genus Stomoxys; species Stomoxys calcitrans. Next base: position 160,685,034 of record NC_081554.1, on the reverse strand, counting down.
GCAAAGTGCCTCACATATGTCGCCAGCATTGGGTGGGGATAACCACCGCTGAACAACTTTTTGATATTCCTGCCAGGATTCAAACCCATGCGTTCAGCCTCAAGGGCGGACATGCTTACCTCTGCGCTCCCACCGATCACGGATCTTGACCTCTTGACCATATTTAGATGTACCTGTCATATTATATAGGGTCTTAAGCCCATAAAAGCCGCATTCGAATTTGCTGAAATTTTAAACAATGAGTTGTTGTAAGCCTCCCGACATCCAACCCAAATATGGTCTAGATCGAACTATATTTAGATATAGCTGCCATATAGACCGATCTGGCGATTAAGAGTCTTAAGCTCATAAAAGCTGAATTTATAACTCGATTTCGCTGAAACTGCGACTTGTATAAGAGTTCTAGGCATCTGAATCAAACATTCCCAAATTCCTTTAATTTGAGCCCAAAATTGCCATGGTCGGTAAATATGTATCCCCGATTTAGGGGTGTTTTGAGAGGTGGGGTGGTCCCCCAAATACTTGGCCTCTAAATTGGATATCAAATTCGTTTTCTAATCTCAAATACTTTTCATTTTAGTTCCATATTGGTATGGTCGGTAAACTTTTCCTCTTCGGGGGGTGTTTTGTGGGAGGGGCGGTCCCCAAATACTTGGTCCTACATTGGGATATCAGATTCGTATTCATTCCCAAATACCTTTTATTTGAGCCTCATATTGCCATGTCCAGTAAATAATTCCTGTTTGGAGGAAGTTTTGCGGTAGGGGTGGACCCCTAGAAACTTAGTGGGTGTCAACTACATACCCTACTCCCAATACCTTTCATTTCAGCCCCATATCGCCATGGTTTGGAAATATGTCCGATTTAGGGGTGTTTTGGATAGTGGGGTGGTCCCCCAAGCAACTGGTCCTGCAAAAAATATCGTCATCGTACTCCACTTTCAAATATAATTTTGTTGAACCCCATATTGACATTGGTTTAAGGGGGCCAAACACATGGCCTCAAAATGGATGGATATCAAATTCGTTTACTAATCACAGGTACCTTATATTTGAGCCCTTTTTTGCAATAGTCAGCAAATATGTCCGGTTTGGGGGGTGGGTTCTAAAAACCATCAACATCGTGCTCTTCTATCTTTGAGCCCCAAATTGTCATAGTGAGCAAATACGTCCTATTTTGGGGGTGTTATGGGAGTGGGACGTGCCCTAGACAGTTGGTCCCGAATGTTGATATTAGATTTGTGCTCTACTCACAAATATCTTTCATTCGAGCTCCATATTTCCATAGTCGGCAAACATGTCCCATTCAGGGGATGGAGCGGCCACTGAGTGACTTGGACCTTAAAATATACATCAGAATAATGTGCTACTCTAAAATACCTTAAATTTAACCCCCATAATGCAATCGTCAGCAAATACGTCCTACTTGGCGATGTTATGGAGGTAGGGTGGCCCAATAGAAATTTTTTCCCGAATGTTGATGTCAGATTCGTGCTCTACTCCCAAAGACCTTTCATTTAAAACCCACATTGCTATGGTCCTCTTTGGATGGTGTTTTGGTGGAGGGACGGCCTACCAAACACTTGGTCCCACATTTTGACATCAGATTCTTGTTTCACTTTCAAATACCTTTTATTTGAGTCCCATATTGCGGTGGTCGATAAATATGTCCCATTTAGGGATGTTTTTGAGGTTGGTGTGGCCATCTTTGGGGGGTGTTTTGGTGGAGGGGCGGCCCCCAAACACTTGGTCTTACATTTTGATATCAGATTCGTATTCTACTCTCAAATACCTATCATTTGAGTCCCATATTGGCCATTGGCCTATATAAATATTTGGAGGGTTTTAGAGGTGGGGCGGTCCCCCTAGATACTTTGTCCAAAATGTAGATACCAAATTTTTGTTTTACGTTTAGTAAAAACGGTGATTTTAAAAGAGCTATAGGAAAGTTTTTCAAAAAAAAAACATAAAATTCAGAAAAATTTAGAAATCATTCTTTGAATCGATAGTACGGTCCATGTTATTAAATGTTTGAAGATTATTTCATGCAAATGTTGGCCGTGTCTGCGCCTCAAATGGTCCATCCGCTTAGTCCAATTTTGGCATACTCTTTCCAACATTTCGAACAGTATATCACGAATAAATGCTTCAATGTTGTATTCCAATGTAGACATGAGCTTTAACGTAGCCCCACAAAAAATAGTCTAAAGGCATTAAATCGCTCAATCTAGGCGGCCAATTGACCGGTCCCAAACGTGAAACAAAATGTTCACCGAACTCACCTCTCAATAAGGCAGTCCATTTACGTTACGCGTGCTGTGTGGCATGAGGCACCGTCTTGTTGAAGCCACATGTCATGCAAGTCAAGCTCTTGTATTTTGGGCAAAAAAAAGTTGGATATCATCTCACGGTAGCGCTCACAATTCACAGTTATGTTACGATTCACATCATCTTTGAAGAAGTACGGTCCAATGATGCCACCAACCCATAAACCGCACCAAACTGACTTTTTCTGTATGCATTGGTAGCTCTTGCAATGCTTCTGGCTGATCTTCACTCCAATATTGACAATTCTGCTTATTTACGTAGCCATTGAGCCAAAAATGAGCTTTGTCGTAAAATGGAGGAAGACCGCGATGAACTTTCTGAACAGAGCACGCATTTGGATAATAAATTCAAGAATTTGCAAGCGTTGCTTGTTGTAAGACGATTCATGGTTAAATTAAAGACCAAACTGAAGATGTTTAACAGTGAAACAATACACGAAAGGTGCGGAGTTGCTTAAACCAGTGTTGCCAAAAGATAATAGCTAAAAAATTACCCTTTATTTGTCGGAGTAGGGAAAAGTCCGTTCTGATCCTTATTTCAAACTGGCAACAAAAATCAAAATGCAGAATTGGGTAAACTGGTTATTATATAGTTTTCAGCACATGCGTAGGAGACCACCGTAGCGCAGAGGTTAGCATGTCCGCCTATGACGCTGAACGCCTGGGTTCGAATCCTGGCGAGACCATCAAAAAATTTTTTCAGCGGTGGTTTTTCCCTCCTAATGCTGGGAATATTTGTGAAGTACTATGCCATGTAAAACTTCTCTCCAAAGAGGTGTCGCACTGCGGCGCGCCGTTCGGACTCGGCCATAAAAAGGAGGCCCCTTATCATTGAGCTTAAACTTGAATCGGACTGCACTCATTGATATGGGAGAAGTTTGCCCCTGTTCCTTAATGAAATGTTCATGGGCAAATTTTTGCATTTTGCATTTTAGGGCAGGTGGAAGGCGGGTTGGTAATAACCTACCCCTATTTCCTATTACGAAATACGTTTTTTTCTGATTTTTTCGCACACCCTCGTACAACGAATCTGATGTCCGTTTTGGTTTTCCGACACAGGCGCCCGGAAATCCCCTGAATCCGAAAAACAGACACAGTGTGGTACTCAAGTACTGGAAAGATTACGGATACCGTTCGCCCAAAAAAAATTTTAGCCAATTCGGATAATAATTGCGCCCTCTAGAGGGTCACGAAGTCAAGATCCGAAATCGGTTTATTAGGTGCTATACCAGGTTGTAAATCGATTTGGACCATAATTGGCAGAGTTGTTGAAAGTAAGAATTCATGCGAAATTTCATCCAAATCGGATAATAATTGCGCCTTCTAGCGGCTCAAGAAGTTAAGATCCGAGATCAGTTTATATGGGAGCTATGTTAGGTTACGAACCGACTTGGACCACAGAGTTTTTGAAAGCCAAAATAAAACACTTGGTGCCTAATGTTTGCCTAATCTGATAAGAATTGCGCCTTAGCAAGCTCAAGAAACAGGGACCAATTTGGCCTATTTACAATCCCAACCGACCTACACTAATAAGAAGTATTTATACAAAATTTCAAGCACCTAGCTTTACTCGTTGTAGTTAGCGCGCTTTCGACAAACAGACGGACGGACATGGCTAAATTAACTACGAATGTCAGGACGATCAAGAATAAATATACTTTGTTGAGTCTCAGATCAATGGTTAAACTCATCTCAGTTATTGACATTTACAGCCGATAGAGGGCGCAGTTATTTTCCGATTTGGCTGACATGAAGGGTTATGTTTTGACTTCTAACAACTTTGCCAAGTATGGTCCTAATTCGCTTATAACTTACCCGCCAGAGTACTTAGACAAGAGTTTCTTTACGAACAGCGTCTTCGTGCCAAAGTTATTGCTTCTCCGAGAGCAAGCAAGAGCTTTTGGTCATTCGTAAAAAGAGTAAAGGGCAACCCATCGGCAATCCCAACTCTTGTTAAGGATGATCAGGTATTCACTGAGCCGGTTGATAAGGCTAATCTACTGGCTGAAATGTTTGCAGGAAATTTTTCCTTGCCTTGTTTAGCAATCAACCACTTCCCGCGATGGATAGTGTACCTAGTTCGATGCCTCAGATATCCTTTCGTACACGTGGAGTTAAAAGGGTCCTTGCGTATCTCGACGTTAATAAATCTCCGGGCCCGGACGGTATATCAACACTTGTCCTTTGTAAGTGTTCTTCGACGCTTGCTCGTCCACTACGCAACCTTTTCAACCTTGCTTACCGTACGGGTGTTGGAAGGTTGCGAACGTTCAGCCCATCCCCAAGAAAGGAGCGGGGCGAATTGCCGGCCAATTGCGATATGCTCTGCGCTCTCCAAGGTTGTGGAGAGTATGGTTAACCATCATCTTGTCAGATACTTAGAGTCCAATGGCCTTCTTAGCGACAGACTGAATGGGTTCCGCAGAAATCACTCTACGGAAGACCTAATGGCATTTTTGTCGGAAAGATGGAGTCGCTCAATCCACCAGTTTGGTGAGAGTTAGGTTGTCACTCTGAATATCTCCAAGGCATTTGTTAGGGTCTGGCACGGTGCACTTTTATCAAAGCTTGTCGCTTTTGGTGTCGGTAATAACTTCGTTCGATTTATATCGAGCTTTCTCAGAGATCGCACTATACGAGTTGTTGTAGATCTGTTCTCATCAGATGAGTATACATTGACCGTATGTGTGCCACAAGGCTCTGTCCTTTCCCCTTCCCTTTTTCTTATTTTCATTGACGAGCTATTGGGTCAGACTTTCAGTCCAGTCTACTCATTTGCCGATGACAGTAGTCTGTGTCATTCATATTTATTGGACCATAGGCCCAGTCATCATGAAATTGTGGACAGGAGGCGCATTATGGATGAGACGCTCTCCCAGGATTTGTTGGCCATTTCCGAGTGTGGTAGAATGAACAGAGTGGACTTTAACTCACAGAAGACGCAGTGCTGTTTCTTGTCTCACAAGCAATTCACTGATCCACTTCAATCGTCGATACCTATCGACGGTATAGACATTGAGCAGTCAGATGCTCTTGATGTTCTGGGCTTGAAGATACAATGTGATGTCCGTTGGTCAAAACACGTATTCGAAGTGTCGAAAGAAGCATTCAAGTATTTGGGCTTTCTCAAGCGGTGCAAAAAATTTTGGGTTGCCCAAAAAGTAATTGCGGATTTTTTAAAAGAAAGTAAATGCATTTTTAATAAAACTTAGAATGAACTTTAATCAAATATACTTTTTTTACACTTTTTTTCTAAAGTAAGCTAAAAGTAACAGCTGATAACTGACAGAAGAAAGAATGCAATTACAGAGTCACAAGCTGTGAAAAAAATTTGTCAGCGCCGACTTTATGAAAAATCCGCAATTACTTTTTGGGCAACCCAATATTTCACCTCTTCTGATCTTCTCAATGTCTAAACTACCTACATTAGGCCGAGGATGGAATATATCTCTCATATATGGGAAGGAGCTCTAAAATCATCCTTGGAGCTACTTGACCGGGTTCAACGGAGAGCGATGGTGTTGATTGGGGACAGTGGGGTATCCAACTCTATTGCTTCTCTTCCAGGGATATTCGTCTTCTTATATCTGATGTTAGGATGTTCATCAGGAATACAAGACTTGCCAGGAGCTAACACCCGTTTGTAATTGATTGGCCAGTCGACCGAACCATGCATTACCGAGAAATTCATTTTTCGACTGATCCATTCGTATGTGGAATCGACTTCCGGCTAATGCCTTTCCCACCGACATTGACGTTCAGAAATTTAAGACTAATATCAATAAACACTACTCCCTCTTTCCCCCCTTCAACCCTTAACTTTCCTAATTGCCAACTCAATGCACTATATATATGGGGGACATCCCCTGCGTGTGGGTTACGTGAAAAAAAAACTTGATATAGCTGCCATTCAAACCGATCTCGGATGTTGACTTCTTGAGCCGCTAGAGGGCGCAATTCTTAACCGATTTGGCTGAAATGTTTGCACCAACTGTTTTATTTTGACTTTCAATAGCTCTGCCAAGTATGGTCCAAGTCGTTTTATAACCTGATATAGCTCCCATATAAAGCGATTTCGCATCTTGGCTGCTTGAGCCGATAGAGGGCGTAATTATTATCCGTTTCGAAAATTGAAATTTTACATGAAATGTTTGTTCTAATTTCTAACAACTGCACCAAGTACGGTCCAAATCGGATCATTACCTGATACAGCTCTCATATAATCCCATTTTGGAGCTTGACTTCGCGAGCCTCTAGAGGGCGCAATTATAATCCGATTTGAAATTAAATTTTGCACAACTACTTCTTGTATGACCTTTAACATACGTATTAAATATGGCCTGAATCGGTCCAAAAACTGATATAGCTCCCATATAAACAGATCTCCCAATTTTATTTCTTGAGCCACTATACTCGTAGGACCCAATTCTTATCCGATTTCGCTGAAATTTTGTCTTTGGTCTCCAACAGCCAAACCAAGTATGGCCCCAATCGGTTCATAACTTGGTATAGCTTATTTAGCATAGCAATTCCGATCCATTATCCTTTGTTTGTCTATAAAGTGATAACGGCCAAAGAACTTGACAAATACGATCCAAGGTGGAGGGTATATAAAATTCGGCCCGACTGAACTTATATACGCTCCACGCTTTTACGTGTTTTATTTAATTAAATTTAAATTAAATTTACCATAGGATGGGGGTATACTAATATCGTCATTCTGTTTGTAATTCCTCGAAGTATTCGTCTAGGACCCCATAAAGTATATATATTCTTGATCGTCATAATATTTTAAGTCGAACTAGCCATGTCCGTCCGTCTGTCCGTCCGCCCGTCTGTCTGTCGAAAGCACGCTAACTTTCGAAGGAGTAAAGCTAGCCGCTTGAAATTTTGCACAAATACTTCTTATTAGTGTAGGTTGGTTGGGACTGTAAATGGGCTATATCGGTCCACGTTTTGATATAGCTGTCATATTAACCGATCTGGGATCTTGACTTACATGAGCTGCTAGAGGGCACAATTCTTATCCGATTTGGACGAAATTTTGCATGAGATGTTTTACTATGACTTCCAACAACTGTGCTGAGTGTGGTTGAAATCGGTTCATAACCTGATATATCTGCCATATAAAACGATCTGGGGTCTTGACTTTTTGAGCCTCTGCAGGGAGCATTTCCTATCCGATTTGGCTGAAATTTTGCATGACTTGTTTTGTCATGACTCCCAACAACTGTATTAAGAATGATTCAAATCGGTCCATAACCTGATAATGGATATGGACTGATCCGGGGTCTTGACTTCTTGAGCCACTAGAGGGCGCAATTATTATCCGATTTGGCTGATATTTTGCATGAGGAGTTTCGTTTTGACTTTCAACATCTGTGCTAAGAATGGTTGAAATCGGTCCATAACCTGATATAGCTGCCATATAAACCGATCAGGGGTCTTGACTTCTTGAGCCTCTCCAGGGAGCAATTCCTATCCGATTTGGCTGAAATATTGCATGACGTGTTTTGTTATGACTTCCAACAACTGTGCTAAGAATGGTTCAAATCGGTCCATAACCTGATATAGCTGACATATAAACCGATCTTGGGTCTTGACTTCTTGAGCCTCTGCAGGGAGCAATTCCTATTCGATTTGGCTGAAATTTAGCATGGCGTGTGTTGTCATGACTTCCAACAACTGTTTTAAGAATGGTTTAAATCGGTTCATAACCTGATATAGCTGGGGGTCATGACTTCTTGAGCCACAAGAGGGCGCAATTATTATCCGATTTGGCTGAAATTTTGCATGAGGTGTTTTGTTACGACTTTTAACAACTGTGCTGAGAATAGTTCAAATCGGTCCATAACCTGATATAGCTGGCATATAAACCAATCTGGGGTCTTGACTTCTTGAGCCTCTACAGGGAGCAATTCCTATCCGATTTAGCTGAAATATTGCAAGACGTTGTTTGTTATGACTTCCAACAACTGTATTAAGAATGTTTCATATCGGTCCATAACCTTATATAGCTACCATATAAACCGATCTGGGGTCTTGACTTCTTGAGCCACTAGAGGGCGCAATTCTTATCCGATTTTGCTGAGATTTTGCACGAGGTGTTTTGTTATGACTTTCAACCACTGTACAAAAAATAGTTCAAATCGGTCCATAACCTGTTATAGCTGTCATATAAACCGTTATGGTATCTTGACTTCTTGAGTCTCTAAAGGGCGCAAGTATTATCCGATTTGGCTGAAATTTTTTACAACGGCTTCTCACATGACCTTTAACATACGTGTCGAATATGGCATTTATCGATTTATAGCCTAATACAGCTCCTCTATAAACCGACCTCCCTATTTTACTTCTTCAGCCTCTAAAGTGCGCAATTCATACTAGATTTGGCTGAAATTTAACACAATGACTTCTACTATGTTCTCCAGTACTCAGTTCAATTATGGTCCGAAATGAGCCATAACTTGTTATTGTTCCAATAACATAGCAATTATTTTGTTTTATTCTATGTTTGCCTAAAAAGTGATACCGTGGCAAGAGCTCGACAAATGCGATCCATGGTGGAGGGTATATAAGATTCGGCCCGGCCGAAATTAGCACGCTTTTACTTGTTCAAATTTAAACTCATCTCTAAGATTATTAATAGCTTAACCCTATGTGTTGCAAGGGGAGTAGTTCTTGAACAGTCACTTAGCCCGCCATTCAAATACACATTTCATTGCAGCTTTTTATTTTCTTCTTATTAAATAAAATAAAATTTGAAAATGGCACATAGTTCTCTCTTAGCAGAAGAATCCTTTGGAACCCTGATATGTCTGCTAATATTCTTCGACTCAAGGTTGATAGAATTTTCAAACCATTTTTGTATCATTTGTGTTTAATTAACGTTTTCGCAGAAAAAATGTCTTGTTTACCCCTTTTTCCATCATTTTATCCACTAATACAATATTGCCAAAGATGTTCTTACTTTTTCCAGCTTGATGCTTGGTTTCGTTAGTTTTCTTTATAACACTCTTCTTAAGCTTCCTTGGGATGGAAGTTTTTTCTTTTCTATATTTTGGTTGTTTTGATTTACTTTTTCTCACTTTTCCAACTAATTTCTATCTTTTTGCGACAAGAAATTATTTTTTCTATAACTTTTCTAAAAGAAATTTAACACTATAATTTTTTCTTTGCCTCTCGCCTCTGTAGTATCCTTCACTCGACTGTTTGTATCCTTTAAAATTTATGTCTGTCTGTCTACTTTTATGTTTGGCTGGGCCACAGTATTTTCACTCTGTTCGCTCTTTCTATGCGAAATGAATCTGTAGATATTTTCCTTTCTGATGTTGTTGTGTTTTCATTTTCATTGACATCCTCCCATCAATATGCTGCTTTGCTTCTTTTTCAATTTATACACTCTCACACATACACTCACTCACGCCACACATGTATGTAAATAATTCCTGACATTTCCTTTTTGGCCGCTTTTCTTATTCACTTTTCATCTTTTGGCGGAAGTTCTATGGCGGATATTCGCCTACTCTCCATCAGTTGTTGTGAAAAGCCAAAAATTCTATGATTTTCTCTTCTCTCTTTATAATTCAAGTAAAAATCTGACTCTAGTGCTCCTCCCTTAACCAACCAGCCATACGGCCTTTATAATTCCTGCTACCGTTTTAAATTCCTACACATACCATCACTGTGTAATTGTTAGCTTGTGAAGCGTTTGTTGTGTCTGTATCCTTTTTGGGATACAAGGATTTCTATGCACTTTGAGGTGGCGTTCTTTCACTTGTTTGGTCTATGTATCCATGGGGGATGATGCTACAACTTAGCGCGTAGTATCAAGCGAAACAGATGATGCCGACGAGGACTAAACCCAATTGACTTTTGATTTGTTTACATTTTCTCCTGGTTTTTCTGACGTCTTCCTGTTTTTCTTCTTCTTCTTTCTTGGTGAGTGGCTTTTCCAGAAAGTTGGAGAAATTGGGTATGATGGACCTATTGTAATTTTTGAATTATTTGTGCACCCATGAAGTTTTAGTTTAGTGCAGACACGAACCCCGTAAATAAGAAAACTTTACCAGTGCTGCCAAGTTTGTTCGTAATGAAACATTTAAACCGTTATTTTTAAAAAGACCAATTGTGATAACAATAAAGGAAAAAACACAACAGAATAAAAACAGGTACACGCGTGGTAAAAAAAAGGCGATATGTACTGCCTTTTGTATGTTTAAAGGCAGCAACAACTACTTTCCAACAACTATACCAAGTACGGTCCAAATCGGTCTATAACCTGATATAACTCCCATATAAACCGATCTCCAGATTTGACTTCTTGAGCCCCTACAAGCCGCAATCTTTGTCCGATGTGGCAAAAATTATGACATATTGTTCTGATACGACTTCCAAAAAGTACGATCGAAATCGGTCTTTAACCTGATATAGCCCCCATATAAACCGGTCTCTCGATTTTCCTTGTTCGGTTCCTAGAAGCTTTAATTTTCTGATTTGACAGAAGTTTGATATGTAGAATAAAAGTATGCCCTTCAAAAAAAATATTTTTTATTAATTTTTAGGAGAAACCTTGAAGGTGGGTTCCCAAGATTCGGCCCGGCTAAACTTAGCACGCTTTTACTTGTTTGCTAGTTTTTATACCCTCCACCATAAGATGGGGGGTATACTAATATCGTCATTCTGTTTGTAACTACTCGAAATAATCGTCTGAGACCCCATAAAGTATATATATTCTTGATCGTCGCGACATTTTATGTCGATCTAGCCATGTCCGTCCGTCTGTCCGTCCGTCCGTCTGTCTGTCGAAAGCACGCTAACTTCCGAAGGAGTAAAGCTAGCCGCTTGAAATTTTGCACAAATACTTCTTATTAGTGTAGGTCGGTTGGTATTGTAAATGGGCCATATCGGTCCATGTTTTGATATAGCTGCCATATAAACCGATCTTGGGTCTTGACTTCTTGAGCCTCTAGAGTGCGCAATTCTTATCCGATTGGAATGAAATTTTGCACGACGTGTTTTGTTATGATATCCAATAACTTTGCCAAGTATGGTTCAAATCGGTTCATAACCTGATATATCTGCCATATAAACCGATCTTGGGTCTTGACTTCTAGAGCCTCTAGAGTGCGCAATTCTTATCCGATTGGAATGAAATTTTGCACAACGTGTTATGTTATGATATCCAACAACTGTGCCAAGTATATTTCAAATCGGTTCATAACCTGATATAGCTGCCATATCAACCGATCTTGGGTCTTGACTTCTTGAGCCTCTAGAGTGCGCAATTCTTATCCGATTGGAATGAAATTTTGCACGACGTGTTTTGTTATCATATCCAATAAATGTGTCAAATAAGATTCAAATCGGTTCATAACCTGATATAGCTGCCATATAAACCGATCGTGGGTCTTGACTTCTTGAGCCTCTAGAGTGCGCAATTCTTATCCGATTGGAATGAAATTTTGCACGACGTGTTTTGTTATGATATCCAACAACTGTGCCAAGTATGGTTCAAATTGGTTAATAACCTAATATAGCTGCCATATAAACCGATCTTGACTTCTTGAGCCTCTAGAACCTCTAGAGGTCGCAATTATTATCCGATTTGCCTGAAATTATGTACTACGGATCCTCTCATGACCATCAACATACGTGTTTATTATGATCTGAATCGGTCTATAGCCCGATACAGCTCCCATATAAATCGATCTCTCTATTTTACTTCTTGAGCCCCCAAAGGGCGCAATTCTTATTCGAATTGGCTGACATTTTACACAGGTCTCCAACATGTAATAATATAATAATAGCAGAGCAAATCTTTTCTTATATCCTCTTTTGTCTAAGAAGAGATGCCGCGAGAAGAACTCGGCAAAAGCGATCCATGGTGGAGGGTATGTAAGATTCGACCCGGCCGAACTTAGCACGGTTTTACTTGTTTTATCTGTTCCCTTTAGACTCAAAAATGGCTGAACCGATTTTCCGATTTTTACTAAATTTTTTGATATCCGAAGGGGGCGGGCCCCCTCCCCCTTACCCCAACCAATCAAAAACGCCAGATCCCTGAGATGGGTGCACCGATTTAAGCGAAATTTTGTGTGCCACCTTATGGTACCCCAAAAACACGAAATTGGTATAACATTTGGTCAAATAACCTAGCGGGACGCCCCATCCCAAAACTCACTGGAAGGGACATGTTTGCCGTTTGGGATAATATGGATATCAAATGAAAGGTATTTACGAGTAGAGTACGAACTTGGCATTAAAATGTCACCCTAATTGTCGGGGAGGTCCACCGTCTCCAAAAACACCACCCAATATGACACTTTTACCGCTTTGTGCAATACAGGTATCAAATGAAAGGTATTTAAAAGTAGAGTTCACATTTGACATAAAAAATTATTCTTTGGTATCTGAGGGGGTCAAAGTACCAAGTACCTGGAGTCATGCAAAGCCCAAAACCACCCAAAAAAAAACTACCAAAAATCAAAGTGGAGCGATCGGGAAAGTATGGAACTCAAGTGAAAGGATTTCGGGAGTAGAATACGAATATGGTTTCAAAAATTGGATCAAAAATCGCCCCAAGAGAACCGCCTAGAATAAAAAGTGGACCAGTCGGTACAATATAGAACCGCAATGAAAAGTATTCGAGAGTAGAGTATAAGTATGGCATTAACAAGTACAAGAAAGAGAGTGCCGGACCGAATCTTATATACCCTCCACCATGGACCGCATTTGTCGAGTTCTATGCGCAGTATCTCTTATTAGGCAAACAAAGAATATTGAATAAGAACTGTTGTGCTATTGGAACTATGTCATAGTCCAATGTTATAGTATGTTATAGTCCAATTCGGACCATAAATAAATGCTGAACATCGTACAAGTCATTGTATAATATTTCAGTTCATTCGGATAAGAATTGCGCCTTATAGGGTCTCAAGAAGCAAAATCGGGAGATCGGTTTATATGGGAGCTGTATCAAGCTATTGATCGATTCAGACCATAGAGACTTATGTTCGGCTTTTCGACATCCGTGTCGTATATAGTTCAGATCGGTATGAGGTATATGAGTATAAGGTATGAAATTTTCACCGAATTTTGATGAAAGGTGGTTTACATATATACCCGAGGTGATGGGTATCCAAAGTTCGGCCCGGCCGAACTTAACGCCTTTTTACTTGTTTGTATATGGTATGGGGGCGGTCTATGTCGCGCTTTTTCTCCTAAAAATACGTCAAATAGGTTAATTTACCCATTAAGACAATATGAGACTCAAATGAAAGGTATTTGAGAGTAGAAAACGTATCAGATATCCAATTTGGAAGCCTCTAAACTGAACTTCATTTCCGATTATGGCAATATGAAGCTCAAATCACTGGTATTTGTCAGTAAAGAACGAATTTGATATCTATTTTCAGGACAAAGTGCCGGTGGCCATCCCAGCCCCAAAAACACCTTCCAAACGATTAATATTTACCGACCATGACTATATGGGGCTCAAATTAATGGGATTGGGAGTGGAGTACGAATATCCATATTTGAGTCGAAACGTCTGAGGTGCCATCCCTCTCCCAAAAGGTACTTCTCCTTACCCTAAATTTCAAAAACTCCAGATCTCGGAGATTGGTAATGCGATTCGTTCGACATTTTTTTGCACCCTTACAGTCATCTAAAACGAAGCATAGTCGGGTGCATCGGGATGGCCGCAAAAAACCCACTAAATGGATTTATAAACTAATCACGATAATATAGGGCTCAAACGAAAGGTGTTTGAGAGAAAAACAAGTAAAAGCGTGCTAAGTTCGGCCGGGTGGAATCTTATATACCCTCCACCACGGATCGCATTTGTCAAGTTCTTTGAATTAATTTTTCAAATATATATGAGCTATATGAAGGCATTGACCGAACAAGTTATAGAAAAATATCACCTTGAAAATTTCAGGAAAATTGATTAACAATTGCTCCCTCAAGAGGCTCAAAAAGTTAAATTGGGAGATCCGTTTGTATGGCAGCTATATCAGGTTATGAACCGATTTTGATCATACTTGGCACAGTTGTTGGAAGTCATACCATAACGACATATGCATTTCAAAAATTTCAACCAAATTGCAAAACAATCACGCAGAAGTCTAATCGCAAGAAGTCTAATCGGAAGATGGGTTCATATGACAGCTATATTAGGACGAATTAAGTATGTTCCTATGGGGGAGGGTGTAAAAACGAATTTTATATCCGATAGAAGAGCCATGTGTTTGGGCAACAGCACCACCCGAAAATACCTCCCCAATCGGACTCATTTACCGAGCAAGCCATTTAGGAGTAGAGTACGAAATTAATACTGATTTCGGTACAAAGACCCTGTGGTCCACCCCACCTTCAAACAGAACTTATTTACCGATCATGCCAATATGGGGCTCATATAAAATGTATTTGAGAGTAGAGCACGAAGCTTATATTTACTTTGAGAGCCAAGTGTCTGGGTGGCCACCCCACTCCCGAAATACCCCTATACCGGAAATATTTACAAAAATGTTCATATAAGACTCAAAAGAAAGGCATTTAGGAGTAGAGTAAAAATTAGCCATGAACCGAGCATGGGCAAACTTCTCACACATCCAGGAATGCTTTCCGATTCAAGTTTAAACCGAATCTTAAAATCATTAAAATTGCCATGATGCTTGAGCTATATCAAGTTATGGGCCAATTCGGACCATAGTTGGATGTTGGAGGCCATGCTGGAAGTCATTGTGCAAAATTTCAGCCAAATCGGATAAGAATTGAAGAAGGATGTAAAATCCGGAGATCGGTTTATATGGAAGCTATATCAGCTCATAAACCGATTCAGACCATTTAAAATACGTGCCAAAATTTGAGGGTCATAGGAAAAGTTGTTGTACAAAGTTGCAGCCAAATCGTATAAAAATTGCGCCCCCCTAGAGGCTCAAGAAGTCAAGTTCCGAATTCTATATAAAGTTATATTAGGTTGGAAACCAATATAGACCATTCTTGTTTAGGGAGGAGAGGTTCTTTCCTATTTTAACTGAGGAACGTGTGTCAGCAAAAGTCACCCTACAAAGTTGTATCAGTTTTGAAGTGATACCAAACTCATACATGACTTGAAATATCTTTGAAAGTATAGGGCTGCCGAAGGCGGTTTTGCAGTCAACGAAAAGATGGTAAGTCCTGATTTGTCCTTCTCGGGTGCTTTCCAAAATTTGGAGCAGAGTCTATGGTGGATTTACTAGGTTTAAAGCCATACTGATAGACTTTACTCTTTCACATAGAGAGCAGACTTATTCCTCTGTAGTTGGCACATACTGTCTTGTCCCCATTCTTGTGTACTGGACATAACAAGCTGAGGTTCCAATCATCCAATCATGCGTTCTTCTAGCTAAATTTCGAAGAAGAGCTGATGCATACGTCTTATCAGCGTATCGCCTCCGGTCTTAAACAGTTCAGCCGGAAACCTTTCGGTTCCTGCTGCCTTATGGTTTTTCAGTCGTGTTACTGCTACGTAAACCTCGTTCTGACTTTGTGATACACATTCAATACCATCATCAGGGATTGGTTATGCGGTATACTCATGGTCTCTGTCCCATCCCAAAACCCACCCGAACGTACATATGTACCGATTGGGACAATATGGGTATCAAATGAAAGGTATTTCAGAGTAAAGCACGAATCTGTTATACAAATTTCACTCTTAATTTTCGGGGGGTCCCCCACCCACAAAAAAGCCGCAAGAGGACACTTTCACCGCTTTGGGCAATATGGGTATCAAATGAAATGTATTTCAGAGTAGAGTACGAAATGGGCATTACAATTTTACCTTAAGTGTCGCCCCCAAAAACACCACCCAACAGGACACTTTAACCACTTTGAGCAACATGGGTACCAAATGAAAGGTATTTAAAAGTAGAATACAAAACTCACACAAAATTTTTTTTTGTGTCTGAAGCGTCCCCCGAACACACCCCCATACCGGATATATTTATCGACCATAGCAATATAAGGCCCCAATGAAAGGTATTTGGAAAGGTGAAGAGCACCAATATAATATCCACATTGGCGCGAAATATCTGAATGTACGGTACTGCCTTTCAGATATTTCGCGCCAATGTTGGCTCAGATAAAATAAGAGAGTGAAAGAAGGCGCAGCGGAGTGGGACCTGCCCTGCTAGTTTTTATACCCTACACCACCACTCTGGTACAGGGTATTATAGATTTGTGCTTTTGTTTGCAACGCTAAGCAGGAGACGAGGTAGATAAGTATACCGATTGGCTTAGAATCACTGCCCGATTCGATTTAGCTATGTCCGTCGGTCCATCTGTCCATGTATTCTTGTAATCAAGGTACAGGTCGCACAAATTACCCGATTTTCACAAAATCTACATAAGTCTCTTTTTTGGTCCAAGGACGAACGCTGTTGATGTTGAAAAAATCGGTCCAGATTTAGATATAGCTCCCATATATATCTTTCATCCGATGTGCCCTTTTAAAGCTGTGGAAGCCACAATTTTGGTCCGATCCTTACAAAATTTGGCACAAAGTGTTTTTTTCGAAGTCCCAATATGTGTGCGATATTTCATAAAAATCGGATCAGAATTAGATATAGCTCCCATATATATCTTTCATCCGATATGCCCCTTTCAAGCTGTAGGAGCCATAATTTTGGTCCGATCTTTACCAAATTTGACACGAAATGTTTTTATACCCTCCACCATAAGATGGGGGGTATACTAATTTCGTCATTCTGTTTGTAACTACTCGAAATATTCGTCTGAGACCCCATAAAGTATATATATTCTTGATCGTCGTGACATTTTATGTCGATCTAGCCATGTCCGTCCGTCCGTCTGTCTGTCGAAAGCACGCTAACTTCCGAAGGAGTAAAGCTAGCCGCTTGAAATTTTGCACAAATACTTCTTATTAGTGTAGGTCGGTTGGTATTGTAAATGGGCCATATCGGTCCATGTTTTGATATAGCTGCCATATAAACCGATCTTGGGTCTTGACTTCTTGAGCCTCTAGAGTGCGCAATTCTTACCCGATTGGAATAAAAGTTTGCACGACGTGTTTTGTTATGATATCCAACAACTGTGCCAAGTATGGTTCAAATCGGTTCATAACCTGATATAGCTGCCATATAAACCGATCTTGGGTCTTGACTTCTTGAGCCTCTAGCGTGCGCAATTCTTATCCGATCAAATAGAAATTTTGCACGACATGTTTTGTTATGGTATCCAACAACTGTGCCAAGTATAGTTCAAATCGGTCTATAACCTGATATAGCTGCCATATAAACTGATCTTGGGTCTTGACTTCTTGAGCCTCTAGCGTCCGCAATTCTTATCCGATCAGAATGAAATTTTGCACGACGTGTTTTGTTGTTATATCCAACAACTGTGCCAAGTATGGTTCAAATCGGTCCATAACCTGATATAGCTGCCATATAATCCGATCTTGGGTCTTGATTTCTTGAGCCTCTAGAGGGCGCAATTCTTATCCGATTAGAATGGATTTTCGCACGACGTGTTTTGTTATGATAACCAACAACTGTGCCAAGTGTGGTTTAAATCGGTCCATAACCTGATATGGCTGCCATATAAACCGATCTTGGGTCTTGACTTCTTGAGCCTCTAGAGGGCACAATTCTTATCCGATTTGAATGAATTTTTGCACGAAGTATTTCGATATGATATCCAACAACTGTGCCATGCATGGTTCAAATCGGTTCATAACCTGATATAGCTCTCATATAAACAGATCTGGGGATTTGACTTCTTGAGCTTCTAGAGGGCGCAATTCCTATCCGATTTGGCTAAAATATTGCATGACGTATTTTATTTTAACTTTCAACAACTGTGTCAAATAAGGTTTAAATCGGTTCATAACCTGATATAGCTGCCATATAAACCGATCTAGGATCTTGACTTCTTGACCCCTAGAGGTTGCAATTATTATCCGATATGCCTGAAATTTTGTACGATGGATCTTCTCATGACCATCAACAAACGTGTTTATTATGGTCTGAGTCGGTCTATAGCCCGATACAGATCCCATATAAATCGTTTTCTCTATTTTACTTCGTGAGCCCCAATGGGCGCAATTCTTATTCGAATTGGCTGAAATTTTACACAGGTCTCCAACATATAATTTAATTGTGGTCCGAACCGGACCATATCTTGATATCGTTTTAATAGCAGCGTTTTTTGCCTAAGAAGAGATGCCGGGAAAAGAACTCGACAAATGCGATCCATGGTGGAGGGTATATAAGATTCGGCCCGGCCGAACTTAGCACGCTTTTACTTGTTTTTTTTTCTGACGTCCTAGTATGTGTGTAAAATTTCATCAAAATCGGATCAAATTTATTTATAGCTCCCATATATACCTTTCATTCGATATGGTCTTTTAAGGCTGTGGAAGGTACTATTTTGGTCCAATCTTTACCAAATTTGGCACGAAGTGTTTTTTTTGACGTCCTAGTATGTGTGCAAAATTTCATTAGAATCGGATCAGATTTATATAGGACTCCCGTATATATCTTTCATCCGATATGGTCTTTTCAGGCTGTAGAAGGCACAATTTTGGTCCCATTTTTACAAAAATTTTGCAGGAGCTGTTTTATTTGTCGTCGCACTACATGCGTGCTATACATTAAAAGTATTACGTAGACTCGGTGTTGTAGGGTAGTATATTGTCAGCTGCGCCCGACTTTTGCCTTTTCTTGCTGGTTATATACATGAATGTATGTTTTGTTATTTACCTCTTCTCTATGACCAACTTACCCATAAAATTTATTTGCATTTTCAACTGAAGTTCTCTTCAATGTTAACCATCATGGTGATTTTTTTTTTTCAATTTTATTTTTATTTATCTTTTATCAAATACATCAAATGCTGATTATCTTCGTCTTAATATTTAGATATAATAGTATATGTTGTCGTTTATCTTGATAGAATTCTAAGTGTATTGCATCAACTACAAAATTAAAAAAAAAGAATAATAATAAAATTAAATACATTAATTTAGTTCGTTTCGTTAACCACATAGATAACATAGGCCATAGTTAAAATAAAAATTTATATTGTTTAGGCTAATTTAAAATATAGTTGTTATAGTTGTAGTAGTAGAAGTTGTAGTAGATAATGAATTTCTTGTTGTTGTAAAAAGGCTAATATTTTTAACAATGGATTGACTAAAAATTTAAATAGGTTTTTCTAATTCGGGATTTTTTTAATGGTGTAGTGAAAAATGGATAATTCAAAATTATGATAAAAAATAAATTATAACGAGATTTTGACAATATTAAGGGGTCTTTTAGAACTTTCCTACAAATTCTGTATTTTTAAGGGCAGCTTGTAAACCTCGAGGGTTTTTTTTAGCTTTATAACAGAAATTCAAAAATTTTTGGAAGAATTAAAAAATGAAACGGAACTTTTATCTTAGAACTTTAACTTAAAGCCAGTTGGAAATCTTTAACGGGAACTTTTAACTTGTAACATTTAACGAAAATTCAAAATTTAAGGAAGAACATTTTAAATCAAAATTCCAATTTTCAAAGGAATTTTTGAAGATTTATTCAAAAATATTTTTTTTTCCAATTAAAGCCGGTTGCATATTTTTTTTTTATTTATTTCTAAAATATTTAATTTTTTTTATTTTTGATTTACTCAAACCTAAATATTGGTTTTCCAAAACAATTTAAAGCAAAACAGAGTTTAAACAAAAAAACAAACTTGCTGCTCCTTCATCATTTAGTTTTTTCTGTATTTATATTAGTTTGTTTTTTTTTATTATATATTACTAAATCATATATTTTTTTATTAACATTTAAACAATAATATTTGGTGTTTTTTATCGTGCCTTTTCTAGATTTGAAGATTACATTTTATTAGATTTTTATTAAATATATTTTTTTTTTTATTTTCTTTAAGTGGTATTGGAGTATTTTTTTTTTTGTCAAATTTTAATTGTCAAAAATTCAGAATTTTTTTTTTGCAAAATTTGAATTTTAGTTTTATTCTTGTAAATTTTGTTTTCTTTTTCTCTCTAGTTCTCTTCTTCTATTCTATATGAAAATTTAATGCCTAAAGAATGTTTATCTTCTCTATCTTCTCTATCATATATTCACAGTTGGTTGGTTGTTGTTGTTTCTTTTACGTTGTAGCTGTTGTATACCCTACTACATATCGTTATATTATTTAAACAAAAATTTTAATTGCTACACTTTGCTATGTGGGGGGCAGTTAAGTGATGTATAGAGCATAGATTAGTTTCTCTAGCATAGGCCTTTCAATAATTTTTCCATAATTTATTTTTAAATAATTTTTCAATATTTTTTTTTAGCATTTAAATATTATTGTATATATCAAAAAAGCAGCTTATGTACGTATAATCGTTATAGTTTCTATCATCAATCAATATCAGCAGCATAAGTATTTCAATTGAGTTTTTTTCTATTTAGATAATAATTTTCTTGTTTTTGTCTTTAAGTGTTTTTTTCTAAGTATTTTGAATAATATTTCACTAAACCTGTTTTATTCCCATATTATTTTGCTCTAAATTTGAATCGTTAAAAATTGTATTTTTATTCAATTGTTTGTTTTTATCTCTCTCTCTCCCTTTCTGCTTGGTTGTGAGATTTTCAGGGCACAACTCGTGCTTGCTGCATTTTGTTGTTTCCGTTTCCTGTCTCGACCATGATTTCCGTTTCCGTTGTTTAAATCTTTAGGCGCTATACCCGAGTGGGAGTGCCAAATATCGGATTAACATGATTACGTCTGGTGGTCAAGGGCGAAGGATTGTTGTTGACATTTCGCCTGGGTGGCATTTGCTGGCAATCCGAGTACGAACGATCTATGATGTGAGTAATGCAAAAAGTAGGGCAAAGATTTTCGTTGAGCTATATTCACTCTAATTTTTGTGACATATATTGACTTGTTAACTACATTCTCCATATTAAATTAATTTTAGTGTATAATTTTTGTAGTTTTGCTGTGATTTTTGGTCTTATAATTCAATATTTCTTCATATGAATTTGTTGGTGGACTGTTGTTGTCTGATGTTGGATAGAGGTGATTCATGCTTCTGCTATAATTTTTTTTTTCAATTTTTTATTCATTTTTGTTGGGTTGGGGTATCGTGTAAAGTGCATTTTATTTTGTAGGTGGGTGTGTTGGCATTTTTGGAATTTATTTTCATAATTTTTTTTTTTATTTGGATTTTGTTTTGTTTATTTTTTTGCAGGCAATATTTCATTGTTGTTGTTGTGGTGTGCAGGCATGCGGTTAATTTGAATAAGAATTTATTCATAATGTAATGCACATACATATACATACAAGTAAAAAGAAATAAAAAGAAAAAAAAGAGAAATCCATTATTAGTTACACGTCGGTGAGTTAAAGGTCATTGGACATATTAAAAATAAATTACATAGATATAAATTATAAATATAAATTATTGAAAAAAAAAAATTAAAACCTAATATGACCCCCTTAATGTTGGTTTCAATTGCTTAAGTCCATCAATTATTTAAGAAAAATAAAAACGAGTAAAACGACATTAAATTCGACCGGGCCGAACTTTGGATGCCCACTAGCTCGAATATATATACTAACCACCTTTCGCCCTAGTCTGGTAAAATGTGTATCATTTATGAACCCGGCACGGCATAACTATCAACATCACACAGACTGGAACTTTGAGCTCCAATCAGTTTGGTGTTCTTCGGCGATTCACTGTTCAAGACGGTAAAACAGAAAATTGATTTATATGGCAGCTATATCTAAATACAACCAAATTTCAGCGAAACCGGATAATAAACGCTGTTTTTATGGGCCCAAAACCTTAAATCGGGAGATTGGTACATATGGCAGCTATATCCAAATAAAACCCAATTTTGACCATGCTCGATATGATTTTCGAAAGGCTTATTTTCTAATTTTGTTGAATTTCAGCGAAATTTGTTAACAAATACACTTTTTATGGGCCCAAGACCTTAAATCGGGAGTTCGGTATATATGACAGCTATATGCGAATATAGACCGATTTTGAACATACTCGATATGGTTTTCGAAAGGCCCAACACAACTAATTTCGTTGAATTTTAACGAAATTGGTGAATAAATACACCTTTTATGGGTCTTAGACCTTAAATCTGGAATTCGGTATTTATGACTGCTACATAAGAATTTAACTCCATCTGTACCATACTCGGTACGTGTGTCAGGAGGTCTAACGCTACTCGTTGTACCAAATACCAGATAAATCGATTAGTAAATGCGCCTATTATGGGCCCAAGACCTTAAATCGAGAGATCGTTATAAAGGGTGATTTTTTTGTTATCTTTTTTCTAACACTGGTTTAAACAGCTCACGTTTCGTGTTAGTTTCACGTTGGTCTATAATTTAACCATGAATCGTCTTACAAACGAACAACGCTTTCAAATTATTGAATTTTATTATCAAAATGCGTGCTCTATTAAGAAATTTCACCGCGCGCTTCTTCCATTTTATGACGAAGCTCATTTTTGGCTCTATAGGTACGTAAATAAACAGAATTGTCGATTTGGGCATGAAGATCAGCCAGAAGCATTGCAAGAGCTACCAATGCATCCAGAAAAAGTTACTGTTTGGTGCGGTTTATGGGCTCGTGGCATCATTGGACCGTACTTCTTTAAAGATGATGGAAATCGTAACGCAACTGTAAGTGGTGAGCGCTACCGTGATATGATATCCAAAAATTTTTTTGCCCAAAATTCAAGAGCCTGACTTGCAACATTTGGTTTCAACAAGACAGTGCCACATGCCACACAGCACGCATAACAATGGAGTTGTTGAGAGTCGAGTTCGGTGACCATTTTATTTCACGTTCGGGACCGTTCAATTGGCCGCCTAGATCAAGCGATTTAACTCCTTGAGACTATTTTTTGTAGGGCTATGTTTAAGCTCATGTCTATACAGTCAAGCCTGCTTAAATTGGAGCATTGGAAGGCAACATTGAAGTATTTATTCGTGAGATACCGGCCGAAATGTCGGAAAGAGTATGCCAAAATTGGACTAAGCGGATGGACCATTTGAGGCGCAATCACGGTCAACATTTGCATGAAATAATCTTCAAACATTAAATTATATGGACCGTACTATCGATTCATATACAGATTTTATGAATTTTTCTGAATTGTATGTGTTTTTTTGAAAAACTTTGCTTAAAAACCACCCTATATATGGCAGCTATATTCACATATATGATCTGGGCCATACTGAACAAAGATTTCGAGGGGACTAACACAACTTACTGTCTCAAATTTCAGCGTTATCAGATAATAAATGTGCCTTTAATGGGTTTAAAACTTTAGATCTGCAGATCGGTCTACATGGAGGCTATATCAAGATATAGTCTAATATAGCTCATCTTCGCACCTCATCTGCTTATGGAAAAAAAGAATCTGTGGTGGATATAAAAAACATAAAAAAACAAGTACAAGCGCGATAAGTTCGGTTGGGACGAATCTTATGTACCCTCCACAATGGATCACATTTGACGTGTTCTTTGAATGATTTTTCCAAATATATGGGAGATTGATCAACAGATACAGATAGACTGCACTTATCATGACTATTAGAAGTCAAAGAAAAATACCACGTTTAAAATGACAGCCAAATAATTGCGAATCCTTGACGCTCAAGAAGACAAATCAGGCGGTCGGTTTAAATGGGACCTATACCAGGTTTTAAAACTATTAGGACTATACTTGACACGGCTGCTGAAACACAATGTCTATTTTGCCATCAAAATTTCAGCCAAATAAAACAAATCTTAAGATCGGTGTATATGGCAGCTAGACCATACATGACACAGTTGTCGGTTTAGACCATACATGACACAGTTGTTGAATATCAAAACAAAACACTTTGTGCGAAATTTCTACCAAATTGAATAAGAATTACGCCCCCCTTGGGGTTCAAGGATTCTAGATCCGAGATCGGTTTATATAGCAGTTATATAAGGTTATAAACCGAATTGAAACATTCTTGGCACAGTTTTCGCAAGACAAAAACGAAACACTTTCTGCAAAATTGGATGAAAATCCGATAAGAATTACCTCCTTAAGGGACTAATAAAGTTAAGATCGGTTTGTTTGGCAGCTATAAGAGGTTAAGAACCAATTTGTACCTTTCATAGCAAAGTTATTGAAAGTCAAAACAAAAACACCTTTCGCAAAATTTAAGGAAAATGGGATAAGTATTGCGTGCTCTAGAGACCAGTAAAATCAAGATCCGAGATCGGTTTATATGGCGGTTTTTTTGCAAGTCCAAATAGAACATTGCATGCAAAATGTCAACCAAATCGGATAAAAATTGCGCCCTTTAGAGGCTCAAGGAACACCTTTTGATAGCCAGTGCAGGACAGACAGACAGCAATAATATCTCGACGTCCTCACAGTTTCTGAAAAAGGCGTTGCCTACTGCCTTCAGTCTTGCAGGATGTTTTCCGATCAGACCGTGACCTGTCAGCCGGACATAATGACTGAGACGTCTGTTCTAGGCCAACATGAGACCAAATATTGGATTGCCAAAAAAGTAATTGCAGATTTTTTAAAAGAAAGTAAATGCATTTTTAATAAAACTTAGAATGAACTTTAATCAAATATACTTTTTTACACTTTTTTTCTAAAGCAAGCTAAAAGTAACAGCTGATAACTGACAGAAGAAATAATGCAATTATAGAGTCACAAGCTGTGAAAAAATTTGTCAACGCCGACTATATGAAAAATCCGCAATTACTTTTTGGGCAACCCAATATAACCCAGATAGGTCTATAACGTATATAGCGCCCATATTAGCCGATCATCCGATTTAGCTTCTTAGGGCCCTTCGCGACTCAATTTTCATACGATTTTGTTGAATGGTTAGGTTTTCCATAGAACAAAAAGTTCTAGATATCTGTTTGTCCGCATGTCTGTTGTAGTTACGGCGATACAATATAGAACAATACCTAGACATTGGTATTTTTTCATACAATCAGATATTGTCCGGCCGCAGACCGGAAAAGGAAAATACTCTTAAGAGCATAGTTTCAACGTAGGAGACATTTTTTTGATACGTTCCTACTGAAGAGTTTGGAGTGATATCAAAGGAAATCGCAATCTAGAAAACCAGCCAAATGCTATTACAAAGCAAAAACACATTTTTTGCATAACTTTAGAAAAAGGTCTGTTCGATTGTATGAATTATTTCAAGACTGAAATAATTTAGCGCGAAACTTGGGCATTTATTTCATTTTAGGAGGACCTTTCCTTTTTGTATGACCATTACCTTTCATATTGTTCCAGTTTTCGATACATAACCTATAAAAAATTATCTTCCGATTTGTTTTAAGGAGTAGTTCTCATACAATTTTAGGCTGAATCGACTCAGAATGTCGATACGACAATATTTTGATGTGTTACAAAGGGAATGACTAGATTAGTATACCCCCTCATCCTATGGTGGAGGATATCAAATTGAAAAAAAAGATATTTAAAGAAAATTAAAGAACTTTTCTGATATTTTAAATTTCTTTAAATTTGTATGGCTAAAATACTTTCGATAAAAATATTCATTAACAAAATTTTTTAAGAATTCGAATTCAAAAACTTTTCCTTTCATTCCTAAATATTTTTCCTCCTAGTCTTCCCTTCAAAATTAACTTAAGATATCGAAAACTAATGACATATAGACATTCAGGTCATGCATTCATACATTCACCAATATATATGTAAATTCCCATACTAACACCACTACTTAGACTGAATATGATTCAAATTTACCTCTGAACTTCATGCCCTGAGCCTCATTGATAATGGCAGCCAAAGCTGGATGTTGATAACGTTCCCGGAAAATGGCCGAACCGTTGGGCACATTGCCATTCAGGGTGCCGTTGTTATTGCCATTACCATTCATATGAGGATGCAAGTGTTGCATCTTGACCGGAGTGTGCTGGGGGGTCAACGAAGGAGATTGATTGCCATTCTTGTAATAACGATTCTGATTGGGATCATACATTTCGCTGTTTAGATTGGCACGATTGCCTGACTTAATGGAAGCACAACGATCCTCCTCGTTGCGTATTTTAAGGATACGCTCCTGCACACTATAGCGGGAACCATGTAGGGCATTGACTTGATTCAAATTGGACACCTGTTGCAAATGCTTAGCACGAAAACTGCCGCCAGGAGAATTGAGCATGGTGCCACGGGAGGAGCTGACCGAGGTTTCGGTAGAGTCACGGGGAGAGGCCTGTTGATGCTGATTGTTGATGTGATGGGCAGGACCTTCACGATAGCTGGACGGACGATGAGTGGAGGGTGGGGTGTCAAGGCCACTATCATGGGCGGAATAGTCCAAGTCAGTGGTTATTAATTTGCTGCTGGAACTGCTGTTATTATGGGTAGGCAACATGGGTTGGACTGTGGAAAGAGAGAATAGATTAGTGTTACGGTTGTACAAATTTGCATTTTCACTTTGTTTTTTTAACTCACCTGAATGTCTCATGTCTGTGGGTGCTCTAGGCTTGCGATACAACCAATCACGATCCAATTCGTTACCATTTTCCGTACTCAAATGACGGAAAATGCGTGGACGTCTTAGCTCCACCTCACCATCTTCGGCCTCCTCATCGACAATGTGTGTAGAACCAAAGCTACTGTTGATGAATATACGCCTAGGTGAGCCATACAAGCCATTGCAGTTGGAGAATGAAGAATTCTGAGACGAGTAACCATTCGAATATCGACTATTATTGCCACTTGCTGCAGAGTAGGGTATTTTTTGTGGTGTCGAATGATTGGTGGACATGCCACTGACATGATTATGATTCTCATTATTCAGAGCACTTAGATCGGGCACAGAATCCGAAAATAGGAATGGATTATTACCACCATAGCCACACATGCTATTGGTTACCAATTTTTGATTGCGTCCTCCGCCCATGCCACTGCCATTGGTCAGTAACCAATCGTCCAGGGCACTCGAATACGTGCCACCCAGGCCAAAGTGATTTGTTTGCAGTGAGGCATGTGAGACGGGGGCGGCCAAAGAGGCGCGAGAGCGAGGTCCTTGGGCTATTTTCAAAGCTCGACGTCGTTCCTTGGAGGTAATGGTGCATTCCTGCGAGAACAAAGAAAGAAGAAGAAATCCTTAAATATTAAAATCATGATAAAATTAAATATTTTCTAAAGATTGTAAATAAAATCTCGAATTATTGATACCCTATTTTGAGTCAATCTGGCAATGTCTGTCTGTCGTGAAAACCGTCCTAAATATTTTGGTGCAAACGATGAACAAAGTTTTCAATGGTAAAATATACACATTGGCAGTGTATATAGACATTGATGTTGTCTTTAGCAATGAGTGGACCCACATGCTTAGACCATTATCAGGCGGACCAGGGTAAGAGACAGGTAACTTTTAGATACACCCCATTAAGTATTTTATTCAACCTCGTGTAGGTGACCATTATAAACAGTCTATTAAGGACCCTCATCGAAATTTGAACCAGTCTGTTATGCAGAGGATGTTGTACTTCTTAGATAAGATGACACCAGACCCAAAGGTATTAACATTAGCCTTGAAAAGCCAGAGTTCTGTTCATTAGAAAGACGAAGATTAGTCAATACACCATGCTTCTCTAACAAAACGATCTCTATATCAAAGAGATTTATACAACAATGAGTGATTCTGGGCAGGAGCCATAACTATGCAGAAGAGTTATAAGCCCGAATTGGCGATTGAATCTCTGGATAGTTTTGTGGCTCTACAAGATGCCGATTCTGACATAACAACGGCCTAATATGCAAAAGATGTTACAATACTTCTTAGGGGAGGGGATCCGAATGGTATCAGTGGGAAGACCGAGATTTTCTTGGGAATAGCATAAACCCAAATGTGTCAACATTAACCCTTGGTAGATAGAAATTTTCCTAGGAAGCTATAACTTCTCGCAGATAATTTTTATACCGTAGGCGGTGGAGACCACCGTAGCTCAGAAGTTACCATGTCCGCCTTTGACGTGGGAACGCCTTGGCTCGAATCCTGGCAAGAAATAATTTTTCAGCGGTGTTTATTCCCTTCTAATTCTAGCAATATATGTGAGGTATAGCACTAAGGCACGCCGTTCGGACTCAGATATAAAAGGAGGCTCCTTTTAATTGAGCTTAAAAATTTGAATCGAACATACTCATTGATATGTCAGAAATTTGCCCCCGTTCCTTTATGAAATGTCCATGGGCAAATTTGCAGTTTACAATGCAGTAAAGTTCGAAGGTGGTCTATATCAGACAATATGTTGATTGAACCTTCATATAGACCGATCTCCCGGTGTAAGGGTTTAGGGCCATTCGCAGTTATTATCCGATTCTGCTGAAATTTGGTACAGTGATTTGTTGTAGTACGCATCACATCCGTATAGAACTTGGTTTTGATGGGCCTATATCTTAATATGAGAGATCGGTATACATAGCGTATACCGATCTCCCAATTTAAGGCGTTAGTCCCATAAAATTTGCATTTATTACCCAATTTCAGTGAAATTTGCCACATCTAGTTATATTTAGAACCTTGAAGTGCTTTTTGAATATACTGGGTTGCCCAAAAAGTAATTGCGGATTTTTTAAAAGAAAGTAAATCCATTTTTAATAAAACTTAGAATGAACTTTAATCAAATATACTTTTTTTACACTTTTTTTCTAAAGCAAGCTAAAAGTAACAGCTGAAACTGACGCCGACTATATGAAAAATCCGCAATTACTTTTTGGGCAACCCAATAGCTCAAATCGGTCTATATCTTAATATAGCCTCCATACATACCGATCTACCGATTTAAAACCATAAAAGCCGCATTTCTTATCGATTGTATTGAAATTTTAGGCCCTTCAATATTCTTGAGGAGATTGGTCAATATCAGCCAATATTTGAATGTAACCCACATATATACTGATCTTTCTATTAAAGGCCTTAATTGCATAAAAGGCTCATTTATGATTCAATTTCGGTGAAATTGCACACAGTGAGTAGCGTTAGATCCTTTGACTTTCGTATCGAGTGTGGCTCAGATCTGACCCTTTTCGGGTATAGACCCCATGTGGACCTAACCTTTTTTAAACCCACCACCATAGGATGAGGGTATACTAATCTAGTCATTCCGTTTGTAACACCTCGAAATATTCATCTATGACCCCATAAAGTATATGTTTTCTTGAACGTCTTGACGTTCTGAGTCGATATACCCATTACGTCCGCCCGAACGAATGCGTAAAGCTAGCCACTTAAAATTTTGCGCAGATTCTTAATATTGATGTAGGTCGTTGGGGATTGCAAATGGTTCATCCAGTCGGTTCAGATTTAGATATAGCTCCCATATAAACCGATCTCCCGATTTGACTTCTTGAGCCCTTACAAGCCGCAACTTCTATCCGATTTATCGGAAATGTTACATGTAGTGTTCTGCTGCGACTTCCAGTAATTGTGTTAAGTACTGTCCAAATCGGTGTATAACCTGATATAGCTCCCATATAAACCGATCTCCCGATTTGAATTCTTTAGCCCGCAATTTTTGTTTGATATCGCTAAAATTTTACACAAAGTGCTCCGTTACGTCTTCCAACAACTGCGCCAGGTGCGGTCCAAATCGGTCTATTACCAAATGTCCGATTCGGCCCACTGGAAGCCCAAATGTCCGATTTGGCTGATATTCTGCACGTAGTGTTCTGTGATGACTTCCAACCACTGTGCCATAAAAACTATATTTTTCATCCGATTTTGCTGAAATTTAAAACGGTGAGTAGTTTAAGGTTTCACGACAACTGATCGCACTATATTTAGATATAGCTGCCATATAGACCGATCTGCCGATAAAGGGTCTGAAGCACATAAGCACGATTTCGCTGAAATTTTGAAACAAAGAATAGTTTAAGCCTCCCGACATCTGACCCAAATATAGTTCAGATCAGACTATATTTAGATATAGCTGCCATATAGACGGATCTCCCGATAAGGGGTCGGAAGGTCATAAAGGCTTTATTTTGTATCCGATTTCGATGAAATTGGCATAGTGCGCAGTTTTAAGCCTCTCAACATACGACTCAAATATTGTACAGATCGGACTATATTTAGATATAGCTGGCATATAGACCGATCTCCCGATAAGGGTCTGAAGGCCATAAAAGCTTTATTTTTTATCCGATTTCGCTGAAGTTTGGAATAGTGCGCAGTTTTAAGCCTCCCAACATGCGACCCAAATGTGGTTTAGATCGGACTTTATTTAGATATAGCTGCCATATAGACCGATCTCCCGATAAAGGGTCTGAAGGCCATAAAAGCATTATTTTTTATCCGATTTCGCAGAAATTTGGAACAGTGATTAGTTTTAGGCCATCCGACCCAAATATGGTAAAGATCGGACTGTATTTAGATATAGTTGTCATATAGACCGATATGCCGGTTAAGGGTCTGAAGCTCATAAAAGATTTATTCATTACCCGATTTTGTTGAAATTTGAAATAAAAAGTTCAACAGTGACTTATATTTATTAGACCACTCAATGTCCGTGCCTAGATTTGGGTGCATAAGTTATCCAATTTTCACCAGATTGTTGCATAAGGGTGGTGGGTATCCAAAGTTCTGCCCGGCCGAACTTAATGCCTTTTTACTTGTTTATTTTGTATACATTTTTAGCAGAATCAATGGTGGTGGGTTCCTAAGATTCGGCCCAGCCAATCGTATTACGCTTTTCCTTGTTTAACCATCAATGGCATATATATATAGTTTTAACCCGATTTTGATGTCATTTAGTACAGCGAGCCTTCACATCCTTCCCGAATATGGTACAGATCGGCTTATATTTTGATATAACTGCCATTCATATCGACCTCCCGTTTTACGGCCTGAAACCCAAAAAAGGCCCAATTAATTTCTGATTTTGCTGAAATTCGAAACAGTAGTTTGTGCTCGGCCTCTCGATGTCCCTCCTGAGGACCAGTTTTCGGTTTAGCTGCTATTTGTTCATAAATTGCGCATTTTTCACCGTATTTTGACGAAATGTGGTTAAAATTAATGAAACGACCTGCACATCTGACTCTATCCTTCCTTGCCACAGCTACCATTATATCCGTGTGTGCTCAGGGCTTGGGGGTGTTCTTGTCTGGAAGGATTAGCCTCGGTAGATTATAGAGGTGGTTATTCAGCCCAGTCGAACTTAATGCCTTTTCCTTGTTTCTTGTTAGAAAGTCACGGAAGGGTATAGCCAAGCTCACCGGGCCAGCTGGTTTATCATGTGGGACGCACAATAAGCGGCTAATTGGCTTAGGTCGTGCTCCGGAAAGTTCATGTGGCGGGTTAAACCCCGCAACCTTTTCTTCTATATAACTTAGCCTTACTTATACCTCGTTTAAATAAATGGTCGACTTCTACAACATGTTTTCTTCCCAACATGAAATTAAATTTTCTCTAATCATGGCCAGTTAGTTTTCAAACTATGTTGTAACATTTTTTGCATAGATTTCTGCCAGCAAAGAAAAGAATACCACTACCGTTAGTGGTTTGCTTTGACTAGTAACAATTTCCCACATTTAAATTTTATTATTTCTTAAAGTTTTTCCCAGAATTTTCTTGCGAATGTTTTATTTTAAGTGGAAAAAACTTGCATTAGAAAGAAAGATTTTCTCGGAGAATACCACAAAATCACCCATTACCTAAGCTACATGATAATTTTCTTCTTAAGTGTAGAGTTTTTACTTATGCTGTTAAGTTTCCTAAGCATTGCTGGTTGGGAACAAGTTGAAGGGGCAAACACACATCAGATGGAGGCAAGAAATTTCTACCAACAAAACTACACCCATATTGCATCCTTAAGAAAAAAATGGGGATTTGTCTAAAGCTTAAATAGTACTTAAAGTCCATTCTTGGAATTTGGTTGCTATCGAAAAATAGCAGTTACACTTACCTCCAACAACTCAAACCAATCTTCAAGGCCTTCGTCGCAACGCAATAATACTCTACCCTCGCGTCCCAATAGTAGACCAATAGCACTGTAGGAGCGACGATTTAACCATTCAACTTTTTCCACATCAACCAATTTGACCTGTAAACAAAAGAGAAGAGAAAACAAAAACGGGTTTAGTATGAAACACCAAATAGTAAAACTAATCTATGAGAAGGAAAAGAATTTGTCTGCGATAGCGAAATGGCAGACAAGTATCGGTTTAATCACATTAGAGCAGAGACCATTGATGTTGGCGGCGAGTCTAAGGTTTCCCATGGCTCACAGCATGTGAAGAGACTTAAAATTCGAAAAGCCAAAAGTGTTGGCTATGAAATGGCCATTTAAATTGTTCATTTATCTTCATTAATGGCTGAGATATAAGGGATTTTCTAAACAATTGTCTAATTAAAATAAATCATACGCCCCATATGATAAATAATTAAAATCCTTAAATTCCTTGGATACAGAAGAAAATCTTGGAAATTTTTTCTTCTATAATATCTTCATTAGAGCTTTTATTAAAATTTCCAAGGGGACATTTTGTAATTATTCACTTAACAACAACATTGTGTGCTTGTATGAGTATGTGCATGCACAGGGAGGACCTTCTAACACTCAGTTGGTTAACAATACCCATAGATTGTGCTCCCAGTTGGCCTGTAACCGGTTTGGCTTGTTTAAGTAATTTGTCTATTTTGTCTGTTGTCTTGCTGGCTTCCCTCTCCCCATAAACCCCGAGTGTGTCTGAATGTAAAGGGTTTTGTGGCATCGGGCCGATGTTTGCTAGTCTGCTGCAGCTACTGCTGCTTTGTAGCATAATTATCTGTGATTATCATTTGGATAATTATTATCATGTTTCAATGTTTGGAAAATTCCCCAAAAGCCATTCAGAATAGTTAGAAGAGGCAAGAGTTTTTCATTCATATTGTGTAGCAATTGAAATTGATTTCCCCATAGGGTTCACAGGCATAGGCCAAACAGCCTATGTGCTGCCTCAAATCAATGAAAGTTTTGCTATGAAATTTGATTTGAATTGATTCGTTAGATTTTTTTTTGTCTCCCTCCTTCTCATTTTCTCTCTATCTATACCCATAATTGCTTCTAATGTTAGTGGTAGCGGTAGTAGCTTTTTAATTAGATGGTAGATGGTTACTTAATTGATAATTACAGCAAAATTGGCACAGACCAGGGCTATGCGCATAGTGGAGTATTTTGATGCTAGAAAGTAACTTTGCGCCGAAGGGAATAAAATGTGAAAGGGGCGAAGGATTTTATTGGCATGGGAATTTTTAAGCATTTAAACTAATTAAAAATGCTAAAACGTTTAGACTTAATTGCGGTGAGAAATCTCTCACTCTTTAACTGATAGAAAGAAGGTATTTAAATATTTTATGAAGCGTACATATGTTGAAGACTTTTTTAAGAACTTTAAAGGGTGCCATATAGACAAATAGTTTGAACTCTTAGTATTGTTAGCTAAGACTTTTTCCTACACTCTTAGAAAATCCCCAGAGTATGCTAAGAACAATAATCGGGGGTATTTCATTTTCATAAATAAAACTAGCTGGACAGGGCCCGCTTCGCTGCGCCTTTTTCCACTCACTTATTTTATCTGAGCCCTATACGGCGACGTCAGGAAATAAGTCCTGTTTGGGGGTGCTGGTACGGCCTTTCAGATATTTCGCGCCAATGTGGGTATTATCTTCTCCCAAATACCTTTCATTGGAGCCGTATATTGCTATGGTCGGTAAATATGTGCGGTATGGGGGTATTTTTGGGGGTGAAGCGGATCCCCATATATCAGATTATGCTCTGGTCTCAAATACCTTTCATTTGAGTCCCATATTGTCATTATTGGTTTATATTCCATTTGACTGGTGGCTTTGGGGGTGGGGCGGCCCCCTAGATATCCCACCCTAAATAAGGATACAAATTCCTGTATTTATGTTATTATAAATAAAGTAAATATCGCTTAAATCACCCCACCCATCTCCCAGATCTGGCGTTTTTGGAAATAGGGTAAGGAGAGGGTCCTCCCATTAAAGTTTGGATGTTAGATCTACTTCATTCTCTTGAATTTAATGGTGGATTGGAGTAGCTAAACTCTTTGCCCCAAAAGTGGATATCAGATTTATACTCCACTCCCGAAAATCACATTGGAGTTACATATTGCTATAGTCGGTATATATGTGTGGTTTAGGGGGAGTTTATGAGTTGAGGCGCCCCTGAAACACTTGGCCACGAAACAGATACAGATTTGAGCCCCTTTTTGCTATAATCCACAAATATGTCCAGTTTGAGGAGTATGCATGGTGGGGCGGCCATCCATGTACTTACAAACAAACAGCAAAATTTGCCTATGACTATTCCACAATGGAAAAGGGGCGAAGTTCTCTCATATCAATGAGTGCAGTCGGATTCAAGTTTTTAACTCAATGATAGGGGGCCTCCTTTTTATAGACGAGTCCGAACGCCGCGGCGCAGTGCGACACCTCTTGGAGAGAAGTTTTACATGGGATATTATGTCACTAATGTTGCAGCATTAGACCGTACATAGCCCTGAAAAAATTTCAGAACGCGATGCTCTACTCTCAAATTTCTTTAATTTGAGCCCCAATTTCCATTGGTTTAGCGGGAGTTTATGGGTTGGCAGGACCCCCAAACATTTGGCCTCAAACTTGGATATCAAATTCGTTTTCCACTATCCTATTATTTGGCCTCAAACTTGGATATCAAATTCGTTTTCCACTATCCTATTATTAATCGCCATAGAAGCTTTGAAGGGAGTTTAGAGGCGGACTCTGAAATAATATCAGCATCGTGCTAGATCACGTTTTTGTTTGATCCCCATAATGTCAATCATTTTGAAGGAGGTTATCAAGATATTCAGAGTTAGGGGATCTCGTTTAGATTCACACCAATTAATTTTTTTGGTATTGGTTATCTACATTCAAAATCATATTTTAAAGCGACTACTTGGGATAGTACATTCTTAAAGATCCATAGGTCCTCCTGTGTCCATCCCAATCTGAGGGTAAAAACATACTCTTCTAACAAAGAACTTTTATTTCTGCCCTATTCTATCCTGATCGGTCTCCATACATTGGGTTGCCCAAAAAGTAATTGCGGATTTTTCATATAGGGTAGGATAGGAGGAGGGGGATTGCCCTCTGACACGTCCTTTCATTTGAGTACAATATATTCTCGGTCATCCTACATGACAGTTTGGTGTTGCATTTATTGAGATGAGAGGGTCGGTTCCCCCGACGGTAAGAACCAAACGACAATTAATTTGAGTCTTTTATTGTCGCGATCTACTCTCCTGCGGAATGGTAGGACGTGACCCAGATACTTGAATCCCTATACCAACATTGGATTCGAAATATACTGTCATAGACCTTTCGTTTAATTGGCATATTATCCCGATCGAACTACACCTCCTATTGAAGGGTATTTAGTGGGTGGGCAGGGTTCCAGACTCTGTCCGAGTTGTACATACCAGATTCGTAGTCAAGTCCCAAAGACCTTTCATTCAATATCCATTTTGTGACGTTGGCCATTTATTGCGTTTTGGGGTTTTTTTGGATTGGAGAGG
Organism: Stomoxys calcitrans; assembly: GCF_963082655.1. Taxonomy (NCBI): domain Eukaryota; kingdom Metazoa; phylum Arthropoda; class Insecta; order Diptera; family Muscidae; genus Stomoxys; species Stomoxys calcitrans. Next base: position 160,649,091 of record NC_081554.1, on the reverse strand, counting down.
CCCCCTAGACACCTTGGACCAAATTCTTATAACTGATGTGCACTTAGCTTCTGCCAAGGAATAAATTTTTATATCAGCATTGAACTCTACCTTTAAATAGCAAACTTAGGGTAATGCCAAGTTCGTACTCTACTCTTAAATACCTTTTATTTGATACCCATATTGTCCCCAATCAGTGCACATGTCCGTTCGGGTGGGTATTGGGATGGGGCCCAAAGCGGTGAAAATGTCCTCCTAGGGCTTTTTTGGGGGTGGGGGACCCCGAAACTTAAGAGTGAAATTTTTATACAAAATTCGTACTCTACTCTTATATACCTTTCATTTGATACCCATATTGTCCCCAATTAGTGGACATGTCCGTTCGGGTGGGTATTGGGATGGGCCCCCCCCACCCCCAGTTATTTGACCCCTAAATTTTTTGCCAATTTCGTGTTTTTGGGGTACCATAAGGTGGTATATCCGACATCTGGCGTTTTTGACAATTGTGGCATGGGAGAGGACCCGCCCCTTTTGGACATCGCAAAATGTAGTACCCTGTTTTCACCGGGAACCCAATCTCTACCATCTGTGAAAATTTCATGAAAATCGGGTCAGACGTTTTTGAGTCTATACGGAACAGACAAATAAACAAACAAACAAACAAAGCGCAACAATTTATTTTTATAGAGTAGAGCAAGTTTTGGCTATCCTATATATCTTTCTTTGGACTCTAATATAAGAGTGGGTAAATATGTTCAAATTGACATGGTCGATATATATATGGGGCTGGCACTCCGCCACATTGCCCTAAAAATATGTATCAAATGCATTCTTTACTCCCAAAAACGTTTAATTTGAGTTCCATATTGATATGTAAGTTTAGTTAAGCTTTAGGGCTTACCCACAAACACTTGGCCCAAAAACTGGATTCCAATCCTATTCTCAACTACCTCTCATTTGAGTCTCATAGTATCATTATAACCGATTTGAGGTGTTTTAAGGAGGTAAAGCGCCACCTAGATACTTCAACACAAATTTTAATTAAATTTTACTTATCTACTCCCAAATTGCTTTTGTTTGAGTCCCATATATCCATGGACTGCTAATATGTAGACATGGGTTTCTACCGGGTAAATACCCAATCCTTGGGTATTTATTGGGTAAATACCCAATAAATACCTTTTTGTGTATTTAAAATTTTGCCGATATCTTGGACATAAAAATATTTTCCAAACAATTTTTGATGATTTCGTATTCTTTGTATATAAACCTGATCATCAAATCAGATTTTAATTATATACAGCCGCTATATAGACCGATCTACCGACTTAAAGTTTTGAGGCAATAAATTGCTAATTTTTCATCCGATTTCGATGAAATTTTGGCATAGTGAGTTCTGGTAGACCACTACCCATTCCTGTCAAATGTGGTCCAGATCGGACCACATTTGGATATAGCTCCCATATAGACCGATCTTCCGAGTTAGTGTAATGAGCCTATAAAAGGAGAATTTTTCATCCGATTTCAATGAAATTTGGCACAACGAGTTCTGGTACACCTCTAAAACATTTTGTTGAATATCGTCTGGATTGAACCATATTTGGATATAGCTACTTTATGGACCGATCTCCCGATGTGGAGTATGATCTCATAAAAGGAGCATTTTTATCTGATTTTGATGAAATTTGAAACAGTGAGTTTTGATATTCAACTAAATGGTTTAGAAGGGTACCAAAATGCACTGTTTCAAATTTCATCAAAATCGGATGAAAAATTTTCCTTTTATGAGCTCAATACATTATATCGGGACATCAGTCTATAGGGAAGCTATATCCAATTATGGTCCGATCTATGGTCTATTCAACAAAACGTTTAAAAGGGGTACCAGAACTCGCTGTGCCAAATTTCATTGAAATCGAATGAAAAATACTCCTTTTATAGGCTCATTACACTAACTCGGGAGATCGGTTTGTATGGGAGCTATATCCAAATATGGTCCGATCTGGACCACATTTGACAGTTAGTGGTCTACCAGAAATCGGATGAAAAATGCTTCTTTTATAGGCTCATTACACTCAGATTGCACCCCTTCTCCCCCCATATTTTGACCCCAGGAACATGAATCTGAAGTCCGTTTTTGGGACAAAGGTTCCTGGGCCCCCTAGAGGCCCTCGTGTTCTTGGAGTCAACCCACATTTCACCGAAATCTTTAAAATTAATTTTTGACGCCTTCACTGCCAAATCGTCTGTTCTTTCATTCCCCTTTACTCCGCTATGGCCCGGCAACCAACCGATGCGGAGCGTGTCATCGTCTGAGATGGCCTAAATCTTCTTCTCACACTCTAAGACTGCTCGTGTCCTTATCCTCCTGGTAGGCCTGATGGCCAGTTTACTATCCGTCGACCTCCTCGCGTTAACACCACATCACTTTACTCATTTCTTGATTGCTGGGATTTCCGTCTGCAGATTAGACCGCCAGGCCTAATCTGTCTTTAAGCTTTGATTCAACTGTGTAGCATGAACTTCCAGATGGCAATACCAGATTATCGACAATCCAAGAATGTGCCTCTGGCAGCAATGCCCGCACTCGACCTAAAGTGTGATCTCAAGTAGCCAATTGGAAACCTCTTCCACTTCTTCTTGCGTCGACTCTATTATAAAATTCAACCCAGCCGAATATAATGTGATTTAATTTGTTCTCCAAAGAGTTGTCGCACTGCGGCACGCCGTTCGGACTCGGCTATAAAAAGGAGGCCCCTTATCACTGAGCTTAAAACTTGAAACGGACTGCACTCATTGATATGTGAGAAGTTTGCCCCTGCTCCTTAGTGGAATGTTCATGGGGCAAAATTTGCAATTTTACTTGTTTTTGCCAACATTATGCCTTAATTTTTTGTGACATGAAATAATTTTCTTTTAAATTCCCTATTATGTTTTCCAAATTTTCTTTTTAAGAATTTCTTTTCTAATGTTACAAATCTAGGCCATAAAATTTAATTTTATGTTTTTTGAATACCCCCAAATAGTAGACAAGAAAATTTAGTGTTCAATGCTAAGCTATATTTACAATTTCTCCTTATTTTATTTCACTTAGCTGCTATGAAATTTTATTTCATTTTCAATTGACCATGGCAATTTAAAAGAAATTACGAAAGTTTCCCTAAGATTCTGCCCCATTCTAGTCTAAAAAATTATGACACTTTTATTGAAGTTTTATGCAAATCATATCATACCTCTAAGAAAATTCAAGTCCAGCAAAAGGTCATCTTCAAACATCAAATGCCTATTGTTCTACAAACTAATTTGGCAATGACCAGAATTGTTGAACTCAACTTATCAATGGCAATAAGGATAAGAGGACACTTATTGTGAACCAATTGACCTTTCATGTGGCCATAGGCTACAAAAGGAAAACAAGTTTTTCTTGCACAAGGTTTGAAGAGGAAACTTTTTCTTTGGCCAGGCCGAAAAAAAATCAAAATAATTGTTCTGTTTGGCTTAACATTGCAGGGCAGAGCATATGCAAGTCAGACACAAGGCATGTAATAATCATTAGGCTATTAGGTTGGTTTTTTTGCGTAATGCGAGAGAAAGAAAGTTTTTAACATTTGACCAGAGACTTTTTGTAACAATGCTAAGACAAAGTGAAACCCTTGGTCAAAGTATAGTTTTAGCCTTGTTAAAGTAGACTTTTGAACTAAGTTATATGTTGGCCAAAAGAGAAAACCAAAGAAAAAATTGGGTTTTGCCCTATATGCCCAGAAATGGGCTTTTAGTTTAGCCTAAGAGACATTAACCGCAAAAAGACACATACATAGCTTGGAACAAAAAGTTATATTACACATAGAGCAATTAGCTTATCTCTAAGAAAATTTCGTTTGTTGGCATAGTTTTTGGGGGTTTTTTTGTTGTTTTTATGTTTATGGTTGGCTTTGCTTCTATGATGTTTTGTAGAACACCATCATACACAATGGCGATCATTGCCGGTGTGAACACATTAAAATTTTTTATTTTATAAAAAAAATGAAATTATTAACATACCATTAAAATGTGAGCCAAGAATCAACCAACAAATGTTTACATTCTATTTTTTTTTTTTTTCTTTAGCAACTAGTTTTTATAGAGAACGGAATTATATGCTAAAAAAGGGGGAATTGTTTGAATTTTGCTTTTAGAAAACAAGGCTTTAAATAACTAATTGTTATGCCCCCTATTTGAATTTAACGTCTTATTCTGAGCTCTACAGCAATAAATTCAGTATCTTAATCTTATACATCAAATCAGGATTTGAAACCAAACAATCTACCCTTGAACACACAAAAGTAATGCTTTCAACGATACTTTTACTATCTGGACCTGGCTATGGGTAAAATACTTGAGTACGCGAATTCAGATGTCAGTTGTTTTTGGAATCTAATTTATGAAAAAACAAGTAAAAAAAATCTTGACAAATGCGATCCATGGTGGAGGGTATATAAGATTTTTCTCGCTAGAAAATTAAACTATGAAAGACACTCATACTACCCATGTATTATTCGGTTCGAAGTTCGAGAACAAGTCTTCGTAAAATTGATGGATCCCCTTTCGTTGATGGGATGAATCATGAGTTTTCATGTTGCCTGAATAAAACACTGATCTTCAGTTAAGAAGTCAATTGAATATGAACCTGAGAGAAAGCACTAAAGGGGAATACCAACACTTTGATGGAAGACCAAGTGGAGAAAGAAAGAAGTTGTCAGAAATTGAAGAAGGAGCGCAAACGATTGAGGCGTCTGGAAAAAAACATTGGACTCGGGATTTTTGTCTAGATTTCCAACCCATCTTCGCATCTATGAAACTACGATCTAAAGGTAACTTTGGTGAGGTCCCAGTAACTAGGCTGGGAGTAATTTGCTGAGCATGTGTTTTCAAGCCTCGAACTTTGTACTAGATGTATTTAAATGTAGGACTTTTATCAGATGAATATAAAAGTTGGAGCAGAGAACGAAGCCCAGACAATAATAGCGCACTGCCGCCAACTAATTTTGCTTCACCCACGCCGCACCATTTTGTTTTCATCTTAAATTGAGTAGCCGATTCAGCAAATTGAAATCGACTGAGCCGAAGTAATAACACTAAAAATCATCACATTCTTTTCTTCCTCTTTCTTTGAATATTTTTCGTCCAACAGAATTGAACGATAAAACATCAAAAGGGTAATTTATACAGCCGGCTCAGCCGAGGAGCAGCCAACCATGATTTTGACTAAGCCGCCGTCGTTGACGAAAAGCCGCGGCTTCTTTCTCTGGTATTTGGTTTACCAGTGCGGGAGCAAGGATTCGATTTTAACCAGACACTTTGGATACTCTCTACAAAATATTTGAAGCAATTTACCAAGCTGTCACTACAACCTTACCTATTGGTTTTACAAGCATTTTAAGTTTTTGGAATGGAATTTTAATAATCAATGCTATGAAACATAACCAATTCTGAGTAAATAAAACTAAGTTCACCACGACGTTATTACAGGGAGATATAAGCATTTTAAGTTAACTACAAAAATTCAGTTCGAATATAAAGAGACTGACTGATAAGATTCCGATTTCTTATGGGCTCAGTTGGAAGAATAATGATTCATCTAAGAGTACATTAATGGATTACCAACAAAAAGCCTCGAAATTTATGGTTTCGGCCTGACTATTGTTGTCGAGATTTTGCTGGGTAGTAAAACCACGTACCCGCCATAGGATGGGGATATTAATCCACTTATTCAGTTTGTAATTCAGTTTATTCCTCGAAATATAATTATGCAACCCTATAAAGTATATGTGTCTCGATCGTCATGATATTCTAAAGCGATCTAGCTTAGTCCATCTGCGTTGGAAGGAATGAAGCAAGGTGCAGACATTTCTCTTTGATGTGGGTTTTTGGGTTGGGTGTTACAAATGCACCACATCAGATTTGGATAGAAAAGCCACAACATATTTTTTGACTCCATCTAGGACTTAACTTTAATCTGATTTGGTTGAAATTTGGCATGTGAAGAACATTTCTTTTCTTCTAAATCAAAAAATAGATGCAGTCCCCATTCAAGCCTATCCCTTGACTTGACTTGACTTTTTGAGACTGATATGACTTTTTAACCCATTAGAAGCTCTAATCATTCTCCTATAAGATTTATGCAATACAATTCATCATACACTGAGTTACTTCTACTGTAATTCATTCATTTTCTTTTGCTTCACATAATTCCGTTACCTAATGATAATGTCTAGTCATTTTTATGCTTGCCCCCAAAAAATGATGTCAAGTTTAGCTGACACGCGATTTGTAATTGTGCCAAAAATTGGCCTACAACGAAAAATCTAAAAACGTAAACTTTCATAGTAATTTGTGTATATCTTGGCCTATGTGTAGAATAGTTGGACCATAGCCAAAAATGTTGTTCATCTTTTTGATTGAAAAAGAAAGAAAAAGAAAATCGAAATAAACAAAATGTAAGGCCACCATTAATATTGGCAAATATTAGAAGCTACTAAATTACATACGAAGAAATACTTAGGAATTTTCATATGTGTAAAGTTGGTAGGGCGATGAAGGTGCCAAATGGTGGTTTATAGAAGAAAATTTTAGAATTTGGAAAGGGTGATTCATTTGAAATGATGAAACATAGCAAATATGGCAGTATGACAACAATTTTTGGTTTACATTCTGTGATTCTTAAATGCCAAATCTTGTATTTCGAGCTTTGGACAAGAAAATGGGAGGAGATATTGTAACAGTAAATTCCTGCTTCCTCTAATGAAAATAATTTTCCATATGGAGAATATGGGCCAACATGGACCATTAAGTACATTCTGGTATTGTAATAATCAAAATTAGTTTTTATTACCTAGAGATTCCTTAGAAGAGATATAAAATTTGATTATGACTTAGTGTCAGTACCTATTTCTAGGTGAGTAGCAATATTTTCCATATTTTTCTTCTTACTTGCTGGTGTATCGCCTCAGTGGGATAATTTATAGTACGCTGTTAATATGGCTTAATTTTCCACTTTGTTAAAGATTATTCATAGACACTTTGTGTCATTTGTTTGTTTATAAAGAAAAACTCATCCTTATGATATATGGGATTATCACCATAAACGACAAAGAATAATACCCATCCGCAAACGTTTTCAATGCTCCAACGATCACCAACCATTGCCAATTCCTGGGTCTGCGTCATGAATCACACACTTGACGTCAGTCTTACTTACGAGAAATTTATTATTTAAAACAATTAACAAAACAAATTTGCGTTTATCCAGATATATGCCAAAGAAAAGGGGGCCTATAGAAAGTGTCGATGATGGCGATATTGATGATGATGATGACTGCCAGCTCCATTGAACCAGTAGACTAGGAAACAAGCGCACATGTAAAATGAATAAGTGGTTGCTCGGGATGGGTGTTTGCAAAGAAACGCTTCCGATTTCGATGTTTACAACCAAGTGAAATCACTTTTTTTTGTGCCAAGTCAAGGATAGACAAGAAAATACCACCATTTTTGGTATTGTATTGCCCGTAGGCTAAGATCAAGTAAAAGGCCCAAATCATTGCCATTGGCTTCTGATCATTAAGACAAGCCAGCGCACACCAGAACATTGAATGCTGAGGTTTGGGGGCATGGCAAACTCTAAAAGTGTTGTTTGCCGCTGTGATGTGAAAGTGTTCAAACACTTGAAAAAAAAAGAGATACAAAAACTCTCCAACAACAATGAAGTCAATTGTTTTTCGTTGTTCGTGGTCTTACAGCGGCTGATGATGATGGCAGCAATGATATGGTCATTATTAGGGTTACCAACACTTTCGAAAATTTTACTGGAGTTATATTCTCATAAGTTAAGGGAGATTTTCGACATTTAAGGGAGAATAGAACAACTGTTTTGGGGAGAAACAAATTTTTATACAACCATGCCACGAGATCTTTACGGGTCCCAAGATTTGCTGTTTTTGATACGATGAGGATTTGTTATGGTTTCACAAAAACAGTCCAAATGAGTCTAATTTAAGACTTTCATTAAAACCTAAACCTAGGACGACTATTTTCATAAAAATTTCCGAATTTTTATTTCATTTTTAATGGAATTCTAAAAACATAAAACTTAAACCGCATAACTGTAAAACACTTAAATGA